>NC_051406.1:10741001-10741075 GCF_015228065.2 Penaeus monodon
CCTGGGAGCACTTCCTGGGGCCCCACCCCCTCTTAACCCAGCTGCTCTCCATGCTGCCACAGCTCTCTCCTCTC
>NC_051406.1:10741292-10741555 GCF_015228065.2 Penaeus monodon
CTTGGTTGCTGCAGCTACTGCTGGGCTGAATGGTGAAGGTCTGGGCTTGCATGGGTCATCTCGCATGCAGCAGGTCTCACCCCAGGGCAGGAAGCACACTCCCCCCGGCCCAGCGGAGATTCGCCATGAGTCCCATGAGCCACAGCCCTCACCAGGTAGAACGCGTTCCCGTGGCCCAGTGTGTGGTCAGGAAGTGATATGTACTCCTATTTTGGGGAAAGGTTCAAGTGAAGTTGCCATTGGGGTTGATGGTAGTGTTGATG
>NC_051406.1:10741604-10741678 GCF_015228065.2 Penaeus monodon
TCAACGATCCAGGCACCGTCGTAAACAGGAACAACCTCGGCGCCAAAGTGTGATATATCCGGTAACTGCACAGT
>NC_051406.1:10741871-10744217 GCF_015228065.2 Penaeus monodon
CTCGAGTTCAGATGATTCTCAGGGGTATGACATTCTTCTCACGAGATCCACTGTGGACCACAGAGACTCACCCCATGACTCTCTTCGTAGTGATTCACCTGGAGATGCTGCCCTTAGGTTAGCCCCCAGCCTGAGAGGTGTTGATACACAAGGTATGAGTCAGCAATGAGCATGCCCTCGGCCCATCCTTTTTTAGCTGGCATCTGAATCCCAGCAGGTACTTCAGGTAGCCCAGACCTCAGTCAAGCCACCAGCTACCACTGAAACTACCACCGGGAAGTCGACGTGTCCTCTCCCCACCCACAGCAGCGCAGCTGCATGGTCCGAACTGACCACTAGAGCCTCACCCAGAGATAACTGAGACTTTCTCTGTACAGAACCCCCAAGACCATTACCTCCAACCACAGATCCACTCCACCAGAGATGGATATCAACATGTAAGGGAACACCTCCTAGTAATGTTCAGTAGAAGTACTGCTGCACCTGTTAAGAAACGAAGATGTTTTCCGAGCTACTTGGAGAATGATACAGGTGAGTGATGTAATAGGTACAATAAGTGATTTAGGGAGGAGTGAAATATGGGGGGGAGGGAAATAAATGTGCCCAGTGTGAGTGTTTCAGTGTCTGGTGAGAAGAGTTACTGCACATACTTTAAGCCCTGATGTAGAAAGCAAAAACCCACCCCCCCACCCCCCCACCACCAGTAAATGGTCTTTAGTGCAAACTAGTGAGGCTGGGTCAGGAGTGCTAGGGTAGAGTAGCAACAGTCAGTCTTCGTTAATGTGAGTAAGAAAATAGGATGCAGATGATATGTTAAACAAAATATAGCAAAAATGACCAGGATTATTTAATGGGATCAGAAAATGCTAGATAGTCCAAGAAAAACGTAATAAGAAAAGAAAGTCTGAGAGTGATCAGTAACTGAAACAGATTTACAGTCTGTGGATGGGCAAGCTAGATGAAAGTGGTGAGAACAAAAGAAGGACCAGGCAAAAGAGAGCTATCTCCATGTGGAGGATGGAACAGACCATGTTTTGGAAATGAATGGAAGGACTGTCCCCGGATGCAAACTCCGTTGAAAAGAAAGGTAGAAAATAAAGGATACCAAGAGAAAGACTTGAAGGCGAGAGTGATCCTAAATCCAGACAAGCAGGACCTGTTGAACCTGACTAGTCCCAGCTCCTTCAGCACCTTCAGGAGAAGAACCAGTAAAATCACCTCACAGTTCTCCTACAGGTGGGGCAGACTGGTGGGCAGAAGGTGTCCGAGGGGCACCAAGAGGAAAGGAAGGCTCTGGGGGCAAAATCTAGGGTTACCCAAATATCACAGAACCCTTGCATGTAGATACGGACATTAGTTCAGGAACCAGATCTAAGGGTTCCCTGGCCCACCTCTATTGTACCTTTCTTCCGTAGCCCAGATGTTTCGGACTTCAATGACACGATAGTGATGACGTTGGTCGGGGTAAGAAAGGGAAAAGCGTGGTAGAAAAAAGGGAAGCAGCCCAAAGGAAAAAATTCCAAGTCACCGCTGACATGCAAAGTTCAAGTATTAGTCCACGACCAGAGAACCTGCATCAGTCTCCAAGGGTCACCAAAGTTTTTTTCTATTCTCGTAGCCCCATTTCTGAGCGAAACAAGGGAATGGATGCGAATTTTTTCCCCACCTGTCCGTGATTATCCAAGACTCTTTCAGAAACCCACCCTGGAAGGGAATGTGGCACACAGTATCCAGGAGGACCTTGGCTGAAAATCAAAATCCATACAACACCTGAGGAAATAACTGTTCAAGGATCTAAGAGTGATGATTCTCAGGGCTGGGGAAAGCACCAAAACCCTGACTCCAACATCATCTCTCCAAGACGGAGTAGTAGGAGGAACAAGCTCGGAATCAGGTACTTCCCCGCCAGATGGCAAAGCCATTGAAACCATGGATTCAAAGCCCTTAACTCCCCTTTCCTATGGCAACTCTAAGGAAACACTGCTCTAGGGTCTGTTTCATGCAGTTGCACAAAACAAAGAGGAAAAAGGATGAGATTGCTGCAGATATGGCAGCCTCGGGTTCACAATTTAGCTGATAGTTTAGTTACCTCCTAGTAATAGAATTACGAAAAAGAGAAAGAGGAGCATGATCACACTTTAGCCAGACTCAAGTGCAACTCGGTGGGCTCAATTGAGGAAATGCAAGACCATTTCACGCAGAAGAGGAGCTCCCAAGAATACAGAGGATGTCAGCATAAAATGTGAGTGAAAAACTCCTGAAGCTCCACCATCACACATTGCTTCAGAAGAACTCACCAACTCTTTGTGACATGTCACAAAAATTCATCTCCAAAAAGTAAGTCCC
>NC_051406.1:10744289-10745423 GCF_015228065.2 Penaeus monodon
CCAGGACAAAAAGGTACATCAGCATAGGCACCAATATGCTTCCACAAGAAACCAAACAGTAATCAATCTGTAACCTGATGATTGCATTGATAGCAGTGAGACTAGTAAGCCAATGGAAGAAAAAGTGAACACACACTGTGTTGAAAAGACAAATAGCCAAAAAAAAATGAATTAGGGTTCCTACTGCTACTGTACATGATTACCTCACTGAAGCCCGAGGATTATACACGTAAAGGCAGAAGCTACGCGAGGCACGTTTAATCACCTGTACAAAATGCCTATGGGGGCTTTCGATATGCCATCGAATGGACCCACCATGGAAACCCCTTTATCATATACACTGATGAAAACTGCACCTGTGATAAGCACAAATAGAAGGAGACAGAATCCTCGAGGGAGAAGGCTTAGGGTAAAGGGGGCATCAAGCAGGAATCAAAGCCAGAGACACAAGACACTACATCTGAAATGCAAGAATCAAAAGCTTGAGACTCAGGAAACTAGGCACAACACTCAAGAACAAAGACCGAGATGAAAGAACAAAATTCTGAGAATCGGAAACCAGTCCAGAAGACCAAGGAAATAAGTCCCGTCATCCAGGCATCATATGCAGATATCAGGAGATCATACCTGAAACTCTTGAATCAAAACCTGAGTTAACGGAATCAAAGCAGAGGCAGCAGATGGGCCGAAATTGGAAACTCCGTGTCCCATTGCCCAAATACGGATATAATGAATTAGAACCCCCAGTATATTTCGGAACAGGAGGTACTAAAGAGAACATCCCCGTTGCAGTGTTGTTTTCCCCCCCCTTTTTTTTCTTCGTCTGAACCCGGAGTCTAGAGTCCACATGGTAAAGACATGATGTTGATGCAGAGACTGTGGAAAAATATTGCAAGTTTCTTAGAGGAACACCGCCTTCTAAATTCCAGGAACAGCTGAGGGAAAAGTTATGCAGATAAGCGTCCCAAACGCTCCCACGCCCGCCGAGAAAGATGATGAAATGGAAATGAATGATCTCTTATGTTTACTCAACATGGAGAGAGGAGAGTGAAGATGAAGTATTAGTTTTCCCAAAAACTTGGAGAACTTAGAATAGTGCAGCTGAAAGTTGAAGATGGGGTAGACAGATTTGTG
>NC_051406.1:10745484-10747112 GCF_015228065.2 Penaeus monodon
GTTGGAAAATGAGGGTAGAGGAGGGGGAAATTTGAGTGATCTCCTTAGGGTAGGATACTGCGGGTGATAGCAACTTTGTGCCATTGACAGCCCTTAAACATGGCAACGGTGGGAACTGCCAAACAGAAGGGACTCAAAAAGGATAAAAAATAAAAAAAGTGAAAAGACTGACACTTCTAGTGCCAAGAAAGAAAAAGTTGTGCAGGGTAAAGTGAAGATCAGTAGGCGAGAAGTGACGATGTGGCTTAAAAAGAAGCGTGATGATGGGAAAAAGAAGGGAGATGTAGGGGAGAGAAGAGGGCCTTTTATTCATTGGATAAAAAATGGATGCAGAGAAGTTATTATTAACAACACCTTATCGTGATGAGGACGAATCAGAAAGACCCATGAGGAGAAATAATATACAGTTCTAGTGCAAAAATTGAAGCAAGCAGAAAACGCTAAAAGTGGTATAACAGTCCACTCCACAAACAAAAATATGATGCCTTCTCCAAAGACACATCCTGGTATGCATCATTATGCAAGGGACTACAGTCCTCAAGAAGATGGGTGACCTTTATGGGCCCTACTTCATTGAAGGGCTTACCTTAGTAAAGAAGCAACATACACAGGTGGTTTGAGGGGCATGGTGGAGTCTCCTCTCCTCTGAAGTGTAACTTAACAAACGAAACTCAGAGGCGGGAGTCTACCTCTGAAGGCCCAAGACGATACACGCACAAAGGGAAGGTCAACTGGAAGGCGAATTTCGCTATTTGGTTTATCCACAGATTGCTTGCTTTATCAACATTACTTAACTTACTTCAAACTTCAATTTTGAACAGAGGAATATGCTCTACCCCTATGCTTTTTGCTGTTCACTTGTGCTGAAATTATTAAAATCACTGTTAAGTGATTTACCACATTGTTATTTTGTCACACACAAGATTAAATCAGTAGCACCCATAATTTTCAAGTCTGTAGCTGCTACCATAGGCAGGAAGTATCATATGATGCAGCAGAATAGTAAATGTATAATAAATTTCATGTTATAAAGGGTAAGGTGAAGGAGAATGGTTTAGTTTAGGTCAGACAGAGGGTTATATTGTGTAAAGAAGAGTTTGCAGGCAAGCAAGGATGTTTAAAATTATTTATAAACACTTGTTTAATGTACGAGAATATTTTGTCTGGGAGCTAGTTATTTCATAGTACTAGATGTCAGAATTTAAGTGTTTGTTCCTTTTTTTATAATGATATTGTAGAACTGTTAGAGAGGTGGTAGATAATGATTGATGTTGATTTGTATTTATAATTTCATGTGAGCTTATACTAACAATGCTTACTAAGTTATGTTTGACTTAAAATAATAACAAAGATAACATCATAAGTCTTAGCCGTGGTGATACTAATTATCTGGCTTCCTGAATCGTAATTCATTCTTCGCTTTTCATAGGTTCCCTCTAATGGGAAGTTGCTGTCTTGAAGATGTATCTGTGTCATCTTAATTAGGTGTAGCCACTGAAACTCAGAGGGAAAATGCATATCTAGGGAGAGTGGAGATCAAAAGTCTCCAAAAATCATACCTGGTAAACCTAAATTTCATCCATGCACAAACTTAGAGAGATGCAGATATAGGTATTAGATAGATATAT
>NC_051406.1:10747169-10747291 GCF_015228065.2 Penaeus monodon
TATTAGAAACATAGAAAAGTGTATGACAGACAGCCAAAGAGAGAGAAAAAATAATATGGATATAATTATTCAAAATTCGGAAACAAAATTCAAAGGGAGGGCATTAATACATAGGGAAATGA
>NC_051406.1:10747734-10748022 GCF_015228065.2 Penaeus monodon
TAGGTACACTCCACATGGTGCACTGTTTGTTTATATATTGTGGGTGTCTTTTGACCAGTTGGAACTCGGAGGGTCTTCTTCTCCCCCATGGAGGTTTGTCCCCACGGCCACTCCTGCTCGGCTGCTGGTAAGATCTACCTCCTGTGATGGTGGGGCTTTGCATGGCTGTGGCACCCCAATCATCTATGTCATAAGCATGTTCAGTTCATTTTACTTTGATTTATTTATTCATTTTTATCTCTCCATTCTTGTAGAAATACTTGTTATGCTTGTTGGTGGTTTTGTCCG
>NC_051406.1:10749028-10749255 GCF_015228065.2 Penaeus monodon
ATGAACTGAACATGCTTATGACATAGATGATTGGGGTGCCACAGCCATGCAAAGACCCACCATCACAGGAGGAGATCTTACCAGCAGCCGAGCAGGAGTGGCCGTGGGGACAAACCTCCATGGGGGAGAAGAAGACCCTCCGAGTTCCAACTGGTCAAAAGACAGCCCACATATATAAACAAAACAAGTGCACCATGTGGAGTGTAACCTACCACTGTCATCTCTAT
>NC_051406.1:10749646-10749789 GCF_015228065.2 Penaeus monodon
ATATTCCCCTCTCAGCCTCAATTTCCCTATGTATTTAAGTCACTCCCTTTGAATTTGTTTCCGAATTTTGAATAATTATATCCATATTATTTTTTCTCTCTCTTTGGCTGTCTGTCATACACTTTTCTTGTTTATACATTACT
>NC_051406.1:10749823-10751500 GCF_015228065.2 Penaeus monodon
AATATCTTACTCAATCAATTCAATATATCTATCTAAATACCTAATATGTGCATCTCTCTAAGTTTGTGCATGGATGAAATTAGGTTTACCAAGTATGATTTTGAGAACTTTTGATCTCACTCTCCCTAGATATGCATTTTCCTCTGGAGTTCAGTGGCTACACCTAATTATAAGATACACAGATACATCTCAAGACAGCAACTTCCCATTAGAGGAACCTATGAAAAGCAGAAGAATGAATATACTTCAGGAAGCAAGATAATTAGTATCAACACTGGCTAAGACTTATGATGTTATTCTTTGTTAGTAATTTAAGTCAAACATAACATTAGTAAGCATTGTTAGTATAAGCTCCACAATGAAATTAGAAATACAAATCAACATCAATCATTATCTACCCACATCTCTAAATCAGTTCTACAATATCATATAAAAAAAGAAAAACACTTAAATTCTGACATAAGTAACTATGAAATAACTAGCTCCCAGACAAATATTCTCGTACATTACCAAGGTTTATAAATAATTTTAAACATCCTTGCTTGCCTGCAAAACTCTTCCTTTACACAATATAAACCTCTGTCTGACCTAAACTAAACATTCTCCTTCACCTTACACTTTTAAAATGAAATTTATTATACATTTACTATTCTGCTGCATCATATGATACTTCCCTGCCTATGGGTAGCATGACTACAGACTTGGAAATTATGGGTGCTACTGATTTAATCTTGTGTGTGACAAAATAACAATGTGGTAAATCACTAACAGTGACTTTTAATAATTTCAGCAACAAGTGAACAGCAAAAGCATAAGGTGTCATGAGCATATTCCTCTGTTCAAGAATTGGAAGTTTGAAGTAGTTAATTAATGTGATAAAGCAAGCAATCTGTGGATAAACCAAATAGCGAAATTCGCCTCCAAGTTGACCTTACCTTTCGTGTATCGGCTGGGCCTTCAGAGGTAGACTCCCGCCTCTGAGTTCGTTTTTTAAGTTTACCAACTTCAGAAGGAGAGGAGGACTCCACCACCTGCCCCTCAACCACCTGTGGATGTTGCTTCTTTACTAAGGTAAGCCCTTCAATGAAGTAGGGCCCATAAAGGTCACCCAGCTTCTTTGAGTGACTGTAGTTCTTGCATAATGAGCAATACCAGGATGTGTCTTTGGAGAAGGCATCATAGTTGTTGTGGAGTGTACTGTTATAACCAACTTTTGCAGTTTTCTGCTTGGCTTCAATTTTGCAATAGAACTGTATATTAGTTTTCCTCATGGGTCTTTCTGATTCGTCCTCATCACGATAAGGTGTGTTAATAATAACTTCTCTGCATCCATTTTTATCCAATCGAATAAAAGGCCCTCTTCTCTCCCCTACATCTCCCTTCTTTTTCCCATCATCACTCTTCTTTTTAAGCTCACTATCGTCACTTCTCGCCTTACTGATCTTCACTTTACCCTTCACAACTTTTCCTTTCTTGGCACTAGAAGTGTCAGTCTTTACTTTTTTATTTTTATCCTTTTTGAGTCCCTTCTGTTTGGCAGTTCCACCTTTGCCATGTTTAAGGGCTGTTGGCACAAAGTTGCTATCACCCGCAGTATCACTAGCCCTAAGGAGATCACTCAAATTTCCCCCTCCTCTACCCTCATTTTCCAACTCATCACCACTATAATCTAAGCCA
>NC_051406.1:10751534-10752640 GCF_015228065.2 Penaeus monodon
TACACAAACTGTCTACCCCATCTTCACTTTCAGCTGCACTATCTAAGTTCTCCAAGTCTTTGGGAACATAATCTTCATCTTCACTCTCCTCATCTTCCATGTTGAGTAACATAAGAAGATCATTCATTTCATTATCATCCATCTTTCTCGGCGGGCGTGAGGAGCGTTTGGGACGCTTATCTGCATAACTTTCCTCAGCTGTTCCTGGAATATTAGAAGCGGTTTCCTCTAAGAACTTGGCAATATTTTCCACAGTCTCTGCATCAACATCCATGTCTGTACCATGTGGGACTACTAGAGCTCCGGGTTCAGAACCAGGCAAACTGGGAGGGTTCTCTTGAACCTCCTGTTCCGAAATAATACTGGGTTCTAATTCATTAATATCTGTATTTGGCAATGGACATGGAGTTTCCAATTTCTGGCACACATCTGCTGCCTCTGGCTTTGATTCCGTTAACTCAGGTTTTGATTCAAGAGTTTCAGGTATGATCTCCTTGATATCTGCATATGATGCCTGGATGACTGGACTTATTTCCTTGTCTTCTGGACATGGTTCCTGATTCTCAGAATTTTGTTCTTTCATCTCAGGTCTTTGTTCTTGAGTGTTGTGCCTTAGTTCCTGAGTCTCAAGCTTTGATTCTTGCATTTCAGATGTAGGGTCTTGTGTCTCTGGCTTTGAGTCCTGCTTGATGCTCCCCCTTCTAGCCCTAAGCCTTCTCCCTCGAGATTCTGTCTCCTCTATTTGTGCTATCACAGGTGCAGTTTCATCAGTAGTATATGATAAAGGGGTTTCCATGGTGGGTCCATTCGATGGCATATCCAAAGCCACCATAGCATTTTGTACAGGTAGATTAACAGTGCCTCGCTTAGCTCTGCCTTTACGTGGAGAATCCTCGGGCTTCAGTGAGGTATCATGTACAGTAGCAGTAGGAACACCTAATTCATTTTTTTGGCTATTTGTCTTTTCAACACAGTGTGTGTTCACTTTTTCTTCCATTGGCTTACTAGTCTCACTGCTATCAAATGCATCATCAGGTACAGATTGATACTGTTTGGTTTCTTGTGGAAGCACATTGGTGTCTATGCTGATGATACCTTTTGTCTGG
>NC_051406.1:10752712-10754959 GCF_015228065.2 Penaeus monodon
GGGGACTTACTTTTTGGAGATGAATTTTTTGTGACATGGTCCACAGAAGAGTTGGTGAGTTCTTCTGAAGCAATGTGTGATGGTGGAGCTTCAGGAGTTTCACTACATTTTATGCTGACATCCTCTGTATTCTTGGGAGGCTCCTCTTCTGCAGTGGAAATGTCTTGCATTTCCTCAATTGAGCCCACCTGAGTTGCACTTGAGTCTGGCTGAAAGTGATCAATGCTCCTCTTTCCTCTTTTTCGTATTCTATTACTAGGAGTAACTAAACTATCAGCTAATTGTGAACCCGAGGCTGCCATATCTGCAGCAATCTCATCCTTTTCCTCTTTGTTTTGTGCACTGCATGAAACAGACCCTGAGAGCAATGTGTTATCCTTAGAGTTGCCAGAGGAAGGGGAGTTAAGGCTTGAATCCATGGTTTCAATGGCTTTGCCATCTGGAGGGGTAAAGTCCTGATTATCACGAGTCTTGTTCCTCCTACTACTCCGTCTTGGAGAGATGATGTTGGAGTCAGGTTTTGGTGCATTTTCCCCAGCCTGAGATTCATCACTCTGAGAATCCTTGACAGTTATTTCCTCAGGTTGTTGTATGGATTTTGAATTTTCAGCCAAAGGTCCTCCTGTGATACTGGGTGCCACATTCCCTTCCAGGGGTGGGGTTTCTGAAAGAGTCTTGGATAAATCACGGACAGGTGGGGAAAAACTTCGCATCCATTCCTTGTTTCGCTCAGAAATGGGGCTACGAGAACTAGAAAAAAACTTTGGTGACCTTGGAGACTTTGATGCAGGTTCTCTGGGTCGTGGACTAATACTTGACTTTGCCATGTCTAGCGGTGACTTGGAATTTTTCTTTGGGCTGCTTCCCTTTTTTCTACCACGCTTCCCTTTCTTACCCCGACCAACGCCATCACTATCGGTGTCATTGAAGTCGTAAACATCTGGGCTACAGGAAGAAGGTACAATAGGAGGTGGGCCAGGAACCCTTAGATCTGGTTCCTGAACTAGTGTCGTATCTACATGCAAGGGTTCTGTGATATTTGGGTACTCCTGAGCATTTGCCCCCAAGAGCCTTCCTCTTCCTCTTGGTGCCCCTCGGACAACACTTCGCCCACGTCTGCCACCTGTAGGAGAACTGTGAGGTGATTTTACTGGTTCTTCTCCTGAAGGTGCTGAAGGAGCTGGAGAACTAGCAGGTTCAACAGGGGTCTGCTGGTCTGGATTAGGATCACTCTCTCCTTCAAGTCTTTCTCTTGTATCCTTTAATTTTCTACCTTTCTTTTTCAACGGAGTTGCATCAGGTGACGAGTCCTCATTCATTTCCAAAACAGGGTCTGTTCCATCCTCCACATAGGAGATAGCTCTCTTTTGCCTGGTCCTTCTTTTGTTCTCACCACTTTCATCTAGCTGCCCATCCACAACTGGATAATCTATTTCAGTTACTGAATCACTCTCAGACTTTCTTTTCTTATTACGTTTTCTTGGACTATCTAGCATTTCATGATCACCATTAAAATAATCCTGGTCATTTTTGCTTATATTTTTGTTTAACATATCATCTGCATCACTATTTTGCGTACTCACATTTAACGAAGACTGACTGTTGCTACTACTACCACTAGCACTCTTGACCACAGCCTCACTAGTTGCACTAAGACCATTTACTGGGGTGCTTTCTACATCAGGGCTTAAAGTATGTGCAGTACTCTTCTCACCAGACACTGAAACACTCACACTGGGCACATTATTCCCACCCATATCACTCCTCCCTAAATCACTTATTGTACCTATTACATCACTCACACTGGTATCATTCTCCAAGTAGCTCGGAGAACATCTTCGTTTCTTAACAGGTGCAGCAGTACTATCTACTGAAGCATTACTAGGAGGTGTCCTTACATTGTTGATATCCATCTCTGGTGGAGTGATCTGTGGTGGAGGTAAGGGTCTTGGGGGTTCCTGTACAGAGAAAGTCTCAGTTTCTCTGGGATGAGGCTCTAGTAGGTCAGTTCGGACCTGCAGCTGCTGCTGCTGTGGGTGAGGAGAGGACACGTCAGACTTCCCGGTGGTAGTTACAGTGGTAGCTGTGCTGACTGAGGTCTGGGCTACCTGTAGTAACTGACTGGGATTCAGATGAGCAGCTAAAAAAGGATGGGCGAGGGCATGGCTCATTGCCTGACTCATACCTTGTGTAGCAAACACCTCTCGGCTGGGGGCTAACCTAAGGGCAGCATCTCAGTGACACTCA
>NC_051406.1:10755194-10755744 GCF_015228065.2 Penaeus monodon
TGGGGGGGGGGGGTATAGCTTTTTAATGACCACTATCAAGCATAACCCCAAAAAAAACATGTCTTTGATGGGTAACAATGATGGCATACTTCCTCCCCACCTCAGTTCTTTATATATATTAAAACAGCACCAAAATTATCTCATCTTGTAAAGATATATAAACTCTATGGTTTTTACTAAATTCTTTACACTTATCAATTGTAGTATAGTATAACACCCATGTTCAATAATAAAATCCAGGTAAAGCCAGTAAGTCTTTTGTCTAATATATCTTATAGATTATAATTTTTCATTATTTTCAAATTTTCAAGACCATATTTATCTAAATGGCAACAAAACAACCTTATTTTCAGTAAAAAAAAAATAAATACTCAGTGGATAAGGTTGATTTTTTACATGGAAATTACCATTAGAATATGATAGCCATTTTTCAGAAATAACCTATATAATCTTAAATTTGGAGGGATATCTTTACTAGGGTTTAATTCCCCTTAGGAAACGAAGGGGAGATTTCTCAAGGCTGGAAGTTATCATAAATAATAAAACAAAT
>NC_051406.1:10756285-10756537 GCF_015228065.2 Penaeus monodon
AGGAGAGGGAGGTTTGTTTATATTTTATGATAATTCCACCCTTTGGAAATCTCCCCTTCGTTTCCTAAGGGGAAAAAAACCCTAGTAAAGATTCCCCCCAAAATTTAAAGTTTATAAGGTTTTTTCTGAAAAAGGGCATCATATTCTTGGAAATTTCCATGTAAAAATATAAACCTTATCCATGAGTATTTATTTTTTTTTACTGAAAAAAAGGTTTTTTTTGTTGCCTTTTAGAAAAAAATATGGTCTTGA
>NC_051406.1:10756571-10756818 GCF_015228065.2 Penaeus monodon
ATTTAGACAAAAGATTACTGTTTACGGATTTTTTATTAAAAATGGTGTTATACTATACTCTTGAAGTTTAAAAAATTTTAGTAAATCCTAGAGTTATATATCTTTACAAGAGAAATAATTTTGGTGCTGTTTAATATATTAAAAAACTGAGGGGGGGGGGAAGTATCCCATCATTTGTTCCCCATCAAAACTGTTTTTTTTGGGGTTTATGCTTGATAGTGGTCATTAAATAGTATACCCCCCCCCC
>NC_051406.1:10757074-10757312 GCF_015228065.2 Penaeus monodon
ACTTTTCAAAAAAGGAGAGGATTTTAAAATTTTAAAGGGCATAGAACATTCCAGACCATTGTACTACTGAACACATCTAATGAACTTATACTTTTTTTTTTTTACAAACCCTTCATATAATTATAGCCTTTAAAAAAAGAAAACAATCTTTTTTTTACAAAAAAAAAAAGAAAAATTTTATCACTTGAAAGCCAATATACATCATCAAAATACCCAATTTACGTTTGAAAATTCTGGC
>NC_051406.1:10757419-10758239 GCF_015228065.2 Penaeus monodon
AAAAATTCTTGGTATACATTTGAAGGTCCTTTATTATACTCAAAACTTTTCAATTTAAAACGAATAAAGTTTTCAAATTAGACATTAAACAGTTTAAATAAATTTGATTGAAATAATTATGGATACTTGAAATATATTTTCCTTTTAAAACTGAAAAATATTAATTTTCATTTTTTAAAAAGTGCTGTTAATTAAATGTTTTTTTTATATGTAAAAAAAAAATAATTTTACTTTCTATTTGGTTCAAGTAATCCCCCCAAAAAAGGATTTTTTCACCACTTTTTATTTAGACATCTAAAATTTTTTCCCTTTGAAGAAAGTTGACCATAAAAAGGTTTAAAAACAGGTAAAGCAAACACACAAGTTCATAAAGAGATTTTTTAAAAATGAATTTAGACTGGTAAAATTTTGCAATGTTGGTCTTCTGAAAAAAACATACTATTACTGTATACTGGACAAAAATAAAAAAACAATATCTGTACAAAAATTTACAATTGAAAATAAAATGAGATTTATAAAGTTTTGTATCTGACAGTAAAACTATGCCTACATGAGGTTTCCCCCCTGCATACTAAGTCAGCTTCTGAAAGTAGAAAACATAAGCATTACACTTACTTTATGGCACCGCAGGAAATGGGGTGATTGGGGGTATAATGCAGCAGCCTAAGAGTCCACGAATGCCTTTCACTTGAACCCATTTAAAAAAAATGCACTGGTTTTTAAAAAAATCCCCCTTAACTATGGAAAAAAAATATTGTCAGTTGTATATGCTGGCATTTCTCCCTAGCAGTCCATCAAGTTCCCAAACCCATTCACACAT
>NC_051406.1:10758298-10758432 GCF_015228065.2 Penaeus monodon
TCCTTAGACATGCCAATTTTTTGTGACAAAGTATGACATTTTTATCACTGAATATACACAAACCCTCTTGTGAAAACCCAGTATATGTGTATAATGCATTAATTCTAGGAACTGTCCCCATCTTTTAAATCTTA
>NC_051406.1:10758474-10759148 GCF_015228065.2 Penaeus monodon
GGGAACTTTTTTTTTTTGCCCCCTCTTCTAGCAAAATTTTTTTTTGTAAACAGGTGCTTTGAATTATGATAAAGTTTCTTAGGGATAAATTAGTAATAAAAAAAAATGTGAAAAAATGGATACCCAGAGAGAGGAGGGGGAGAGAGAAATAAAAAAAAAAAAAATATCACATGCTGAATTTTACAATACCATCACGTTACTAAAAAAAAAACAATATTAAAAAATTAAAAATACCCTTAAAAATCTAAATATTCCATTGTGAAATATTTCTCAACAACCCTGTATATTTTACCCACACTTAAAACCTTAAAAATTCTTTCCTCAATACTATAAACCACAAATTCCCCTTTTTGGCTAAACTGTACTAAGCTTAATAAAAACCCCCAGAGGAAACTTAATAATGATAAGCTCTGGTTCCTTTTAGATTTTGGGGGGAAAACAGATTAAATACGACCCCACTTTTCATAAAAAAATTTGAAACCTTACAGAAAATTTTCAGTTGTAAATCATAAGCTCTTGACATGCTTTTTACCATTCTTTTTAAAAGGGGGGGAAAGGGGGAATTAAAGATTTTACTATAGAAAAAAAAAGATGCTTGTACAATGAAAACTTTGGTTTCAGAAAAAGTAAAGGGAAAAAAAAAAGCACAAAATTTCAAAAAACATACTTAGGTC
>NC_051406.1:10759188-10760540 GCF_015228065.2 Penaeus monodon
CAGCAGTTCAACATAAACTTCAACCATTTTTTGTCTTTTTGGTCTACAACAGAATATGCTGTCATTTGAAACTATGATGCAAGAATTCAAAAGCCCTGGATAAATGCCCATTGATTAAACATGATGACCAAAGAAAAAATCATAAATAATTTTTTACCCAAATTAAAAAATAATCCCTTTTGACAAAAAAAAACTGCCACTTAAGACTCGCAAGAAGAAAACATCTAAATATTAACTTTCATTGATTCTCAAATTTTTCTCCCAAAATTTGCATTAATCATCTAAAGACACTTTTTTCACAAAAAAATAACTTTGTAATGAACATAGAAAAGTGAATGGGGGAATACAGTGATTTCAAGATTTTTTAGAGATGTAAAAGGACAAACTGAATAAAAATTTGATGGGATTTTAGGTGGAACATTTTTCCAATGGCTTTGGGTGTTTCAACTCGAAACACAACCATTTTTGGCTTGTTTACCTTGTATCAAGAAAAGTTTTTATTGTTTACATAATACCAGCACTTTTTTTCACATTCCCATGCGGTATCTCATAAAAAATGAAGCACCTTAGAATTATTTTTTTTGTAATTGCAAAGTAGGTTTTTGGGGAAAATTCAAAACAAAGATGGGACTAAACTCTTAGGTATTCCTGAAAGGGAAAATTAAAAAACCCCATAAGCCAAAACTAGATTTGAAAAATTTTCCATTCTTAAATAATATCAATGATTCAAAACTAAACAATCTACACCGCTGAGAGTATGATAGAATTTTTTCTCTTATAGCAATTTTACCCTTCCCAAAAGGAAGGAGTCATTATACATCAAGATTAAAAAGTTTGCATATGTTTCTGTGACAGTGACTGGCATTACATTCTTATGTTTCTTCAAGTAAATATTAGTAAAGGATTTTGTGAGTTTAAAAAAGATGTGACATTTTGGTTGTAATACAAGTGGAAAATCACTGTCAATATTTTATGAAACAGGGGTTTCCATCTATTTTTAAAACCCCTAGAAATAATTGTCCCTTTGTTATAAGAAATAAAAATGACCCAAAGAAATTTTGTCACAGCCTAGATTGAGAATATTAATTTTTTAATTAATTCACAAAAATATATATTAATAACTAGTATACTTATCCAATAATACTCGAGAATTTTGAAATTTAAACTGATAAAACAGTGGAATCTGTGATAAAACCATTGATTTATTACAGAAGTAGATTATATGAGAACTGATTTGTAGTCATGCAAAGTATTTGAAATATTCAGAATTTTACTTATTTTATGTTGCAAATCAAAATTTGTAATTACTAGAACAAATTGGGGGATATAGATAGCTTTCTTTAAGAAGACTT
>NC_051406.1:10760574-10761504 GCF_015228065.2 Penaeus monodon
ACTACATGCACAAGGCGCATGCCATTTTAGACCAAAAACCCCTCACTTTAAATTCCAAACCTTTTACTGAATTTGGGGCATAAAAATGCTTAGCTTAAATTCAAAATTTGTCTATTGTCCAAAAATTTAAATTCATTTTTTTCAATGACTGGTAAACTTCAAACCACAAAATTTCAGTCCATTTCATTTTTAAGATTTTTGAAGCAAATTAAACCCTCTCATATTTTACTCTCTAGCCGAGGGACATTTAATGGTAAAGATTGAACATCAAAAAATTTTAATTGTCATTCCCTAAATTTAAAGTTATTACAAAGGGAAAAAATAAAACATCAAAACAACAGTAAATTTTATGGTATACTTTGGCCTTTTTACTTCCTGATATGAGCCGCTTGTTTTGAAAATATAGTTAATAATTTTTTACAGCAAGATCAGTCTAACAAATAGAATAGGTAACACCAAATCTGGCATTCTAGTTTTTTAAAACCCCCTATGGGGTCTTCTGCCAATAGCTAAATCCCAATTTTTGTAATCAAAAAGCTACTTTTTGAAAAATGTGAAAGGTACATATACCCAAAGGATGTGCTTAATCAAGGGTTTTTTAAAAATGTGTATGTGAGAGAGTCTATTTTTAAAAAAAAAAAATATGATTGAAAATTCGATAGGTTCAGTATGGGATTGTTGATTATGTTTCATATTTGTTGTATGATCTAGGTCACCAAAAAAAGGAGGGAGGGGGGGGGAAAGCAGGGAGAGGAGTTTCTTAGATTAAAGGGTTTTTGGGGCATTTTTTTCAAAAATGTTTCCTTCTTTTAAATGTAATCAAATAATGCAATTTTTAATTCTTTAAAAAGGCTTGCTGTACAGAGAGATTTAAAAAATAAGGGTTTAAAAAATTTTTAATGGATGAAAACTGAAAAATTACAAGTAATT
>NC_051406.1:10761542-10761842 GCF_015228065.2 Penaeus monodon
CCCATGACAATAAGAAATTTATTTCTCCAAAAGAAAATATCTATAAGACATATTTAAAAATTCTATTGTTATTCCCTCATTTTTCTTATTTACAAATGAAATATTTCAGTGAAGTATTAGATGTATATTTAAGCTTTGTTTGTGTAAAAGAGGTGGGTTTTTATGGTGTGGTTTTTTGTTTTGTTGTGCAGGCATGAGGCTGCTTTATATGCGGTCTGCCCCTTTTTTTTGTTATTTACTGAAAGTACAATTATATATACACAACTTATGTTTAAAATATATATATTTTAAAATATAAAA
>NC_051406.1:10761887-10762357 GCF_015228065.2 Penaeus monodon
ATTATTGTATTATTGTTGTTGGTGTGAACATATAGTATAAAGTATAAAAGCACAACCAAACGACTGGGGTAATGTAATAAATACTTCATCTTGAATACCAAAACAAAAAGTATACTTTTTTAATGCACTACAGAGGTTTTAAGATTCATGTCAAACAACATGTAAACAAATAAAGGGAGAAATGGAGAAACACATTTCATTTTCTTCAAAACCCCCCAAGGCAAACCCTTGTTTCCCTGGTCTTCAATTTATTTTGCTTACCTCACAGATAATGAGATCATTACCTCTTGAAATATTATGCAAAATCACCTCTCACAACCTTTTTCACATTTATGAAACTGACTGTAAAAATACCAAGTTTCATTTTTTAATTATAACACGCACTGTTTTTGAGGTCGTTTTTCAAATAAAGTTTATATAATTTCCAGCAATGGTAATATAATACTAACTCTAAAGTACTGGCAGGGAAA
>NC_051406.1:10762552-10762640 GCF_015228065.2 Penaeus monodon
TAGTGAAATTTTATAATGTTATAATTTTTGTTATATATTGTTAATATATATGTTATAAAAATGTTATTAAAATAGTATAAAATGTTTA
>NC_051406.1:10762780-10763116 GCF_015228065.2 Penaeus monodon
TAAGATATTAAATATTAAAAAGACAATAAGGTGCTAGGAGGTGAGTTTATGATGCCTCAACGTATGGTGTGTAGAAGAATGGGTGAGAGGAAAGGATGGGTGTGGGCTGCATAAAATATGCTAAAATTAATAGTGGTAACAACACAGAATGCAGGAAACCTTGATTGTGATAGGCAAGCTTTTAATCCCCTCATTATCCGATGTCTAATCATGTCATCACGAACTAGGCACAAATGCTGGATGGCAAGTATCTGAGCCACACATGGTTGAGCCTGTTCTTAAGGCTGTTAACTGTTCACTGAACAGTTTTTCACTTGTTTGGCCCTGAGATACAGC
>NC_051406.1:10763160-10763882 GCF_015228065.2 Penaeus monodon
TTTTTTCCCACCACCCCATCTTAGATAATTTTTTCTCTCTTTCTCTTCAGATATGTAGTAACTGCAGTGAGGCAGGAGCAAGTGTTGGGTGTCTAGGAAAAGGGTGCTCTCTCCTGGTCCATGTGCCGTGTGCCACCCAACTCCAGTGGACTTTGGATCACAATACCTTCAAATCCCTCTGCCCCAAGCATAGTGTAAGTAGCTAGAAGGCTCGGCACAAGCCTCAGCTTCTAGTGCTTTGATTGAAAGGAAGTCTTGGGCTTGTTTTCCTGTCTCTCATCTACTGATTTTTTTGTTATCAATTATGTCTTATGCCATTCAGCTTTGAGGAGATTTTTTAATCATTTTTTCTACCTTATCTATCTTATACTATTATTTATTTTTATTATTTTTTTTTAATTCTAACTTTTGTGTTCCATTGTTGTATGAGATATGGAAATGATTTCTTATGGTACTTTGATACTCACTATTTGCATTATCATTTATCATTGTATAGAGGTGTCTTCCATAAATCTATTTTTATTTATTATGTAATATCATTGTCCTTTTTAATACCATTTTGTTGTGTCTGTACAGGTTATGGATATGTTTTGCCAGAAATCCTAGGGGATTTTTGTCTTTCATTTTATAAATCTGATAATTATTTTATTATTTACCAAATTCTAGATGATATTATGTATCCCTTGGAACTTTTGGTTGGTTATGTATGGAAATTCATTTGG
>NC_051406.1:10763912-10764231 GCF_015228065.2 Penaeus monodon
CCCCTCTCTTTTCAAGAAATTGTCATTAGTGTATATAATATGAATGAAAATTTAGTGAGGAACTGTACTTTTTTCTGTGTATCATTATTTTTTGTTCTGATTTCTTTGTGTCTGTAGGTTTATGTTAGAGGAAGTTCTTCAGTGGTTTACTATCTTCCAGACTTATTTATTATCATAGGAAAAGAAGGCTTATGAATGTAGGAGAAAATATTGTATTCCATGAAATACACAAGTATGCACAAATATGCAGTAGTTGAAGTGTAGATGATGCTGTATATGAACAAAAGAATGTAAGAATTTTTAACGGCTTTGATTTGTC
>NC_051406.1:10764282-10764833 GCF_015228065.2 Penaeus monodon
ATGAAATCCTCAGGGAACTCAATAGGGATTTTGAATAAATGACAGATATAGCATTGAGAACTTTTTTTCCATATAGAGAAAGTAGTATCACTGATTTGATATTTCAGTCGATAGATATATCTTGGTGAACTCTAGAATACTAGTATGATGCTATGGCAAAACCTGTACCCTTCAAATTTCCCTCATATCAATGCAAATTTCTATATAGTGTTCTGTTGTTTATTCTTTATGTGGCATTTATATAGTGAATTTTTAAACATCAAGTCATTTTATGTTTTACTAGGATTTTTAAGTGGAGGAGCAGAAAAAAGTAATGATAGAAATGCTGTCTTTGAATGTACAGATGCATTTCCTTTGATAGGACAGGAGTGATGATAGGCATCTACTTGTTTTGTGATAATGTTGTCATGGTGTTTTATTTTTACAGGGAGGGACTGTGGGAATGTATATTATTTTTAATGTATATTTATTTTATGTGAAACATGAAAGTATGTATCTGAATTTTTTTTCATAAAGGAATATCAAGTTTATGAATGTTTGAGAACCTTAAC
>NC_051406.1:10764884-10765211 GCF_015228065.2 Penaeus monodon
GCAATATAACTGGCTTTTGGATTATAACTGCATTTGTTTACACCCTTGGCAGCGTTATTAGTGTACTTTATCATGATTCAATAGAAAGTTAGCCTGCTCTCCATTGTCTCATGATTCAAAATTACTTTAGTTCAGTTTCACACTATTCTTAATATACAGTAGACTCTCCTCTATCAGTTTTCTTTATTGTGAATTCACTCATTGTGATGAATATTATGTCATGTTTTTGGAAGGTGCTTTATATATGGTTTTGTAATGAGTGAGAGTTAGATTGATCAGAGACAAAAGCCATCAGAGTTTAGCTAATCTGAATACATACAAAGGTTT
>NC_051406.1:10765498-10766572 GCF_015228065.2 Penaeus monodon
CCTCCAAAAGTCATGTTACAGTCCAAGCTGAGAGAGAGCATGAGCCTCTCCTCTTTTCACAGTCTAAGCAACCTTACAACATTTATATTATTAAAATGCACAAAGAATTTATCTCAAACAAAATCAAACTTTTGCATAAACATGGCAGAAATATGTATTCCATATGTAGCAGCATCTACAGATTGGAGATAAATCCTCAGCGTCATTTATGTTTAATGTGCCTCATATTGCTAAGCTGAAATAAGTGATTTTAATCAGACTCGCTTGCATCATTGATACTTTGTTACTGGGAGCAATTGGTAATGATAATAAATCTGAGGAAGCCAGGGCCAGTACAGGGTAGTTATTAAATGAGACCAATACTGAAGTTATTGACTAGAAGGGACATGGAAGCAGTTATTAAGGGTTAATAGGAAAAATAATTTTCACTGGGGTAAAGTTGATTTATTTTCCTTCTTTAGTATACTAACAGATGTTACCCGATTTAAGTGACAGTACACAGTAAACTTGTCTCAGCAAAAGAAGTAAGGTGATGAACTGGGTGCTGAAATCTTGTGAAGAAAATTAGGTGATTGTGAGCCAGTTGCAGCACAGGAGAAAGGTATACTAGTACCTGAGGACTTACTATTCCTCTCATTACTAATAGTCCTGTAAATGTTGCAACATTGCCCTCTCCTTTCCACCTTGCTCCATCCACCACTTCCTCCACCCTTATTCTCACTCTTTCCTCTCTTGACACCCACCTGAACCACAGGGAAATGGATGATTTGAAATTAAAATGAAGGATAGAAATATACAATCAAAAAAACATTTATGATATTATCAATCATGATTTTTCATGCTTTACAATATTTTATATTACAGTAATTACCATATAAGAATGAAATGATTTATGGTAATAGTTGAAATGTGTTAAAACTGAGGAATGTAATAAACAGGTGGGTATTGGAGGTAATGTGTTGGAGGAACAGTCATGGCATTATGAGGATCAAAATGTCACTGGCTTGTCATTCATTCTCTTATGCATTAGATAAGTGTCAAATACTTTGTAACATGAATGTTTTGAAGGTTGCA
>NC_051406.1:10766611-10766820 GCF_015228065.2 Penaeus monodon
CATATTTCAAGAATGTTCTTCAGGAGGCATTCCATTATTGGGGTCTTTTTTCAAAAAATTCTCTTTAGATTTTTGAGTTATAGTAAAGAAGGGGTGGATCCTGAAAAATAAAATGATTTGTGTGCAAAATTGTAGGTGCATTTTGTAAGATAGATCAATGAATTTCTTATTCTGAAGAGAAGAATGCTGACTAGATTGCTCTATTTACC
>NC_051406.1:10766858-10767309 GCF_015228065.2 Penaeus monodon
AAAATTTGAAAATGGCAATTTTCGAAATTTATTAAAACTTGAGAAAAGCAAATGGAAGAATCTCATAACAGATGTGAACAGCAAAATAAGGTTTAATACATATAATGGAAATGAAATCTTGCATAAATTTACAACACATGTTGCTTTGAGAAATGTACACTGACCATAGACCACAAACAAAAAGTAGAATAGAATATGTTTCAGGATATGATCCTTAGTGTATAACTTAATTATGTGTTTATTAGATGATTTTAAAAACAACACAGGATTAAAATAGGTACCAGCATACATATACACACCCTGTGCTATTTATTTGCTCTTGACAGGTGCACCAGCGAGTTATGCATAATACCTTTTTTTTTTTCTTTGACCTTCTGTTCCTTTTATCATCATAAAGTAATGTATGAGAAACATTTGATTAGATAGGTGTAGGAAAGAAAAAAAAAAAACA
>NC_051406.1:10767344-10768095 GCF_015228065.2 Penaeus monodon
AACAGTGAAAATAAAGTAAAAGTTGGATATTTGATTTGATGTAAAAGACATGTACATTCACAAAATCTGAAAATACTTTTGATGGGGGCAGAACACCCTAAAATATCAAGGGAGATTTTTCAAAGTAAGTATAAGTCGTATAACTCAGATTCTCAATATATTCAGTTTCCGGAATTACTCTTCATTAATATTTGTGTTCCCAGAAAAAAATTTAGATACTTAAACCATATAACCAGTTAAATTGTTTTATAATTTTTACCAAATGGTATATATATCTTCTCTGAGTGATAGCGAAACATTCAGTTATGACAGTATCTATTGATATCTATCGGGAAAAGGTCTAGAAATATAAAAATATATGAGATTTTCCCTAAATTTAATGATAGAAAAAAATAATAATCTTCAGTTACAACTGTCTGGCTCCCATAATGTAGTAGATAAGCACTAAATATAATCTCTATGTGACCTGTATCTCTAGGGATAGGTTATAATACATGAACAGTGGTGAGATGATTCCTAAGAAAATAAACAAAATATTACAAAATGTTATGATTGTATTACCTGTGGCAGATACACACACTTGCCCCTCAAGGTCATTTAGTATAAGAATTATCAGCATTCCAGCTATAATAATGGTTGCTTTAGAGTAATAATATTACATCTTGGAATACATCTATGAAAATAGTAGAAATGTCATATATCCCGACAATGATTGTGGAATATAGGGACGAAAAGCAGAGTAGCAACCCTG
>NC_051406.1:10768218-10769057 GCF_015228065.2 Penaeus monodon
TTATAAGTAATCTGAATGAAATGGGTGCCTTGCTGGGCTGACAGTCTGTATGCCAAATTTTGATTGGCTGTTTTTGAAAGGGTTAGTGGTAGTTGTAGTTTTCTGCAAAGTTATCATCATATCATGCAACAAACAATATTAGAAAGAGGAAGGAATGTTGTTTTTGAAATGATAATTGATTTGACTACATTTTAAAGTTAACCAAAAATATATTTTACTGATTTTTATTTTTCTTAGGAAATGTGTAGGTGTAGATTCAACCAATAAATAATTGAATTATACCATTGGAACAACCATATAAATTAATAATATTTTCAATTTCTTTTCTTTAACTATTTATGTAATTTAGGGAGGGTGGGACTAAAGCAAATATTTTTCTTAGGAAATATGTAGGTGTAGATTCAACCAATAAAAAATTTAATTATACCATTGGAACAACCATTTAAATGAATAATATTTTCAATTTCTTTTCTTTAACTATTTATGTAATTTAGGGAGGGTGGGACTAAAGCAAATATTCCACGAAGTCAGTTACTCTGCACAAAGTTTGGATGCCTATACTGCCATTATGTCATCTTGTAATATACAGCAAAGATTGATTCATTTGTTTCCCAGGATACATATACATTAAAATAATTTTGGGATCAATTGGTGATCCCCCCCCCTCCCCAAAATGGTACTAGAGAAATAGCACATTAAAATCGGTTGCTTCCAGAAATTTAGAAAATCTCAAACTAATTTCTCTTCTGGATGTATGAAACCTCGCTGGATGGTTTCCTTAACCCAATGCCGCTGGGAAAATAAGTTTTTTTGTCTCATGTCTCTAGATGGCTTTTTTT
>NC_051406.1:10769447-10769560 GCF_015228065.2 Penaeus monodon
ACAAAAACAGTTCCTGTAATAATGTGGTTCATGAACATACTTTGACTACAGTAATAAGTGATAATTAAGTTGCAAAAGATACAGGCAGAGCATCTCCTGTACTGTATAGAGGA
>NC_051406.1:10770115-10770404 GCF_015228065.2 Penaeus monodon
AAGCTGAAGCAATAATGGCTATCATTATCTTTCCAGAAGTTTTTAAATTCACTTAATACTTTTCTCGAAAATATATTGACCATGATAGAGGAGGGATTATTGTGTATATAAACTTTTTAAAAGCTGGATCCTATTCTTTGATATAAAAATGGCAATGTTTACATTGTTGGGAAGACTAAAATAACGTGTTTGCTAAAATTTATTGAAAATTGTTTAGGAAACTTGATTAACATCATAATACATAGAACATCTATTACACCTGTTACATGTATTTGCACCCACCCCTGAA
>NC_051406.1:10771090-10771412 GCF_015228065.2 Penaeus monodon
GCAGTACTTAGAGTTATTCTCATTTCATTCCTTTATTACTTTTCTTAATGACATTACCTACTCGTCTTTTAATTAAAAATAACTTTTATTTTTACAGTCATTTTCATATGTACTTTGAGAGTATTTATAATATTTCAAATAATACTATTACTTGAAAGCAAATACATAAACAGAACAATGTTATAATTAAAAATGAAATGTTTTTCATTCTTTATTGTAAAAGGTTGAGACTATTTATGCATAATAAAGTATACTTTTGTGGTACAAATGAAATTAACATACCATGTTTGCTGATTGAATACTAATATGTATCCCCACTCCT
>NC_051406.1:10771588-10771821 GCF_015228065.2 Penaeus monodon
AAGAGAATACAAGAATTTTATAGCTATTTCTTGAGAAAACACATGTTTTTTTCTTCTCTTTTTATACTTTAATTTTTCGTTTCATGCGTTATGATATTTTAATCTACCTTTAAATCTCTCTGTGACATGCAAGCCTTTATTAAAGAAATTAAAATGCATTATTTGATTACATTTCAAAGAAGGAAAATCATTATTGATAAGAAATGTCCCATAATCCTTAATCATAAGAAACT
>NC_051406.1:10771852-10772612 GCF_015228065.2 Penaeus monodon
TTTTAATCTGGTGACCTATGATCATACCAACTATATGCAAACATAATCATGACAATGCCATACTGAACCTCATCAGAATATTCAATCATACATTATTTTTATAGACATAGACTCTCTCACATATCACATATTTAAAACCCTTGATTAAGCAGCATCCTTGTGGATGTAATATGTACACTTTCACACTTTTCACAAAGTAGCTTTTTGATTACAATGATATGTGGATTTAGCTATGCAGAAAGACACCATAGGTGGTTTTATAAAACTAGAATGCACAGACTTGTGATTACCTATTACTATTTGTTAGACTGATCATTGCTGTAAGGAAATTATTAACTATATCTTTCATAACAAGCGTGCATCATATCAGGAAGTGAAAAGGCACAAAAGTATACCATAGAATTTACTGTTGCTTTGATGTTTTATATTTTCCTTTGTACATAACATTAAGTTTAGGGAATGACAATTAAAATTATTTGATGTTCAATCATTTACCAGTTAAATGTACCTCGAGACTAGAGAGTAAATATGAGATGGTTTATATTTGCTTCAGAAATACTTCACAACTGATAACTGGACTGAAATGTATGTGGTTTGAAGTTTACCACAGTCATTGAAATAAATGAAGTTAATTTTTGGACAATAGACTATACTTGAATTTAAGCTAAGCATTTTTATGTCCCAAATTCAGTAGAAGGATTGGAATTTAAAGATGAGAGTGTTGTCTGAACTGTGCGATGCGCCTTGTAGCTATGTATGT
>NC_051406.1:10772648-10774818 GCF_015228065.2 Penaeus monodon
AAGTCTTCTTCAAGCAAGCTATCATATATACCCACCAGTTTGTTCTAGTAATTACTAATTTGATTTGACAACATAGGAATAAGTAAAGATTACTGAATATTTCAAATACTTTGTCATGACTACAAATCAGTTCTCATATACAGTCTACTTCATGTAAATAAATCAATGGTATTAAGTCACAGATTCCAGCTGTCTTATCAGTATTACATTCATAATTCTCGAGTATTATTGGATAAGGTACTACTAGTATATGTAATATATATTTTTGTGAATTAATTAAAAATTAATATGTCTGCAATCTAGGACTGTGACAAAAGTTTCTTTGGGTCATTTTATACTTTCTTATAACTAACGGACAATTATTTCTAGAGGATTTGAAAATAGATGGCAACCTCATGTTTCATAAATATATGTGACAGTGATTTTCACACTTGTATTACAACACAAATGTCACATCATTTTTAACTCACAAAATCCTTTACTATTATATTGTACTTTGAAGTAACAATAAGAATGTAATGCCAGTCACTGTCACAGAAACATAATGCTAACATTTTAATCATTGATGATATAATGACTACCTTCCATCTTGGAAGGTAAAATTGCTATAAAGAGAAAAAATTCTATCATACTCTCAGCAGTGTGATAGATATGATTAGTTTTGATATCATTGATATTACTTAAGAATGGTAATTTTTCTAATCTAGTTTTGGGCATTATAGGGTATAATTTACCTTCAGGAATAGCCTAAGAGTTTAGTCCCATGCATTCTGTTTTGAATATTCCCAAAACCTACTTTGCCAATTACAAATGAAGCTAATTCTAAGGTGCTTCATTTTTATGAGATAGCCGCATAGGAATGTGAAAACAAGTGCTGGTATTATGTGAAACAATAATAAAACATTTCTTGATAGCCAAGGTGAAGCAAGCCAAAAATGGTTGTGATTCGAGTTGCACACCAAAGACCATTGGAAAAATAGTTCCACCTACACTGCCATCAAATTTATTATTCAGTTTGTCCACTTACATCTCTAAAAACTATCTTTGAGAATCTACTGTATATCCCATTCACATTTACATATGTTCATATACACAGTTACTTTATTTGTGAAATAAGTGATCTTTAGATGATTAATGACAAATATTGGAGTAAAGTTGAGAATCAAATGAGAAGTTGAATATTTAGATGTATTTCTTCTTGCGAGTCTTAATGATGGTCAGTTTATTTTTAGTCATAAGGATTATTTTTAATCATTAGGTAAAAAATTATTTATGATTGTTTTCTGTTGGTCATCATGTTTAATCATATGGGCATTTATCCATGGCTTTTGAATTCTTTGCATACATAGATATCAAATGACAGCATATGTCTGTTGTAGACCATAAAGACAAAAAATGGTTGAAGTGTTATGTTGAACTGCTGTTCTTCATTATTTTGATTTTGTATTTTAGTTCAGTTTGTTTGGACCATAAGTATGGTTTTGTGACAATTTGTTGTGCTTTTTTTTTTCTTCACTTTTTACTGAAGCCAAAGTCTTACATTGTACTAATGCATCATTTATTTTTCTATAGTAATATCTTCAATCTCCCCTTTCCCCCCTTTAAAGATGAATGGTAAATGACATGTCAAGAGCATTATGATGTACATATCTGAATTGTTCTGTAAGATGTTTCATTATTTTTATAGAAAAGTGGGATTCGTCATTTAATCTGATTTCCCCCCAAAGATCTAAAAGGAACCAGAGCTTATCATTATTAAGTTTCCTCTGGGTGTTATATTAAGCTATAGTACAGTTTAGCCAAAGGTGAATTTGTGGTTATATAGTATTGAGGAAACTGATATTTTTAAGTGTTATAGTGTGGGGATAAAATATACAGGGTTGTTGAGAAAGTATTTCACAATGGAATATTCAGATTTTGAAGGATATTTATAATTTATTAATATGTGTTTTTTTATAGTAAACAGTGATGGTATATGTAAAACTGTCAGCATAGTGATATTTTGTTTTTTTATTTCTCTCTCCCCCTCCTCTCTCTGGATATCCATTTTTACACATTTTTATTTATTACATAATTGGATCCCTAAGAAACTTTATCATAATTCAAAGCACCTGTTGACAAAAAAACTGCTTTGCTAGAAGAGGTGGCAAAAAATAAAAGTTCCTTTTGT
>NC_051406.1:10774850-10775000 GCF_015228065.2 Penaeus monodon
TGTTTTTTAAGATTTAAATGATGGGGTACAGTTCCTAGATATTAATGATCATTATACACATATACTGGGTTTACACAATGTAGGGTTAGTGTATATCTCAGTGATAAACAGTGTCATACTTTGTCACAAAATATTGGACATGTCTAAGGG
>NC_051406.1:10775057-10775877 GCF_015228065.2 Penaeus monodon
GAACTGTGATGAATGGTTGGTAACTTAGATAGGACTGCTAGGTAGAAATGCCAGCATTATAGCAACTGACAATATTTTTCTCCATAGTTGAAGGTGATTTTTTAAAATCCAGTAGCATTATTTATGTAAATGGGTCTCAAGTGAAGGCCATTCAGTGGACTCTTAGGCTGCTGCATTATACCCCCAATCACCATGCAGTTTCCATGCGGTGCCATGAATGTGAAGTGTAATGCTTATGTCTTTCTTACTTTCAGAAGCTGACTTAGTAGTGCAGGAGGAAGCCTCATGTAGGCATAGTTTTACTGTCAAGATACAAAACATTTATAAATCTCATTTTATTTTCAATTGTAATATATTGTACAGATATTGTTTTGTATTTTTGTCCAGTATACAGTAATATGTATGTTTTATGCAGAAGACCAAGCATTGCAAAATTTTACCAGTCGTAAATGTCATTATTAAAAAATCTCTTGATGAACTTGTGTGTTTGCTTTACCTGTTTTTAAACCTTTTGATGGTCAACTTTCTTTCAAGGACAGAAATTTTAGATGTCTAAGTAAAAAGTGGTGAAAGAAAATCCTTTTTGGAGGATTACTTGAAACCAAATAGAAAGTAAAGTTATTTTTTATACATATAAAAAATCATTTGAATTAACAGCACTTTTTAAAAACTGAAAATTAGATATTGTACAGTTTAATAGGAAAATATATTTCAAGTATCCATATATTATTTCAATCAGAATTTATGTGAAACTGTTTAATGTCTAATTTGACAAACTTTATTCTGTTTCAAATTGAAAAGTTTTGTAGTTATAATAAGG
>NC_051406.1:10776017-10776263 GCF_015228065.2 Penaeus monodon
GCCAGAATTTTCAAAAATCGTAACTTGGATATTTTGATGATTGATATATTGGCTTTCAAGTGATGAAAATTTTACTTTTTTTTGTGTAAAAAAAAAAGATTAGTTTTCTTTTTCAAAGGCTATAATTATATGAAGTCTAGGTAAAACAAAAAAAAGTATAAGTTCATTAGATGTGTATCAGTAGTACAAGTGTGTCTGGAATGTTCTATGCCTTTAAACTTTAAAATCCTCTCCTGTTATGATACA
>NC_051406.1:10776535-10777079 GCF_015228065.2 Penaeus monodon
GGGGGGGGGGGGTATAGCTATTTAATGACCACTATCAAGCATAACCCCAAAAACACATGTCTTTGATGGGTAACAATGATGGCATACTTCCTCCCCACCTCAGTTCTTTATATATATTAAACAGCACCAAAATTATCTCATCTTGTAAAGATATATAAACTCTATGGATTTACTAAATTCTTTACACTTATCAATTGTAGTATAGTATAACACCCATGTTCAATAATAAAATCCAGGTAAAGCCAGTAAGTCTTTTGTCTAATATATCTTATAGATTATAATTTTTCATTATTTTCAAATTTTCAAGACCATATTTATCTAAATGGCAACAAAACAACCTTATTTTCAGTAAAAAAAAATAAATACTCAGTGGATAAGGTTGATATTTTACATGGAAATTACCATTAGAATATGATAGCCATTTTTCAGAAATAACCTATATAATCTTAAATTTGGAGGGATATCTTTACTAGGGTTTAATTCCCCTTAGGAAACGAAGGGGAGATTTCTCAAGGCTGGAAGTTATCATAAATATATAAAACAA
>NC_051406.1:10777489-10778541 GCF_015228065.2 Penaeus monodon
CCCGGAAAGCTAGAACAAACATCATCATCACTAAAAGGAAGGAAAATGAAAACACCATGGTTTTATATATAGGCACCATATTTTAATATTCATATTAAAAAAATCAGAAATTCATTGGCACAGTTTGCCAACAAATCCACCCACCTTACATATGGAAGTACTTAGAAGAGCAACATGTAACAGAGATATTAAGATCAGGTTGATACTGAGCCTGCAACCCTGTCATGTTGTTTTCACAGAACTTTGAATCTTAATCTAGAGAAGTATCAGTCATCTTCAAGAAATAGTTTCAGAGTTCTGTGAAATGAAATGCTTTTACAATGAGCTCTACATGATACATATGTGTAAATAGAAGAGAGAAGAGCTCAAAATGATACATGTGTGTAAATAAAAGAAAGAAAAAAATTGCTCTATATGATATATATTTGTAAATAAAAGATAGAAAAAAGTTCACATAGAAACAAAATCTTTATTTATATAAAAAAGAATATCTTAAAATTATGAACTACACTCATCCTGGCTAAAGATTCAGAATAATATGTTACAGGCAGTGAAAGTAAGAGTTTTTTTTTTGTTTTCAGTTGATTAGAATTATTTAAAAGTAGCTTCAAAATTTCATTTCTGCAGCTCCATCCTCAAAATATATATTTTTTGGTTCTCGTACCGAAGTAAATACTCTTTTGAAAGGAAATGTTCATCTACTGGAAGTGATGTAAGAAAAAATATTTATATATGAAAGTAATGAAAGTAAATACAGTAACATTCAATACGCAAAAGTTGCACAGGTATAAAATTTCAACATTAGAGATGAATACTGACTGTTCTTTTTGATGTAAATTAATTTTGTACGTAGAAAATTAATATTTCATCTGCATGTATATTTTTCATATTTTGTGGTCATTTAAGAATGAGAAATCACCTTTCAGCTTGTTTTCAACCACAAATGTTATTAAGACTTTATCAGTTCCTACAAATAATATACTTTTAACATGCCTATGTAAATCAATTGATTATTTGGTCATAACAATTTCCAAAAGTATGAACTTAGTGAT
>NC_051406.1:10778993-10779736 GCF_015228065.2 Penaeus monodon
AATTTATCCTTATCATCTGTTATTTCAAGTTATCATCTGTTATTTCAAGTTATCATCTGTTATTTCAAGTTATTTTTCAAATTCTGTTCAACATGTGAAAGATTCAAAAACTCAAAAACTTGGTAGCAGCATGTACATTTCATTATTTACTTTTCAAACTGTGTATATCTTTCTTTATATGAAGGCACAGTTATTGAGCACGTGGATTTAATGATTCTCTGAATTTTTGTTTACTCTTCCATTCAATTTTTTTTGTGTACTTTTCCTATATAATAGTAATGAAGCATCATAGAGCCCCCATAAAAAAAGGAATGTCTGCTTATTATCTTTGGGAAGTAAATATACATGGAATATCTTCCACTAATTGTTTCCAGTCATTTCGTAATTTCACAATAAATCTCCTATCTTTCCCATTACTTGCGACTATCAAAAAATAACTGGACATTTCAATCTGTTATGTCAACTGTTCACTTCACAGTGTACTGCTGGTTGTTTAAGTTACAATGTTTCAAATCAGGCATGGAAAATGAAGTAAAAATGGCATGACAGGAATATTATTTTAATTCCAAAGTGTGAGAATGAGCTCGGACAAAGAATACTGTGTTAGTCATTAGCAATTTCTTCTCTGGCAATATCTTTTACTCGCTAACAGATGGCCTGTGTACTCAACAAAAGATAAAAAACTTATTTGGAAGAAAAGGAAAGAACAAAAGTTGAAGGTCTAAATGAGTCAGTTTCTTTGC
>NC_051406.1:10780030-10780127 GCF_015228065.2 Penaeus monodon
CTACTTAGCAAACACATACAGCCAACAAGAATGATAGGAAAAAAATGAGACCATGCATCTATAAGAATAACTACTGGTAACTTCCTCTGAATTTCTT
>NC_051406.1:10780152-10780795 GCF_015228065.2 Penaeus monodon
TCACAGCATTGAGTTGGTAAGGCTCTCAAGACCCATCTTCAGATTCTGAACCTGTAGGCAGAGATGAGGTAGAGGAACAAGTTAAGATGGTCACAAATGACAACATCATATCGTGTCAAGTAAGTATGGAGCTCGCAGAGCCCAATTTTCACTGACTCAAATAAGTCTTTGATAATCATAGCAGATATGTCCAAAAATGATATCAGAAGGCCCTTTGAGAATGTGAGTGAAATAATATGTGTAAAGTACTCACACTAACCACAAATGGCCATAAAACTGATCATTTATCCACACATCAACTGTATATCATATATACGTATCAGCTCTACAATATATACTGCCAGAGTCATTCAGCTACAAAAGGCCTTCAGTAATTACCTCAGTACTATGAGTATGAGGATGATCCATGCATGAACTTGTATATTATAATCGTCTAATTCACACAACACAAACACGTCATCATCATCACACTGGAATATTCAATGAATTATACTTATATTACACATCAATTTGGTTGTTATTGTCCTTATCCAAAATATATAACCTTTGAAGCAATGGCCATATTGCACACATTCATAACTTTAATTTCCACTTTCATAGTGTGTAAGAATTACAAATAAATGAAGATAGTATATAAGGTGAA
>NC_051406.1:10781493-10784083 GCF_015228065.2 Penaeus monodon
TACCATCTTTTCTGTTTGACTGTTTTTCTATAATACCTACACTTCTTTTCACATTATGCATGCCTTTGTGTCACAGATACAGTATGTACATTAGTAAAATGTTAGTAAATCTAAAAATGACAATATCCTTATTTTTACACATGAACATCATGTTTTGCATTAATCACTCAATATGCTTCACATCTTGATAGTCTTAACACTTTACCACCCAGAAGGAAAATTCATTGGCAACATATACTATCATATTATCTCAGATGTCAGGTATTCCCCAGAGGACATTTGTAATGGCATAAACATAAAAAGAGTTACCAGACAAGTAAAATATTGAGGGTAAATAAATGTTTCGAAATTAAACAGATATTTTACAGTAAGAATATTCTGAAATGAGAAAAAACAAAGTATCTGCCAGTTGGACCCACCCTTGAGCAGTAAAGGGTTAAAGAAATAAGGTACACAGGAAAGAGATAAGGAAAGTGAGACTACAAACAGACATATAAATTCCCTATAATAAATATTGGCATTTGAAGGCTAATTGATATAAAAGCACTTGAACAGGAAGAAGAAAATATATGTATATATGTATCACACAAAAGAAAGCCCTTCATTTTAATATTGAAATGAAGTAATTGCTACAGAAAGATAGCATTTTCCTTTACATTCACACCAATGAAGCAAAACATTTTTTTTGCATCTAATCTTATGATTTTTAAAAAGCTAGACCTGCACTGTCAGGGAAACACATTAAATAAATATAAAAAAGAATAAGTACACAGATAAAGCATATTCAGAAAGGGAAAGTAATGAAAGCCCTACATGAATATATGAAGTACACAAAAACCTATCTTGTAAATGATCAATCCCTATCTAACACTAACAATGTTCATAATGAGGCATATGAATTGCAGAAAAGAAAGGAATATGTATGGAGCATCATTCAAATGCTGTGCTATCAATGGTTATCAAATATATACCCAATTACACTGTTCAGTCATGAAAATTATATGGTTGATGCACTGACCACATTACAGAACAATAAGTTTGTTATCAATCTGTCTCTTCCGATTCCCTCAAGCATAGAATGATTGACAACTTAAGGTAGTAATTACTTACATACCAATCAGTTACATTTTAAAACAAAGAAAAAAAAAGAGGTACCAGTGCATTATGCAAGGAGTATACAAACTTGATGGGTCTTGCATTCTCACAAACATCTCAAAGACATAACATTAGCACCAAAAATTCCATCATTTATTTTGATAGTCCTACATCACACATAAAGAGGCTAAATATGCCAGTCTCTGTTTAATGAGTTATATACTAACAAAGATTTTATTTTGTAAATCTAAATATAGAATCTGGTCCCAATACTTCTAATAGTCTGATTAAGAAAGCTTAATATGAGTGACTGCTTAAGAAATACCAATGAGGAGATACAATGAATCTGATGTCAAATAGTGTTAATGAATACACTGAAATTCATTTTCTAAGACAATGTAAAATCATTCTAAAAATGAAACAAAAGAAAATGAAAATACAAACGTCTGAAAAAAACTGCTCAATGGCACTGTAATTTTCATATTCAAGCAGAGCAGATGTTCAATCCTTTTAGAAGCTTTCACACTTGGTTAAATGTAGTGCATTAGTACTTTATCCTACACAGCCATCTGCTTTGCAAAACCACAATGAGCTTCCTCCAAGCTTTGACAAGTTGTGCCATCATCATCAACCTCTATAAGCACATTTAGTTTATGCCATTTTTTTTCCAGAATTTTGGCTATTTACTGCACTGTGTTGGAGTTAACTTGTTTGGCGAGCTTCCTTGCTTGAATTCTCCAAATGCATGGGATGAAGAACAACATCAGTCCTGAAATAGCTATCATACTGCCAGCAAGAAGGAAGCTGTAGTCATAGGAGCCAGTCTTATCAAAGAGTACACCTGGAAAAAAAGACAAATAAAAAGGGTTGTGTTTAGCAAGTCTATTGGGTAAAAAGAAAGTTATTTCTTTACCAAAAACACAATCACATAAACACCAAAGACACATACCATACAGATAAATGTATGGATCATAAAAATAACACATACTTTCATGGACATCATACTTACCGCAAATTGGTGGGCCCAAAATAGAAGCAATGCCTTGGAACATAAGGAGAAGACCAAAGGCATTTGTGAGTCTCTCCATTCCCAGCAGATCCACAAGCACAACAGATGTTAGTCCAACATATGCACCAGACATGGATCCGAAGACTATTGCATAAAAGATCTGGGACGCATAACTATAAAACCAAATGCTTGCGCAGGTACCTGTTAACGAGAAAAGAGGAAAGCTTACAAACTATATTTGCAATACGTCTTAATTATTGGACTTTGTATAAAGGAACATGTTTCAAGAAATATATAAAAACAGAAGTGATATGACTGTTACTTATACATATAAATGTTTTTAGTATGGATGACACAGACTATTTCTATTCTATACACTATATAACACTTATTTCTGATATTTAACCCTGACACTGTGTTTTCTGACAATTTTTTTTTCTTGTTTGATTATTTTCCAAGATACTGCTAAAAAAACTAAAAACTGCA
>NC_051406.1:10784112-10786638 GCF_015228065.2 Penaeus monodon
AAAAGCTATATATCCTATGTTTTGATATTAATTTTTAGCAAGACAAACATTAAAATATATCATTCCTACAAAGACAACTACTCTAAAATTTTCACCAAAGCTTATAACAAAATTACAGATAAATGAACAAAAAGAATAAGAATCCATCCTAAAGACTGATGGAAGACCACTCACCAATGCCACAGAGGGTGAGAGCTATATTGTAGAGGTAAAGGCGATTGACCCAAGGCTGATCAGAAATATAACCAAGCAAGATACGGCTCACTGTATTAGAAATGCCAACAACTGACAACAGATATGAGGAGTCCTTGTCAGAGATGCCTAGATGTCGGGCACGATCCTGTAAGGCAAGTGTCCTATTTTGTAACATCCATTAACAGTAATGTTTTTGTTAAAACATATATTGCCACTCTTATTCACAATATTCTTTCTTTCTAACTCTTGGAATTATATCATGACATTATACAGACTGACAATTTCTGTAATAATAATTTTCCCACTTTGCAAATATATTAATAAATCAGAACACTAGTTCTCAGTATGCTAGTAGCAAAGAGAAAAGGGATTACATAATAATCACTACACATTAAATACAAAACTCACCACAATGAAAATATAAGGGGCATTGAATCCAATGGACGTGCAAAAATTGGAGAAGGCAAAGAGGATGAAGATTCCATCAACAAGAAGCTCCCAGTCCATAAGGCTCTTCATGGCATCCCTTGTCTCCCTAGAGCACGGCACACATCCACACACCTATAAGAAATTTCCGTTAAATGACTCAAGGCCTCCACCTCACACTTCCTTGTTTGAATAAATAAATAGCAAGACAATATGTGGGGGTAAAGTTATAAATGATGCATCAGATTGGTCATTTTATTACACATAATATCAGCAACCTTAAGAAAAGTTTTAAAATTCACATAACTAAAAGTAGTGTAAATTAAATTACAAAACATTCTCTATAACAGTCTGATAATATTTTTGAATCAGTGGATAAATCTAACGCATCTTAATCCAAGTAAATGAAAATTTTTGGGAGTACTGCAAAGAAAAATTTAATCTATCTTGGAGGAAAGAAAAGATCTAAATTTTTAGCATATAAAATTAAAGAAACTGAAAATGTGAAAAACCATCCCATTAAAGTTATTAATACAGATCATGGATAAACATTTTTACAAACATAAAGATAAAACATATTTCTGTAAACACATTAGACTGTCACTGTTTCTCACTAACCTTTGCCTTCTCCACTTCGCTGGGTGTCTCCTCAGCATCTGGGAGCCTGGCCATAGATGCCCTGTAACTGCTTGGATTCTGTCTGAGAGGGAAAGCAGGAATTACTAGAGGACTCTCTATTGGTTTGGATGCTGCAATCCCAAGTTCTATGTTTGGGCATACTTTAAGTAGGGTTCTACTCCAAAGGTAATGGCTACAAAGGTTCAAGGATAAGGAGAACAAGGAAACCAAAATTTAGCACTGGATTTCACTGAAAACCCAATCTAAGATATTAAAAAGAAAGCAATGTCTGAAAGAGGGGAATATTAATGGGTGTATCTCTGACATGGTACTAACAGGTTGGTTGATCATGGCATACAGGATCTTATTCATAAATAAATCTAATACTCCAGAGGAAAAAAAAACATCTTGGATGAACTTTGCAATATGTACATGTAATAAAAAAGGTTAAAGAACTGTAAATATATGGAATAGGAGTAACAGTTTTTACTATTCAAAAACATGCATTTTTTTGTTTTTTGTTCAACTTCTCTCTCTCTTGGCAAGAGAAATAGCCTTTTCCCACCTAACAATCAATAGTAACAGAGAAACTAAAAAGTTAAGATCTAATAGAATTACTCATATTTCTCTGAGGAATATCCAAAAGGGTTAATTGATACTAAAAAACGAGAAAACCAACTAATTACTTGTATGCCTGGATGTTGAGCAAAGAACCCCTGTAGAAGATGTCTTTGCGGTACAAGAGACCCGAGCCATGGTGGGACGAGGGCAAGCTGCCACTCTTCCGTGCTTGGCTGTGGGTGCTATCCAGGCCAGCAGAAATAAATCCTTGCTTCTCAGGCACAGGCAACACTGGGGAAGTATAAGGAAAATGTAACAAATATGAATAAATAATAGACCCTATTCTGTCCTTCAAGTACCAGAATTCCAGAGAAAAAAAAATTGATAAGTAGATGATTAGATAAAACAGTAGCTTCATACATGGTTGCGAGACGGCCATTCTTGTAGCCTCAGCATTTTTCAGATTTTGAAGCATGGGGTTGATGTTGCCATGAGAACTAATACGCTGGATATTACTTGGGGTGTGGCTTTGCAGAACCAAGTTGGCATCACTGAAATTTTTCTTCAGCTCACTATTATCACTTGTGAACTGTAAAAAAAGAAGGAAGAAACTAAAATGGTGATTTTAACATAAAGTATCTTATTCACTGAAGATAGGAAAATACATTAAAGATAAAATACCTACTTAAGTAAGTTACTGGCATAGTTACTATACTGATATTACTT
>NC_051406.1:10786666-10787088 GCF_015228065.2 Penaeus monodon
CATTTGCAGTAAATTTTGTGCAAGATATTTTGCCACTTCACTGACTGCCACTCAGATTCTTCACAAAACATTTCTTACAATAAACCTTGAAACTTCAGCGCTTAGGCTTACCTATACTATATACACACCAATATACATATTCCCTATATGACCAACTACATTCCTTTCTTACAAATAACCATGCTCTCTGTTAAACAAACCTGTATCCTGGGCATGTCATTCAACACAAGGGAATCTCTGTTGGTTGGGTCTTCTGCGTCCATCTCACAAGTCTCGGGGACAGTATTGTCTTCAAGAGGCCTGAAGAGCGCTCCGAACACGACACAATTAAGCATTAGACCCGCTAATATGATCAGGGAATTCTGCCAACTGAGTTCATTGATCTGTTAGGATGAAAAATAGTCAATTAAAAGGATAGGTCA
>NC_051406.1:10788289-10788546 GCF_015228065.2 Penaeus monodon
CAGCACATGAGTCTCACCAAATACTCCACGAAGGGGGAGAAGGCGAAAGTGCCAATTCCCGAGCCGCAGACCGCGATGCCCGTGGCGAAGGACCTCCTCTTCTCGAAGTAGCCCGTCACGCACACGATCGCCGGCAGGTAGATCAACCCGAAGCCGAGACCTGCGGGCCGGAGTATATTACCGTCACTGCAGGAGGAAGTTATCGGGAATGGTGGGAATAGCAACAGGATCGTTGTAGGAGTGATGTGGAATGACTT
>NC_051406.1:10788616-10788747 GCF_015228065.2 Penaeus monodon
CCGTTATGTGGTGGTGAGAAATGATTTCAGTTGTTTATCTTTCTCCGTTTTGTGGGTCCCTGTCCCTTTTCCCTTCATTCGTAACGTATGCAGGCTCTTTGCCGAAATCTTGGGAACCTCACACTTGTACA
>NC_051406.1:10788771-10790056 GCF_015228065.2 Penaeus monodon
TAGTTTTTGGAATGGTAGAGATATTGCTGAATTCATTCTAAGGATTTAAGTCTTGTTTTCCCCTCGTATATTAAGACGAGGAATTGGTTTTAATATATGCATGCATTCACAGCGCTGTTGTTTCCGAACACACGGAGGATGGATTCTCAAGGGCTACACTGCTATCTCGGGTTATTCAAACCCTTTCTTTTGATAACAGACGGCGTTTAGCCTATTTACTTGTCAATTCTCATTTCTTGTAAAACTAACACTTGCCGTCAGACTTTCATGTTATTAAAATTAAAAGTGTTACGAAACTGGCGTCGGTGACATTCACCCAAAGGTTACAAAGTCCGAGACCGTGAAATACAAAACTTCAAATTACAATACCGTTTCAAAAGTGCCGAATCATCGTAAATGACTCAATGTGAAATCATGATTCAGTAAAATAGTTTGGCTCCAAACGCGAGATTTTATATATAAGCAACATCTATCATGAATTTGTCAGTCTTCAGGAGTTCAGTTAAAAAAAAAATCTACCTGCACCATCATACAGTAATTCGCCTTTGTTAACGCAACCACTTCGTCCCGCTGTTTTTCTCCTACTCTGACACCAGTTTCTCTAGTCTCCTGCCTTGCTTTCCCACCGCGCCCCCGTTCGCCAAAGGCAACACCAGCGTGACCTGACCTGCTCCCAAACCGATGGTCACGTAGAGCGTCTGGACGTTGGGGGCGTAGATGGACACGAAGAGCGACGCCGAGGCCAACACGGCGCCGGCGATGGTCACGAGGCGGCATCCAAATTTGTTGACCAGGATGCCGGCGATGGGACCTGCAGGCATGAGGAAGGTTAGTTTGCAAACCGCCGTCTCAAACGACGTACTTGCGGGGGTGTCGGTAAGGTGACATTCGGTGCAATTCCCTTGTTTTGTTCTTAGTAAAATAATTAGTACGTTCTCAGTGGCCACAACTCTCTCCATGTTAGCTGATAGTGACAGGCTGGAAGACCAACACCATTAAGAGCGAAGATATGATCGGGTCTTTAGCAACCTTGCACCAGGCAGGGATGAGGGCCCCTTTCTGTTACATGTTTCTGCGTTTAAATTACGTCTTTGATGTTGCAACCACAGCAAGTCTCATACTGGGATTTGTTACAGATAATTGATCCAAACTGTCTCCAAAGTTTAGTTGCTGAACTAATTTGAAATGATTCGCAAGATATAATCAATTTAATCACTTCAATCAAATGTCAAATGAGGAATGCTGACGTGGCCACTAAATTACGAACGATAGTTGAACTTATCCC
>NC_051406.1:10790110-10790343 GCF_015228065.2 Penaeus monodon
AACAGCCAATGCTACCCGGGGAAGGGTTACCACAGTTACCAGATGAGCTGCTGGCGATCGCGCTGTACACATTACCTGTGCCGAGGGTAACGCCCACGAGGATGGAGGCGATCCAGGAGGTTGCTGCTGCCGTGGACTGGTAATACTGCAGCAAGTGGACGAAGTAGATGCCGAAGGTGTAAGTAAAGCCATCAGCTGAGGGAGAGAAAACATACAATGTTAGTTTCATGTAC
>NC_051406.1:10790524-10790802 GCF_015228065.2 Penaeus monodon
GAAAGAAATGCCAGGTAAACAGAATACAAACATAAGCATAACAAAATAAGAAATAAAACAACATTCCAGAAAAGAAAGAAACAAGGAGAGGTCACTTAGAAAACACAGATGAAAAATAACTAAACAAATCAACAAAAGACAAACACACTTTAAGACCCTCCTTTTGCTATTCTTATTTTTTATGATGTTTCGATAAAAGGTCAGCGGGGGACACAATACAACATGGAACTTGCTTTAGGACGCGTGACATTCCTCTCCTTTCTCTTATGCGTCTATGA
>NC_051406.1:10791183-10791586 GCF_015228065.2 Penaeus monodon
TAAAACATTTCCTTTGTGTGCCGCGCGCGAGGGGCCGCAACACAGCAGATGGAGCGGCGCCAACAAGTGCATCCCAGAACCCTGTCGACGGGCGGGTCATTAGGGCGCACCTGCCAAGCGAACACATGCATCAAGGTACCCACAGCCCCTGCTGTTGCTAGGGCAACCTGAAGGGATGAACGGGGTAGGGGAAAAGGGGTACGGAAGAGAGGGGGGGGGGGTTATCGGTTTAAAGGTTTATTGTATTTTTTTCCTTTTTTTTATGACTAGGACCTTTATACTCCATTGTCATGCTTTAATCTTGCGAGCTATCTTCAGAGCCCAACTTTATAATCAGCTGTTTCCGGAGGTTTTAACAACACACACAGACACTCTCATCCACAGACATGTGAATGCGCGCGCG
>NC_051406.1:10791687-10792018 GCF_015228065.2 Penaeus monodon
GCGGGGAGCAGGCTTCGAACATAGCAGTCCCCACGACGTAAGAGATATCTACTTATGACCAGGCTTGTATCATCTCCATTGTCTCTTGTTTACCGTTTCTCGTTTCGTGGCTCAGCATAGCCCTAGTGGTGGCGCGTTAGTTAACAGAGAAGTAGGCAAGAGGTTAGGTCACGACCGCAAGCCCGCAAGCAGGGTCGTTGACTGCAAGCAAGAGCAAAGAGCCTTGCAATAAGTCTGCTTAAAAAAAATGCTGGAAATTGTAGCAAACTTTGTTGGGAGAGAATCGAGTTACTGCCAAAGCGAGCAATCGAGTTGTGACGTCACAGGGTGC
>NC_051406.1:10792870-10793483 GCF_015228065.2 Penaeus monodon
GTTATGTAGATGGAGAAAACGAGCATAAATCAGTCCGCACTCAGAGGCTTTGCAAGAGAAAAGCGATGTCGTCAGAACCCAGAACCGATCTCAGGCGGAAGAGATTTTTGGTGACGAAAATTGCCTGGCTAACCCGTGTCTGCTAAACAGTTTATTTACAGAATGAAATACACAAAAAAAAACAACATACAAAGACCAAAGATTAGATTTCTCTATATTCTGAATCCGAATTTTGAGAAACCTTTAGAATGCCCCCTAAAATATATAAAGTAAACAGATAAACAAATAAAAAAACAAATTAACAAGTAGGTAAACAAATAAGCAAATCAATAAGCAACCAAAACAACTATGTAAAAAAAAAAAAGTAAAACCAGTGACTGAGACACGGGGCGAGTTGCCAGTTAGGAGTCAAAAATCTTTTGCATCTAAAACTGCCTCCTCTTTGGTCGGTGCGCGATCTGCCATCTTCTGCTTTTGACTATTATAAGGACCAGACCTCCCTCCTTGTAACAAATTGTGTCATGCTCATTTATATCTCGTGTATTTTCATCTTCTCTTGAGGTCTGGGGGTTTATTAGTTGGGGGGGGGGGGGTAATATTGTGTCTATTGAAG
>NC_051406.1:10793662-10795121 GCF_015228065.2 Penaeus monodon
AATTTGTCGTTTCCTAAATATGAACTTCAACAGATTTTTTTATCCTATTTTCTAACATTTTGACGACCTTTTTCAGGATCTGAGGATGATGGCATTCATCGTTTTCTATCTGCTAGCCACGATGTCACATTTTAGTATCCAAAAGGCCTATCTTCCAATGAAATGCTTTGTGATAAAAGAGATTTCACAGAAACAATTCAGTACCTTTCAAAGTTCAAGTGGATTCTACCGTCATAATAGACGACGAGGTTTCTCAATCCTTTCTGTCATGCACGAATCTTTCCATCATTCAGCGAAAGAAGACGGATAACACGATTCACCGCGGGCATAACAAGATCAACATACAGAACAGGCCTCATCGGATACCTCTCAAATACACCCGTGCATTGTCCGGTACAGAAACAGGCCTACAAAACACCCGTACACTGTTCGGTGCAGATTTAGGCCTATGTGAACATGACTGACAGCAGCTTAAATACCCGGGTATCAGCTGTTCTGACTTCTAAAAAATGCGTTAAAGGTGAGGTGGCACGTCATGATAGCAAAGACGTGATTACCTACGAGGAAGTGCCACGGTACTGGATGGAAGAAATGTGCAAAAGAGCAGAAAAAGAGAAAATTCTACTGAAGGAACTGGTGAGGGCCAATCGTTTGCCGGCAGCAGTAGGATTATTACCGCAATAACTCGTTACCAGTTTACCAAATGAGGAACAAACGAACACGAGTGCATGCATGACTGATGGAAAATTTTCCTCGCAGCTCCATCCCCATCACGGCACTGTCACGACAACGGAAAATTCCCTGAGTGAGGCCATACAAGACGTACAGACAGCTGCTTAGCATCCTTCTCCTTCAGTCATTTCTATAATAACTTGGGATTGAAATTCAGAACAATCCAGATCATTATAACGGAAATTTGGACAGAAAACGTGAATTGTTAAAACGAAATGTCATATCCGGGCCTGACTGCAAAAACAAAAACAAAAATTGCGAAGAATTCCTCTTGAGGCTCCTAACTTTTTATTTTTATAACATGAGCCCAATACACGGTCATTCGAAATAAACACACATCAGTGTTTTTAAGGAGAAGTCAAAGAGCAAGCATTTCAACCCTATTATATTTATGAGCTCTAAAAGTAACCTGGCAGTGCCTCCGTTCCGAAGCTATCGAGACAAAGCCGACACAAGTCGACTTATACCGGATTTACGATACAGGTATGCGTAATTTCGCCGGACCTTAAGACCCTTTCACGAAGAAAAAAAACGATATCGATGAATATGCACACTCATTAAATTAGTTTATGAAATATGAGGAAGAATGTCACAGAAAAAAAGTCCAAATGGCATATACATAATTGTTTGTGGTGTCTTGAAGACAGACTGTTGTCATGGCGACAGTGACGTTGCGCTGCACTCGTGCCACAGTCCGGTTTCACTTAATTAACGAGCCCGGAAGACG
>NC_051406.1:10795773-10795928 GCF_015228065.2 Penaeus monodon
CCATTAAATGTCAGAATCAAAAACCTGCATGTCATTGCATGATTTGGCACTTTGATAGCTAATGACATGATACAATTAATGAACTTGTTTACTTGCACGTTAATTGCATTCATGAAAATAATTTTCTCTATAAAATTAATAGGTTCGGACGGAAT
>NC_051406.1:10796513-10796699 GCF_015228065.2 Penaeus monodon
GAGACGGAGAAAGCGATCATCACACACTGAAGGTCGGCGTTCTGCAGAGTAAACTGACGAACGAGTCACGTAGTACCGGAAGCCCTTATCACAACGCAAAAAAAGCCAGCACTTGCACTATCTTCGACGTAAGCAAAGAAGATTCTCACATCCTTTTTGTTATTCGTCAGGTCGTGTCTGTCAGAA
>NC_051406.1:10796891-10797000 GCF_015228065.2 Penaeus monodon
AAGCAAGAACGAGCAAGCAACCGAGCAACACAGAGAGAACGAACGAAAAAGAACCAGAGAACAAAGAAAGAACGGGGTAAGAAAGGGTAAGGAAAGAAAGAGGGCGATC
>NC_051406.1:10797040-10797263 GCF_015228065.2 Penaeus monodon
CGATGGCCGTCGTCCCAGACAACACAGCAGAGGCGCCATCCAGCTTCCAACGCAACGCCTCTCTTAACCCGCCCACCTTCACCCCCCCCCCCCCCGCGAAAAAAAACACCTACTACCACTTGCACTTTGTTTATTCTCTCCTTTTTTAATCTTTCTTCCTCTGTCCCGACTTTCGCTCTCCCCTAACCCCCCCCCTCTCACTCACACTACTAGAACCCCTAAC
>NC_051406.1:10797353-10797567 GCF_015228065.2 Penaeus monodon
ACGCACGACCGCAGCGACAAGAATATATGTTTTTGTTTACATTCCCAGGTGTTTACCGCGCGGGGCAGACTCGTGTCGCCGCTTTGAACTCGCGGCCATTTTTACGGGCTGGACGTCTCTTCGGATGAGCTTCCTCCTCGCTCGCTGCCGATTCGTCTGCCATCGGAAAACAGGACCGAGACTCGTCGGTCTCTGTCTCTGTATATTCCTTTTG
>NC_051406.1:10798466-10799051 GCF_015228065.2 Penaeus monodon
CATGGCATTCGGCCAGCTAACCTACATCGCCGTTACCCTTTACTCACTTACCTTTTCCCTCTTTTCCTCATCCCCTTCCCTCCCTCCCCTCTCTTGACCCCCTCCGTCTCCTCCTCTGGTCCTCGTCTTTCCTTTATTTATCGTTATTTCCTTAATCGCTCACTTCATTTATTTCGCTTCTCGTAATCTTCTGTCTATCGTTCAGCGCCGGAGTGATGACGCAACCTCACTCTTGGTCTACTTCGCATCGGGACCAAGTCTGCTTCCCTTCCCCTCTTCCCTCTCTTTCCCCCCTCTCCCTAAGGGCGCCTTCGTCTTTGTTTTCGCCCCTACCCCTCTTCCTTATTAACCCTCTTTCTTATTTTTACTTTCCTTTTCTTCTCTCTCCTCTCCCTTTCTCCCTGCTTGTCTCTCTTTCTTCATTTTTTTTTCTCCTCTCTACTCTCCCTTCCTCCCTCTTTGCATCTTTCTTCATTTTTTCTCCTCTCTCCTCTCCCTCCCTCCCTCTTTGCGTCTCTTCCTTCCTTCTCCCCCCTCTCCTCTCCGCCACCTTCCGACCCTCTTCTTTCTCTTTCGCCTCGTGCA
>NC_051406.1:10799101-10799757 GCF_015228065.2 Penaeus monodon
CGTCCTCCCGCCAACCCTCCCCTCTCCCCTCCCACTTTCCCCGTGTGCTACTGCCCTCCTTCTCCCCTCTCTATCTCCTTGAATCTCCTCTCTCCTCCATTCCTTATCCACCCTGAGCTGCCTGGTGCATTGTCGTATAAGAATAGAGGCAGAAAGCGAAACGATGGAGAGGGGAAGGTGGAGAAAGAAGGATAGAGAGAGGGTCGAGGGATATGCGGAGGAACGGCGGACACGGAGGACAAATAGAGGGAAGGAAAGAAACACGACGAAATCAAGGCACACACAGCGAAATTGAATAAAATCAGAGAGAAAGAAAACGCCAAACACTGGATGAGAGAGGAGGACGCAGGGTAACAGAATAAAAACGCGACAAAAAATAATAAAAGGGCCAAAAAAACGAAAAAACACGTGCACGAATTTACTCTCCAACTCGACACGAAACGTAGACTACTGGACGATAAGAGGATAAACCAACCGAAAATGTTACATTATCGTGCTGATAAGAGGAGGATATTCACTAACCGAGCAATTTACGCAGACAGATATAGCATCGAAACGAACAGGTTCACGAAGTAAACACGGAAACCAGACAACGGGAATTGGGAAGAGATCTCCAAAGGGAAACTAACTCAGAAAGGAATAACGGATTGTTACTT
>NC_051406.1:10800282-10800443 GCF_015228065.2 Penaeus monodon
ACGGCTTGTGCATCTCCGCCCCCCCTCCCTCCCTTCAGTCCCGGATGGAAGGCTGCATCGCCCGATCAGCTGTTGACGCCGCAGGGAGGCAGTCAAATCGTGAGGCCGCACATCCGGGGATCTATCACTTGTTTTGATCTTTGGTTGCGGTTCCAATAGTC
>NC_051406.1:10800845-10800922 GCF_015228065.2 Penaeus monodon
CCTCTCCCTGGCGTCCGCGCCGTGGCAAACAACTCGGGCCAAAGATTCGATCTCGTGCGCACTCTTTGCTTGTTTTG
>NC_051406.1:10801132-10801680 GCF_015228065.2 Penaeus monodon
CATCAGGAGTAAAATAATAACGTAATATCAACAGTAATTTAAACAATAAAGAAATAACAAAATAAATCAAGTAAACAGACATCTCAACAGACAACTACAAGAACTTTTTAAAAAATAATAATGAAAAATAAATTCACAAATAAATAAATTTACAAAACAACAAAAGAAATCAACGCGTCAATAAAAAATAAATAAACAAATAAATAAATTCTACAAAAAAAACAAAAGAAATCAACGCGTCAAAAAAAAAAAAAAAAAAAAAAATGCATTGAGCACGTCCTCCACGATGGCTGCCGACTGTTAACGCTTATCTGTGGAGTGGCGTGTTATCTCTAACCTTGATTTCCTGATCGGCCTTAGGAGTTTCATTGCCGTCTTGGGAGTTTCATCTCATTGCATTTTTCTCTCTCTCTAATTTGGATTCTTTTTTATTGCTTCGCTTCATCTGTTGTAATTAATGACGTTGTTATCATTACTGACTTCATTACCGTTAATATTAAGGTTGTTCATGATCAGTAATATCGTCAGTTTTCTGATATTATCATCAT
>NC_051406.1:10802142-10802336 GCF_015228065.2 Penaeus monodon
TATTTATAAAATTCTGTGTGAAAACAGATCTTGGAAATCTGTTGTTATCAACATCAACAACAAACCTGTTTATCAGTAACGATAACAACGAAGTATTAGTAACAGCAAAAGTAACAACAGACTTGCCGTTTGGTAATCAAAATAAAGATGATTGCGATAATATGCAGTTATAATATACTGAAAGCGATGTTAGC
>NC_051406.1:10802531-10803113 GCF_015228065.2 Penaeus monodon
ACTAAAACCACAATGACATCAGCAGCAGGAACAAGAAACAAACTGCCCCTCGACCTCCTGCCCTCCATCTTCCTTCACAAGCATCCCAAGAAGAAACACTCACTTCACGCGGCAGAGATCTTTGCTTTTATCCCGAAGAATCCGGCCGGCACCTGTAAACATCGCCGCCCAAATATATCCGAAGTGACTCAAGTTGTTGATCAACATTTTCGACGTACAGTTTGTAAAGCAAGGTTGTAAGCATTCCTGCGCCCGTTTTCTGTTTTTATTTCTTCAAATTTGGCTAAGTCTCCCCTCTTTCAGTTGAACGCCAAGGATATATAGTTCGATTCATCACAATCAAAAATAATTCCATAGAGGTGAAAATATTCGAACATTTTCCAGACGAATTATTATACCTCTTTACCTTCTGGCATTATTCTTACTCATATTTCTCCTCGAGTAGGTAATATCATGGTGACTTTCCCTCGAGCAAAACAACTCGGGGAAACAGAGCGAGGCGGACGAGGTGCTCATGAGTGTGTATCTTCCGCGAGGTCCTTCGTCTTTGAGCTTCTGGCTCGCTCTATCGACACATTCTTC
>NC_051406.1:10803302-10803378 GCF_015228065.2 Penaeus monodon
CACACAAAAAAACTGCGTCTCGTCTTTCCAAATGTTGGCCTTGTGGTTGTTATGTTGTTCATGCCACTCTTTGTTT
>NC_051406.1:10803413-10803564 GCF_015228065.2 Penaeus monodon
TTTCACCTTTTTCCTGCTGGAATCTGTGTCTGATGTTGCTTTGTTTCCTTCTCTTTCTCCACCTCCTCTTCTCTTTTCTTCCTTTTCACCTTTCTCAACCCACGCCGGCTGCAACCTTATCTTATGCCTCTACCACGTCGTTTATGCCTCT
>NC_051406.1:10803732-10803985 GCF_015228065.2 Penaeus monodon
ACACCTGCTGCAACCTGTGCCTGACGTCAATGCTGCAACCACGTGACAACATCTGCACTGCTGCGAACCCTCTCGCTGTTGCTGCTTTAATTTTGTCCTTGCTCCTATGTACCTGACCTCGACCTGTTTCCACGCTGCCTCCGCCGAGGGGATGCTGAGTCGGGACTTTTCCCTCTCCGTTTTTTCTCTTTATCGCCGCCATTCAGTCTTAATTATGGGTTTTGGGTTTCGCAGTGCAGAGGCAGCAGTGTGA
>NC_051406.1:10804390-10804725 GCF_015228065.2 Penaeus monodon
CCCGAAGCCCTGGGCCGTGAAGTGCCCTCCGCAGCCGCAAGAGTGAGTGCCAGGGTGCTGAGGCCGCAGCCGCAAGAGTGAGTGCCAGGCTGCCGAGGCTGATCCAGGCGATTCAGCACACACCTCTCCTGCCTCCCGGAATGGCACTCCCCCCCCCTTCTAAAAAAACGAAGCAGATGAAATTAATGTATTCTCTGGTTTCTCCGGAATAAGGCACATTCTCTTTTAATTAAAATTCCTTTAATACTGAAGTCTAAAAAAGGTGCTGGCGAAATAATTTGTTCGAAATGCGTTAGCCTTGCCATACTGACTTTCTCTCTCCCTTAGAAAAATAA
>NC_051406.1:10804773-10804874 GCF_015228065.2 Penaeus monodon
AAGGTGTATAAAAGAACTTTATAATGAGAATTTTCATCTATTTACTAAAATGACATCACAGAGAAATTCCATCGCAAGCACAAAACACTCACTACCATTTT
>NC_051406.1:10804944-10805167 GCF_015228065.2 Penaeus monodon
TGTAAAACGCCCATGCCATGCAAAGTTGACTCCTCGCCACCGCATTACCAATCAACAGTTTATGAGTCATGGAATCGCCGTCACACCTAAAACTGCACATCAACACATTTTTTTCCCGCCTCCTCGTGTTTTACTCATTATCAGTCCCAAATGTTTAGTTAGTGAGTATAAAGAAACGAATTATAGATGCGAAAGATTTGGAGAAGGAATGCGTGTGGGTCGG
>NC_051406.1:10805224-10805347 GCF_015228065.2 Penaeus monodon
ATGGCATAAAAGCACAAAAAAAATCTTAATTGGCAGACTTGGGAATTATATTGGAAATTAGGTATATTTATCAGGCTATTCGTCTGTCTGCCTACCCTCTCCGCCTGTCTACATCAGGGTATC
>NC_051406.1:10805490-10805596 GCF_015228065.2 Penaeus monodon
CGAGGGCAGTCACTATACTATAGTCATGGAAATTATTATAGAGAATAGAAAAGGTTGGGAACCGCCGGTCTACATGAACATCCGTAAGCATCCTGTGCGTGCGTAA
>NC_051406.1:10805840-10805950 GCF_015228065.2 Penaeus monodon
CGAGTGCATTGGAATGTGTTAGTGTCACAGACGCGACGGGAGGGCGAGCGCGCGACGGTCAGTTCGGCGCTGGAGCCTTAGTCAAACACAGGCTGGGAGGTCTGCGTGGC
>NC_051406.1:10806391-10806614 GCF_015228065.2 Penaeus monodon
TAACACCTCCCATTCAACCATCCCTAACCTCACGCGAGACAAATCAATATGCAGTAGACAGTACCGACGGAGGGCCATTGAAGCCTCGCGTGCGGTAGATATTGAGCCGGAAGATCTGCCGGTGGCTGCCAGGCCGTCAGGCGCACGCACTGCTAAGCAAGGCTAACATTTTGTGCTAAGTGGACCGTCGAGAGCTCCCCTGGATACTGTAATGCGGTTTCAT
>NC_051406.1:10807053-10807433 GCF_015228065.2 Penaeus monodon
TAATGTCGGGGCAGGTTAGGCCTAAATCGGCACTGGGCCACCGAATCACACGATGTACGTCCCCGCATCTGCAGACTAAAAAAAACAAAAAAAAATCTCACAAAACTTGCAAATCTGAGCCTACGGGAATATCAACCCCCAACCTAAGTGAAGCCTGGCGTCTGGCTCCGTAGAGTTCCGAGAAAAGGGCGTTTTATGAAGTAACCCGAAAACTTCCAGGAAACGAGTGACTCACCGGAGCGGGATGGAGCAACCACCCACGATACCGGCGCCTGCAGGTTCTCCGTTTTCTACTGAGCTCTGTTCTTCCCTTATCCCTCTTTCTCCTAATCCCATCTTCGATTATGCTATTCCCTTTCTTTCATGGTGTTTTTTTAATG
>NC_051406.1:10807498-10807778 GCF_015228065.2 Penaeus monodon
GTTTGCCTATTTTTTTTTTAGTATCATTTTCTTTTCTCGCCTCATCACGCCTGTTTTCCCTCAAGTGGTACTCTACCTTTTTCTCTACTGGCATGGGGGGGGGAGCTACTCCATCCCTCTAACCCCCCCTCCCTCACCCTATCACAATTTTCGTAACTCAATTTCTTTCCTTTCTTCCAAAATCTTAAGGAGGCTACGGAGAAGGAGAGTTTAAATAACATTCTGCAATATATTAGACGAAAGTTTGCCTTCTTGGAAGCCTGTATCAGTAAAACACGCA
>NC_051406.1:10807889-10808955 GCF_015228065.2 Penaeus monodon
TAACACCAGACGGTTATACCAGTAAGAAAGTTCTTCCCTCTTCTCTCTTCTTTAACCTAGTCGTTTTTCTTTCTCAATTATTCCATATTCATTCTCTTACGTATTCTATCACTCCATCAATTCCTTCCCTTATTCTTCGTCCCTCCATCTCCACCAGCGATATCAAAAGAGAACGAAACTGGACGAAACCAACGAGCCAGGAGAATCTAAACTGCATTCTGTGATACACGCCATGGTAATACTAGCCGCCCCCACCTCCCCCATGCCACACACAGGGGTATCTGATGCTGTCCGCTTGGCAACGTGGCAATGTGGTTGTTACTGAGGTGGCGTGGTGGAGTGGCAGTGTGGCTGTTACTGAGGTGGCGTGGTGGAGTGGCAGTGTGGCTGTTACTGAGGTGGCGTGGTGGAGTGGCAGTGTGGCTGTTACTGAGGTGGCGTGGTGGAGTGGCAGTGTGGCTGTTACTGAGGTGGCGTGGTGGAGTGGCAGTGTGGCTGTTACTGAGGTGGCGTGGTGGAGTGGCAGTGTGGCTGTTATTGAGGTGGCGTGGTGGAGTGGCAGTGTGGTTGTTACGTGGTTGTTAAAGACTGAGGTGGTGAGATAGTGTGGTTGTTACTGAGGTGGAGTAGTAGTGTGTGGTGAGGTAGTGGTGAGGCCTTGTGGCGGCGTGGTAGAGAGGTGTCGTGGCGGTGTCGTAGAGCGATGGTGTGGCGATATGGTAGTTTGCGGAGTGGTAAAGTAGTGGTAAAGTAGCCTCGCAATATAAAAGCGCAGTTCACTAGGGTACTAGCCACGTGGCAGAGTGGCTGTGATATACGTGCGTGTGGCAATATAGTCATGTAGTACAGTGACAGTAGAGCCATGCAGCGGTGCGGTAACGTGGTGAATGGCAGCGTGGCGATGTGGTAGGCTACTGAGCTGAACCGACGTGGCAATAGTGTGGAAAAGCTAACGGCACTGAACAAGGTTAAAATTAAATAGAACGATAAAGTTCCTGCATGAATCTGAATTTCTAATGAGAAAACGTGACACGGAGGCTTCGAAAGCGGCGAGAGGATGAACAGG
>NC_051406.1:10810252-10810526 GCF_015228065.2 Penaeus monodon
GCTATGACAAAAAACTGGCTCTCACGCTGAGACGTTACATGTTGTTGACACACTTAACCTATTTGTCCGCGGGGGGTAAAATCAGCTACCAGCTCCATCTTTTTATCTGCCATCTCGTTTATAGCATCGAAGTCACGCAACTGTAAAAGCCGCTGGGCATCCGCTGAAAAAGGTCCGCCTATTAAATCTGTACCCACGAGTCAAGTATGGTAATGAAACGGACGGAACTATCACAAACTTCGAAATTATTTCGCAGGATTGCGTCATAGGGTGA
>NC_051406.1:10810656-10811239 GCF_015228065.2 Penaeus monodon
TGTTGTAGCCAGCACGGGGGTAATCTTAAAGACCATCTAATTCTTTCAATTAAATCCTTAAAAAAATAACCCTCATTTCCGGGCAAACCTACGCTAGCCGTGGATTATTCAAACCCGAGATAGTGAAAATAACGTGAAATGTAACCAAATATACATACAAATGATAACTAAAAAAATGTATATACAAATCATAATTAAAACAAATGTACATACAAATAATAACTATTTCACTGGATTCGGTTTTAAGCTTATTTGGAACGAAAACTAAGTTGACGAAAGGGAATAAATCCATTTCCGAAACGAAAACGAAGTGTAACACTACCCCATAATAATTAGAAGGGGTATGATGTGCCCGCGGTTTCCGCTTCAGGCGAAGAGAGCAGCCCTTCTCCTAGTTCCCACCAGCCACGCGTAACTAAGGCCTATCGCTCGGTAGTCTTCACCCTCTCCTCCAGCCCCTAGCCATCTCGAGAGCCTACTGCGAAGAAAAAAGGAAAAAGGAACGGGAGCAGTTAGGCCTAAGGAGACGAATCGATGATGCTTACACCTTCAGATCAGCTGCGCGATTCTGAAGACACGGGAT
>NC_051406.1:10811364-10811646 GCF_015228065.2 Penaeus monodon
AATGAAAATGTAAACGTCATAACAGACACAGATTGAAATGAAAGAAGGTTGATAAGTCTCATGGCTGCTAAGCATTGCAGGCCTGGTCAATGCCAGAGAGGCTTTGTGAATGTAACTTTGGAATGACTTGCCGAGTGGTGTGCCAGAGTGCGAGTTTCTCCAGTGCTGTAAGACGTAAATAGTTTTCTTTAACAATAAAAACTTTTAGTCCTTCGCCTACCCCTGCTCTCTCCTATCAGGGCCTATTTAGGTTTGTTGGACCCTCTTACGCTGACCTGATGG
>NC_051406.1:10811722-10811962 GCF_015228065.2 Penaeus monodon
GATATGGGTAAGTATAACGATCGACTACTTTATCTAATCCTTTTTAATGGCCCGGTTCTGTAGACCAGGGGTGGTATATACGTGTCACGCTACGAAGTAATGAAGCTGGAATCTACAGGACCAGTTCCCCCGAGGGCAGTTACTTCCTACAAAGTTGCCACGTTTACATTTCTGTAGAAACATACTAGATCAACTTTCGGTTCAATTGAAAAATCCTTTGTGAAGAAATCTACAACACTG
>NC_051406.1:10812241-10812604 GCF_015228065.2 Penaeus monodon
TTTTTATTATCTTCGAAATACCTGCCTGTTCATGCGGCTGAGTGTGCACATATCCAAGCAACAACTGTCAGCATTATTTACACAATGACCCCCGCCTCATACCGCACTTACCAGAGACCGCCCGCATCAAACCAAAGAAAATCCACAACATAGTCCAACATACCTGAAAAAGAAAGAATACGAACATTACTTATCAATTAATCCAGGATTAACTCAAGGTAATTAAATCTTAACAGTCGCTAATGTCCCAAACAGTTGATTTTAATAATTGCTCATTTAGATGAATAATTACATAACCACGTATATTACACATACAGCCAATTACAACAGAACATAACGAGCCTCTACAAAACACCCCAAAGT
>NC_051406.1:10812681-10812839 GCF_015228065.2 Penaeus monodon
CACATTAGTACCGCAAGAAAGTACACAGAATATACACGGCGAGGAAGGCGGTAGACAGGGCAAAGTGCGTCACATCATAAGCCGAGGATTAGCCTTTCTAGATCACTAGAACTTACATTCGTGTGGTTCTCTCTCTCCTTGATGAAGTTCGTTCGTTC
>NC_051406.1:10813248-10813413 GCF_015228065.2 Penaeus monodon
AGCGAACCCTTCCCAGCGCCGCAGTGCGAAACGTGAATGCCATGCAGGGCGCTGATTATCATGCGCCCATGATGCTCTCTCGTGCATAACGGGGAAAAAATATTTTCGGACAAATGGGACTTATGTGTGAAGCGTTAACTTGATTCTATATAAACTAGGGATGAA
>NC_051406.1:10814060-10814152 GCF_015228065.2 Penaeus monodon
GACCCCCAAACGAGTGGAATTCTCAACGCCCAACAACAACCCCCTGGATGACCAAACCGTAGATAATGACGGTATGCATAATTTACACCAGT
>NC_051406.1:10814632-10814935 GCF_015228065.2 Penaeus monodon
TCGCTCCCCACACTTTCCCCCCGTTATCGCCGTCGCCCAGTGTTCCAATCTTCACGAAAGTGAGATAGAGGGAGATAGAGGGAGATACAGAGAGAAAGGGAGAAGGGGAGGGGGGGAGAGACAGCACTTATGAATACATTACAGGAAACTCAAACTTTCCCCCCGAAGATCGTAAGCTGGCGACTGTTTGTTAATTAGTCTTTGCCAATTACCGGACTTTTCCAATTAGTTCATCTAGTTAACTCTAAGATAATTGGGCATGTGAATGTCGAGCTGCCTAATGGCATTCACATTCTTCGGGCG
>NC_051406.1:10815357-10815562 GCF_015228065.2 Penaeus monodon
GTATCTTCTATTTTCTAGGTCAAGGTTATCACCAACTCTTTATATAGAAATTACGATCTCTGAACAGGGTTTTTACGAAAGGCACATTCAGGTCACGAGGGAAATGGGTAGAGCGCACTTGGCCCCGGATATTTTGCACGCGGGGGGAGGGGGGGAGGATAAACAATATTTGAACCAACCTTCAGAAATTGGAACGGGGTGAAGA
>NC_051406.1:10815597-10815929 GCF_015228065.2 Penaeus monodon
AGTGCTAACTCGAGGTAATCTTTGTGATATCTATCTTTTTTAAGAGAGGGGGGGTAGGTAACGGGGTGGGGGTTAGGGGGGGGGGACTTATCTCTGTGAGTGAGTACGACAGAGAAAAATAAAAAAAAAGTATGAATGAAGAACCGACCTTGCGAAATATTTCCTTACGAGCGTCAAAAATATACCCCTTGGGTATTGGGACCAAAAGAGACAAGCAATTCAGTTTACGTAAATTCTCGAGACGCCTTTGAAAATACAGCGTTTTTTATCCTTCTAACCCTAAAAACCAGCGGTTACATTTACTCAAACACCGCCTCATGCAATTAAAATCG
>NC_051406.1:10815992-10816715 GCF_015228065.2 Penaeus monodon
TCGCCGGGCTTCGTCTGAAGGGATAAGAATTTGAGTGCCAAGGAGTGCCAAGTTGTCAGACGTTCACAAAGTGCCGTCCCGCACCGTCTGACCCTCCCCGGCTTATGACAGGCGCGAAGATCATATACGGGGGGGGGGGGGGGCGTCGGACACTCGTTTTACCTAAGGCATCGCTCAATCGGGTGCCACTGTTGTCAAAGGAGGTTATTCGAGGTGACTCTAGAATAACGCCGAGAGAGGGGCTGTGTTGCGAAACCGATTGTGTCTGGGTATTTTGGCTCCAGAGCGGGTTTCAGCTGAAAGACTCTGAAGGCAGATAGTCATGTCTGCGAAAAATAACAACAACAACAAAACGAGGAAAAAAACATGATAAAAAGCGAAAACGTAGAATAATAGCAATAACAAAACCAAACGAGAGAGTGATGATTAAAAAAAATGTAGAATAGAAAAAACAAAATCAAACCAAAAAAAGTGATGATAAAAAGTGAAAATATACATCTGGAGAAGAAAGAGTGAAAAACATGTTTACTCCTACAGTCATGTTTACTTCTAGCCTCTTCCTATTTTGGTAAACCTCGAGTGAATTCCTGTGAATCAGAGTTAATAAATTTGCTGTTTTTTTACACTCTCGGTTTCTACGCAAGGCCCTGTCGCCACGCAACGACCCGGATGCGTCTCTTTCAATCCCTTTAAATCCGGGTTGTGCAACCGCCAGGCAAGCAA
>NC_051406.1:10816816-10816894 GCF_015228065.2 Penaeus monodon
TCGTCAGCCAAATCCCCCCTGCAGCGCCTACGCCCGCCAGCGACATCTATTCCTGAATTCGGGCGGAGGTGCCAAGAT
>NC_051406.1:10816943-10817236 GCF_015228065.2 Penaeus monodon
GTGCCAACGCGGGCGCCCACGACGAGAGCTCGAGGGCCACGGCGACGGCGGAGATACAGAAGGAGGCGAAGGCGTAACAAAGAACAGCATGTACAGATTCACCGTGAGAGAGTACGTGCATAGGCCTATATGCGAGAGCAATACACTCTAAATGTTAGGGTACATTATGCATAGGCCTAAGCTATATGCGAGAGCAATAACACTGATTGGTGGGTCGTATATGCATCGATCTATATATGGGAGTAAGAAGTAATATACATAAATACAGAGATAAACATGGCCTCAAAAACACA
>NC_051406.1:10817652-10817770 GCF_015228065.2 Penaeus monodon
ATTGGGCAGCCAAACGAAGCCTCGATGACGTCCATTCTTCGACCACCTGTGGATTCAGCTTCTTTGCAACTGAAAAAAGCACGTTTTTTCCCCAAAAAAAGTTCAGGGCTGCGACCTT
>NC_051406.1:10817808-10818149 GCF_015228065.2 Penaeus monodon
CTGTACGAGGACAATAAGTCAGGGACCGAAATAAAAATAATCATGATTTGGAAAACTACGAAATAATTTGCAGAGAAAATAGGAAATAAAGAAATGGAAAAGGAGAAATAATTAGAGAAGAAACACGGGAAAACATTAAAACACATGACTTATAAAAAGGAAAAATAATTAGGAGAGATATTAGAAGTTATTTTCTTTCCTTGTCGTTCTGGTCAGCGCAAGCAGAAGTCAGAGAATGACGTCATTAGGAATACGTTCCTCGTGCAAATAGGGCGTGTACGTGTACGCGCGTGTGAGTGCGTGTATCTGTATTCATTCAAAATACTGTACCATGAACCTAA
>NC_051406.1:10818494-10818655 GCF_015228065.2 Penaeus monodon
CACGAGGTCATCAGCACCGCATGCAAAGCAGCCAACCCGTTTACATAACAATCGATCGCCGGGACTATTGCAGATCCCTTTGCCGGGGACGACGATCTCGGCTTGCATAACGAACGGCCAAACTGAACACGACTCGAAACAAACACTGGAATCACCTGGGA
>NC_051406.1:10819082-10819278 GCF_015228065.2 Penaeus monodon
CACAGACAGAGTTAGTCAACTCCTTCTAATCTGAGCTTACGGTTATGACGATGGCATTTTTTTCACGAAGACAAAAACTTAAAAAGGAAATGTTTAAATGTGGCTTCACCAACGTAGGTGAGTCACTCTAAGACATCGGTAGACATCTTAGAACAGTTTAAACATTTCATTTTGCTTTGAGAGAAAGACAAAAAGA
>NC_051406.1:10819724-10819852 GCF_015228065.2 Penaeus monodon
TAATCCTAGGGTTGACCGTGGAAAAGATCACGTAGGTACCTTGTGTCTCTAACCCTTCTCCTGTCCTCTGCTTTATTGGGTCTGTCTCTCTTCCCTTTCTTTCTTTCTTCCTTTCTCCCCTCCCCCTT
>NC_051406.1:10820222-10820509 GCF_015228065.2 Penaeus monodon
TTGTCTCTCATTTCCAAACACACATTCCTTGCATGTCTCTTGGCGACGAGCAGTAGTAGTAGAGTAAACGTAAAGAGTATCAATGACGCGGCGTTACTCTGTTGCATCGACGTTGCACGGTGAATTGCAAAAGCTCTGAGTGTGAATGATAGCCTGGAGTGACTTGTTAGAATTACAATAACAATATCACTAGTTATGACACTCACAAGGTAACGGTACTGTAATGCTTGATTGGAATATTAAGCTTATCTATTATCCATTCATTTTCTAAGCAAAATTAATAGCAG
>NC_051406.1:10820703-10820974 GCF_015228065.2 Penaeus monodon
CCACGCGTCTTTATCAAACAAACGTTCGATTCCTCGCCTCAGCTTGATAGAACTTCCCAAGAATTCCTTCATTTCCCACCCTCTCGAATTCTTCCACCCTTTCGGTCACTGCTCGCCAGACGCCCGTTGCAAGAAAATGCATTACTGGTTCAGTGTTTTCACTTTGAATTGCATCGCAGACCTAAGCCTTATAGTGAATTCGAGATGTATGTCAGTATATATTGTGTGTTTGTTTCCATAATCATATCTATGTATTTCTAATTAAGTGTAC
>NC_051406.1:10821019-10821361 GCF_015228065.2 Penaeus monodon
CATATCTCTGCTTTCAAATATGACAAACTTTATCGTGTACAGATAAAAATGTGAATAAAAGTTACTTCCTCATCATATTCTAAATAAGAGCTTTTAACACAATCGCATCATACAAAAAAAGCGTTCCATCATTATTCAATCACCCCCCCTGCCCCCTCTCCCCGTCAGGTGCCACGTCGGTATTTGTTTACCATTTATCATAACCACAATAAGGCTCAGCTGATTGCTTTTCGCGCAAGAGTGGCATGAGATGCATTCGTTGGTATTCTGCCTCCGATCCGCACAAGAGAATGTTGCGAAATCCGTATAGGAGTTATCGGGAATAATGTTAGCAGTGCAGTC
>NC_051406.1:10823167-10823721 GCF_015228065.2 Penaeus monodon
GGCAAAGCAAGACGACACGTGCATAACCCAAAAGACAAGAAGAAAAGAACGAAAAACAAAGACACGAACATGGGAAAGGGATAAAAAAAAAAGAAAGGCTTCATTTTTTTTGTTCACTTGAGATGTTTCCTTGTCGGCCTGAGGCGGGGAGTCACGTGACCAACTGTTCACCGCGCCGTTGCCCTGGAGATGAGGAGGCGGGAGAGGAAGGGAGGAGGAGAGGAGAGATGGAGAGAATAAAAGAGGAGAGGAGGAGGCGGGAGAGGAAGGGAGGAGGAGAGGAGAGATGGAGAGAATAAAGGGGGGAGGGAGAGAAAGGGAGGGAGGGAGAGAAAGGGAGGGAGGGAGAGAAAGGGGGGGAGGGAGAGAAAGGGAGGGAGGGAGAGAAAGGGGGGGAGGGAGAGAAAAGGGAATGGGGGGGGGAAAGGGAAGAGAGGAAAGTTAGAAGAGGGGGAGAGAGGGAAGCAGGACTTTGAAGAGAGGGAGAGAAACGAGAGTGAGAGAGTGAGAGAGAGGGAGAGAGAGAGAGGAAAGCGAGAAGCAGAGGATGAGTG
>NC_051406.1:10823755-10823863 GCF_015228065.2 Penaeus monodon
CTGAGAGCAGGCAATGAGGAGATCACGGGTGGGGTGGGGGGGGGATTTAGGAGGGAAGAGGAAGAGGGGGGGAAGGGTCGTGCTTCCCTCCCGAGCATCAGGCACACA
>NC_051406.1:10823900-10824045 GCF_015228065.2 Penaeus monodon
ACTATTTCCAAATTTTATATTAAAGATCTTGGCTGAGAATCTTTCCCCGTGAATCTCCAAGGGAAAGTCGTGACCTTCCCCGACCCGCCGCCGCCCGTCGCTCGCTCCCTTCACACACACCCGTCCCGTGTCAACCGTGCTTACA
>NC_051406.1:10824297-10824525 GCF_015228065.2 Penaeus monodon
AACTGCCCACACCTTTCTCCAAGCAGTCTACCCCCCTCCCCCCTCCCCTACAACCCCTTGCCAGGCCGTGACGTCACGATGTAGCCAAGAACGCGCACCCGATCGCCTCCAAACCCCGCTTAACCCCGCAATACCAACCCCGCCTCCGTGGAGCGAAATGATAATAAAAATGATTGATACATTTCCGTAAGTCGCTCGTGTATCTTCGCTTTTATTTTCACTCACTCA
>NC_051406.1:10824602-10824672 GCF_015228065.2 Penaeus monodon
GAAAAGGAGAGATCCGTGCGCGATCGAGCCGTAATTTACCCAAATGGGTAGATATATCGAGTGGAGGGAC
>NC_051406.1:10824917-10825294 GCF_015228065.2 Penaeus monodon
CAAAGAGACCGAGAAACAGAGATAAACATTAAAAAAAACAAGGTAAAATGAAGTTCGGCTTATAAATCTGGCGGCGTGTGGCAGCTCACCCACCCGTCCGCCAAGATTTTACACGAGGCTCTGACCGATAAGCAGTTGTTTTGGGATGACGGTCTCCTTACTACCTTTCATTTTCTTCTGATTTTACTGAGTGACCTCATCTTCCCGATGCCCTTCACGCGGTCCCTATGCTGACGTCGTTGGCAGAGCTCGGACGAACATTCTAAATCGTGCTCGAGAAATGCATCTTTGCGGTGATACTTGGACATCCCAATCAACATAAAGAGTTGCACGCGGGTATACACACCTGCCCGGCTGCCCACGTAAGATGCATGCAG
>NC_051406.1:10825382-10825567 GCF_015228065.2 Penaeus monodon
ATTTACACTAGACAGACCTGAAAATACAATGGCAATGGATACAGTGAATACGAATACAATGACCAAAATACCTTACACCAAACGTGAACTATTCTAAAAGAAGACACGATTAATACAACGAAATTAAAGGACGTACAAAAACTGGTCAGAAGGGGTAATAAAACAGCAGCAATAATACGACTGAT
>NC_051406.1:10825988-10826386 GCF_015228065.2 Penaeus monodon
GATAACATTCATACACAAATGTTACCACTCCCCAGACACAATGATTCTTGCATCATTGAAGAGCTTGGTCACGTCCGCCACTAAAGCTCCTCGTGTTTTTGTTCTCATTACAATGTTCTCACTGTTGGCTGTTCTCATAATAAATTGTTATTTATTTCTTCCCATAGCGTACCCAAATTCCCTCCAATTAATGTAAAAAAAAAAATGTTAACCGTGTCTGTCACATGAAAACACCCACAATAAAAACAAAGTAAGATCAGCATCATAAACAAAATCACATCAAAACAACTACGTAAATAAAAACAGCAAATCGATTAACAACCTTGACCAGAACATCATCACTGCAGACAAGTTTAAGGAAAATATTCAGAGGGCGAGACTTCACTTCGCAGCAATAA
>NC_051406.1:10826591-10826768 GCF_015228065.2 Penaeus monodon
TCGTTACTAATATCACAAGCCTACTGAAAGTCTTAATGGAACAAGAATACCGCGAGTAAACGCAGGTCACGTGACACATGACCCAGAACGCTACAGAAAGGTCGCATGACATACACTCTCGAATGCAGGCCAGGTGTCACGTTGCACAGAGCCTGGAATACGTCGCAGATCATGTTC
>NC_051406.1:10826938-10827082 GCF_015228065.2 Penaeus monodon
TCGCCACATACAACAGGTCACGTTGCACGTAGCCTCACCACAGGCCACGTGGGGAGGGTGCTAGCAACAGGACATCTGGCGCAAGGCAGGTGCCGGACCAGCACACCGTGAACACGTGCAGCCTTGAGACCTGGAGCTTTCGAC
>NC_051406.1:10827403-10827886 GCF_015228065.2 Penaeus monodon
TTGGGAAACAAGAGACAACATAGTGAAGGACGCAAGGGAGAAGAGGCTGGAAACAGGAGAAGACGAAATAGGAGATTGAGAAAATGTAGGAGACAGGAGGGCGAGAGAAGAGGAAGAGAGTAGGTGGAAGAGGAGCGGATGGAAATAGGAGGAAGAGGAAAGGAGAAGAATGTGGAGAGGTATGAGATAGGAGGAAGAGGGTGAGTAGAAAGGAAGAAAGAGGAGAGGTAGAAGATAGGAGGAAGAGAACAGAAAAGAGTAGAAAAAGGAGGAATCGAAGGAGGAAGAAATAGGAAGAAGCAAAATGGAAGAGGGGGATAGCGAAGGTGTAAAAGGAGGAGGAAAAGATACAGGGAAGAGACAGAGAGAAGGCCTAGAAGGAAAGGAATATAAGGAAGAAAAAATGAAGAAGACGGACGTAGGGGAAGAGCGCGTGTACGAAAACACAGCAAGATTACAAACAAGAGGAAAATTGAGAGAAAA
>NC_051406.1:10828218-10828334 GCF_015228065.2 Penaeus monodon
AGAGGTTACGGGACAGAACGAAACAAAGGGAGGGTAAGGAGGCCAAGACAAGCCAGGAAAACAAGAAAAGAAATTCTGTTTAGGGTCGAGAGATTTTTTTTCTCTCCCTTTTACTT
>NC_051406.1:10828760-10828877 GCF_015228065.2 Penaeus monodon
GGACTAAGCAATAAAGATGTGAACGAAATGTAAAGAGAAATTACAAGGAAATTCAACCAGAAATGCCACATTGTAAAAAAGGGTCTGGGTTTACAACACTGAACGTGAACGCAGCAA
>NC_051406.1:10829344-10829526 GCF_015228065.2 Penaeus monodon
CTGAGTTCAGGTTTCCTTTCACATCCGCCCCTCCACCGCTCCACGCCACACTGCAACCAGTCACCTTGCTCGTTCGCACCAGACTACCACGGGGCGTTACCTTGACAACAGAATCTCTAACCGTTACGTCTTGTGAAATTTAAAACAAACAGAAAGTAATATGTAACACCATATTTCTCATT
>NC_051406.1:10829664-10829735 GCF_015228065.2 Penaeus monodon
TATATTAATTAAGTCCCCTCCACCCCCCAAAAAAAAAATCAATTTGACCATTTTACACTTGTTTCTGTGTT
>NC_051406.1:10829775-10829983 GCF_015228065.2 Penaeus monodon
AAGGAACTCTTCCTCCCCGTCCGTCGTGCCTCTAATGGAATTATGATTGATGAAGAAGGTGAATGAGGTAATGGATGGGTAATTACCTGGTGTTCATTAAGCGGGTTGTATGAGTGCGTGAGTGCGCCCCTCCTGTCTGTGTGTCTTCTTGTCTATCTGTCTATTCGTCTTTCCCTATGTCGGTCTTCTATTGTATCCTGTGGTTTTG
>NC_051406.1:10830365-10830527 GCF_015228065.2 Penaeus monodon
GGAGCATAAATAAGCTTGACAAAGGAGGCGGAGACTCGCCTACATTATGCAGCTTCTAACTAATCCTGTCCTTGGCAACCGGTTCTTCAGAATGAATAACCTTTCCGAACATTCTGAAGACGTGAGAGTCACCGGATGAGAAAACAAGGATTGGCTTCGTCA
>NC_051406.1:10831271-10831605 GCF_015228065.2 Penaeus monodon
CACGTCGCCAAGGCATCAATAAATGCAGAAGGAATACCGAGGACTGCATGGGCAAGGGAGTCTGCTTCCCCAGCCGTTTCCATGGCAACGGTGACGCCACTCACCCTCCCGGCGTCGTGGGTTCGGCGCCACAGCTAATGGCTCCATCCTCGGGAGCGAGCCGGCGCCAGGAGAGCACGTGGGACTGGAGGGCGAATAGGAAGACTGGGCGTGGGGTGAATCAGAGGACTGAAGGGCGAATGGAAGGGCAAAAGTGCAAATGGGAGGACAGGAGGGCGAGTAGTGGGTGGAAGGCACGTGTAACCTAGCGTAGGCCTACAGGACTTGCATACAG
>NC_051406.1:10831927-10832233 GCF_015228065.2 Penaeus monodon
CCCAAATAATGAAAATCCGACTCTCTCCCTAGGAGGGGAGGCTCATCCCTTCCCTTCCTTCTCCGACCCCCCTCTGCCCCTATCCCCCCTCGCTTCCCCCTATATGACGTCATCAACTGGGGAAAAGCGTGGGGTTTCTGCGATCAATATCTGTACAGAGTCAGGCCGTGTTGAATGTCGGTTGTTATCGTACGGTCGTTAGTCGATAATCGAGGGTATTTCGCGTCGCCCAAAGCCACGAGCTGCAAGGACTCACCTCCCTTCGTCTGAAACTTGTAAACAAACCCGGACTCGAGTCATAAACAT
>NC_051406.1:10832337-10832443 GCF_015228065.2 Penaeus monodon
TGGGTGGGTGGGTGGGGGGGGACTTTTTCCCGACTAAAAATAATATGGCAGTGGGAAGCCCAAGGTGAGAGAGGGCTAGAGGGAGGGAGATGCGGAAGACGAGGAT
>NC_051406.1:10832667-10833177 GCF_015228065.2 Penaeus monodon
TCTACGACGGGAAAGGAGGAAAAGAGCACAGGAAAGAAGGAGGCAGACAAGAAGGAAGGAGAAAGACACAAAGAGAAGGAGGGAGATGAAAGCGTATTAGGCAGACAAGAAGGAAGGAGAAAGACACAAAGAGAAGGAGGGAGATGAAAGCGTACGTCTTAGAAGGTAAACCAACGTCTTGGCGAGGTTATCTGCTATTTCCTGCTCTCGGAGTCTCCTCCCTCACCTACAGCGCCCGCCATTCCGCCTTCACGACAAGCAAGAAAACAAAACTGCCTCAAGAAACCTCAGATCAGCTGATGACTCCAACGCGGAAGCAGGAGACGCTTACGAACGTACAGCCGATAAGGAAACCTCATCACCTGTTATGGAAATCTCGTTATGTTCCCTCGCGTCTCTGTTGTTATAACAATACTTCTCAAGTACAACGTAAACAAATGAAGTCCGAATGAAAGCAAATTTCCAAGCTGTAAATATGTTCAAAGGTTCTCAAAACAAGGTTGTCAGAGA
>NC_051406.1:10833935-10834559 GCF_015228065.2 Penaeus monodon
AGAAAGTTTTGCACTCGCACAGCAATCCAGAATCCCAAGTAAAGTAGCACAAGCTGCCATAGCGCCGACACACACACACACATCTGCATGCGCTGGGCTCCCTGCATGAAATTTAAATGACGTACTCATGCAGCCACGTCGTCTACGCTTCGGGCATGAGGCTGAACACGGGAGGCGGAAGGCCGTGCGCTCGGTATGTAAATGGTCATGCACAATACGAGTCACGAAGAGATGATCGATATTTACGTCATGAGTGTTAGATGATGTGCCAGATTTTGAGTAATGATTCCCACTAATAGCTTGGGAATTGCGAATATCGATTATAAAGATACTAGAAAGTAATGAGGGGGGGAAAAAACGCATGATAAACAAGGCATAAACGGGAATAAACACTGGCATGATTAACGAGTGTCTGGTCGATAAGGGTATAGATGCAATCTATTATACCCAGTCATGCCCAGCGGCGGCCCTGCAACCTGGGAGCACCTGTGAACGGGCAGGTAGGGGGGGGGGGCACTCACTCATCTCAGCAGGAGGTGGAAACGTGGCAACGGCGTGAGGGGGTGAGCGTAAACATGGCATCGCTGCACTAGGCCATACACCTTGCCAAACGTCTGCGGTAAG
>NC_051406.1:10834585-10834675 GCF_015228065.2 Penaeus monodon
AGCGCATGTGTGAGGCCAAAGGTTAGTCTGCGTCTAAGCAAGGGGGAGTTGGGAAAAGGATTCGTTGGTAGATAAGATATCAGCTAAATA
>NC_051406.1:10834758-10835806 GCF_015228065.2 Penaeus monodon
AGTTGAGTTACAACAGCAAAAAACAACGGATTCTTCACCCCCAGTAAAGGAAAGATTATCCAAATCTCAAGTGGCTGCCAAAGCGTTGCAACCTTCAATGAACTGCAACAGCAACCCACGTGGTCGCTCTGCCTACCTGTGCCCACACCAATTATAACAAAGAATTTAGAAAAAGAACTCAATGTTGGATAAACAATCTACCAAGACGCTTTGATACTGAGAGGACAAAATGATCAAAACAAACAAACAAACAAAATAGAGAAACACCTGAGCAAAGGTAGCATTCACGCAGCTGTGCCCCTTGAAAACAGGTGTAAAACCGTCACAACTCGTATCGACTCGATTTAACAGGCAATCCCTTTCCCTCACAATACACCCTTCTTATAAGATATCTATGAGATTAACAACTATTTCAGGACCGTTATCAAACGCGTAGGAATGAAGTCGGGTGTTAAAAAGGCCGGTATGACATTTTGCGAAGAGACACAGGGAGGAATATAATGTGCTGTAGTTAGCGCAATGGCAGAAACTGTGGAAAAAAATTATCTTTTGTTATTTTCATTTCAGGAGGAAGAATACTTTGATTTTTCTATTACTGTTTTCACTTCAGGCGAAAGAAAACATTTTTTTCTACTGCTTTCATTGCAGGCGGAGGAATGAATTAAGGTAGCCTAGTGTCATTACCATGTTCCCGTACACGTGTTGCGATATATTAATGTGACCAAACGCTGTAATGCAGAACTGTATTACATTCTATCACAGTGTTTTGATATGGATTTATCCAGTCAATGTAGTCACAGTGACACGGAACCACACGCATTCGGCTCAAGCAATGTTATGCAGTGATAAGATAAAGCGACGCTGATAAGGCAGATGATCTTGTGCCCTTGTTGAACTCGTACTCGCCACCTATCTAGGAGGAGCTCGCTGACCCCGCGTGACCCTGCCAGCCCAAGATCTAAGAAGAGGCTTAAGCTGACACCAACGCGAATCAGCTGGAAATCTGCCACACTCACGGGCACGCATGCACATGGGCGCACGCACACAT
>NC_051406.1:10836190-10836637 GCF_015228065.2 Penaeus monodon
CTATTGTCTCTTGATCTTTGTCGAGTGTCAACCTTGAGTTAAAACCAAAGAGGAAACAAAGGCCTTTGATTAGTTGCTTCACCTTGGCATACAAACCAAATGCATCAGCCCTGTCATGGCATAACTATTGCATGACAAAGAAATAAACAAGAGGAACAAGAGAGCAAGAAATAAACAGAAGGAGTTTAGAGAAGAAAAGAAAAGAGTTATAGATAGAAAAGGTAGAGCGAACAGAAATGGAAAGGAGGAGAAAAAAGGATTAAATGGAGGAAAAGAAGAGTAACAAGACGAAAGAGGGAAAAAATGAATAAACGGAATAAAGGGAGAAAATGAAGGAATTAACGACAGGGAAAAGAAGACCCAGAAAAGGGGGAAGAAAAAAATCGCAGAATGAAAGATAAGAAAAAACAAACAGACAAGCAGTGACGAGATAAAAGAAAAAAATAA
>NC_051406.1:10836766-10837413 GCF_015228065.2 Penaeus monodon
ACGCACTAAAGCACAGAAACGAAACATGGAAAGCACTCTTCCTTATGCCTGAAGAACACCGAGGCGAGCTTGACAAAGGCACGCATGACACAAGCACGACGTGGGGAAAGAAAAACCAGTTGTCACCCGGCGAAGAACTCGGCGAATCAAGAAACCTGAACACCAAAAGAACATTAAAATAACTCTCGGAGAACAATTAAAAACATGAATCAGAGAGCCAGGAAGCAGGGGGTTTAAATAAACAGGGGAATGGGGAGTAAATTGGGAAATAGCAAAGACAGGAAGATAGGAACCAGGCAAAAGATGATTAAAATAAGCAGGGAAAGGGGAAAAAAACTGGGAAATAGCAAAGACAGAAAGAAAGCAATTAGCCAAAAGCAGATAACTGAAATAAGCAGGCAATAAAAAGCGAGAGAGAAAAAAATCTCCAGGAAGCAATCAAGCACAAGTAGGTAATTAAAAAGAAACAGGGAAGGGAGGAATAAATAGAGAGAGAACAAAGATAGGTGGAAAGACCGAGAAAACTAAATACCGTTTGCACAACATTTTTCTTTCTCAGAACGACCCCAGAAGAGTAAAAGTTGAGAGCACATCGAGATTAGACCGTCGGGTGGCGCTCCCGAGGCCTTCCCGCAGCCAGGTAGAAC
>NC_051406.1:10839420-10839492 GCF_015228065.2 Penaeus monodon
CGTTACACGGACCCGCAATGTAGGCGGTACAGATGTACTCGTGGTATCGATCAACAGGACGCCCGCGCATAT
>NC_051406.1:10839618-10839721 GCF_015228065.2 Penaeus monodon
TAGGAGCCCCTGAAGTACCGTCCACGTGCTCTCAAGGAAGCGTTGTCGTCCTTCCTTGAGCTTATTTCTTGACCTGAAGTCTTTTCTTAAGGTTCCCATTTGC
>NC_051406.1:10840030-10840404 GCF_015228065.2 Penaeus monodon
CGGCCCGGCAATGCATTAAAGCGAAAAAGAGTAAAATGTCCCTCCCCCTGCATACGAACGCAAATTAATCAATGACCTCCAGAACCTGCACACCAGAAGTAACGGATCCTGGAGGTCAACCAAAATGCCGCAGAAAATGGGGGTCATTGAACTTGAAACGAAGAGAAATTAAAAGGTCCGATTTGCAAGGGGCCGGGGTTGCGGTGTCGCCTTTTTTTCAACCTTTTTGAGGGTTTATAAGAAGAACTGGCACGGCGGAAGAAACAAAGATATAAATAAACACGCACATATGCACACGCACAGACAGACAGACACATATCGGAAGAGTGTAGGGACCAGTGGGTAAATATTCTAGCTTTACATGACTTCCCGTT
>NC_051406.1:10840717-10840807 GCF_015228065.2 Penaeus monodon
GTGAAGACGTCGTACTGTTACAACACATGAACTTTATCAGTGTTGGTCCAGAGCACATGCGAGTGACAGGTTAAGGAGGAACGCTGCGTA
>NC_051406.1:10841068-10841222 GCF_015228065.2 Penaeus monodon
GGCCCCCTTTCTGTCTAGACAACAGCTGAGCTTTTGAATATGAAAAGGTTTTCTTTGTATGTATACACTACGGTTCGTTTTTGTAGAAGTGGGATTAATGATTCTTTATGGGTTGTCTACGTCGTTTGGTAGCATGCCCTCCATAGTTTCTAAG
>NC_051406.1:10842591-10842896 GCF_015228065.2 Penaeus monodon
TTCTTTTTCTATATTTTTTTTCTTTCTTTCTCTTTCTTTTTTTTCTCTTTCTTTCCTCCTCTTTCTTTCTCTTTCTCTCCTTCTATTTCTTTCTCTCCCTCTCCCTTTCTCGTTTCCCCTTCACATTTTACCTGTGACCATAACGTTATTGTTTTTCTTGCAAAAATAATGCAATTGCAAGCACTAGCGCCGCAAGCTATGGAGAAAATATTCTGAATACATCATCATAATGAAAATACGATAAAATACCCTTCATCTGAGTGAAAAGATTGCGAAAATGCAGAATTTGAAGAGAACAGACAGAA
>NC_051406.1:10843104-10843242 GCF_015228065.2 Penaeus monodon
GTCTCTCAACATTTACGCAAACTCGACAACCCAAGCCATTAAGTTCAAAACGAGCACTCGAGCTGATTGACTGACCTTAGACAAACGCGATTCAAACTTATTTATCTCCTTCGACCTCTTGCCCGCGCTGGCCACGCC
>NC_051406.1:10843565-10843717 GCF_015228065.2 Penaeus monodon
GGCATACACTCTTGTGCAGAATAGGGAAAGACATAGATCACGTCCGAAACTACACAAACGCGATAACATATGCAAGAAGGAGATGAAACAAACACAGGTGTCCCTCGTCCTGAAAACTCGAAACGTGGCTGCGAACTTTCTCCTAATTAAAC
>NC_051406.1:10843757-10843954 GCF_015228065.2 Penaeus monodon
CATCCCACACACAACATACACACACGTCATCCACTTGTCTCCCAAGGTACGACGCAACCAACACAACCTCGGGGTGGTCGTGGCAGCCACACACGACCTGGTTCCCTGTGCTATCACGTGCGGATCACACCAGAGGTCGTACAAGTGAGGTCGCCGCCTTATGAGGGTAAAAGACGGGTATAAAGGAAGGAGGCACT
>NC_051406.1:10844731-10844814 GCF_015228065.2 Penaeus monodon
TGATCCACGCGCCGCCAACCCCATGCAAGGCCATGCCATACCCTTTAAACTAAAGCATCGATTCTTTTGTTGTTGATATAACA
>NC_051406.1:10845014-10845373 GCF_015228065.2 Penaeus monodon
AAAAAAACGCCAGGAGATTAAGGTCGCCCTAGACACACGCACAGAACGCACGCAAACAGAACGTACGTGACAATGACTCGAATGACTAGCCGAGCGCGCGTGTCATGGCCGAGCAGGGAAAAAGGGGAGGGGGGGGGGTAGGATGAAAGGAGTCTCTGTGGCACCGGCGTGAAGGGCACCGGAATGAAGGGCAACGACGAAGGAGGGTACTGATGGAGGAGGATATCGGCGAAGGAGGGGATCTGCGGAGGAGGATATCGGTGGAGGAGGGGATCGGTGGAAAGGTGGAGCCACGCTTGAGATTTCCGGTCTGCGTGTACCAAGGGCTGAGTGGAGTGGGGAGTTCGGGAGTTCGTGAA
>NC_051406.1:10845550-10845649 GCF_015228065.2 Penaeus monodon
TGCCTTTTGAAAATTTATTTTTAACGAGGACAACTTTCCTCGTTTAAACATGAGGTTTACAGGACAAGAACACAACCAGTGTATGGATGTATGTAGGTT
>NC_051406.1:10845727-10846694 GCF_015228065.2 Penaeus monodon
ATATGTAGATAAAAATAGCCCCCAACATTCTAGAATTATCTCGTCTCGACCTATTTGACCCTGATAATTTTCCGGCCACTTGATCTCATACAGCCTAATCTTCATTAGAAAATAAAATCTCCGTAGTTTATCTTTATCTAATCTTTACAAAGAACTCCACCAAGTACGTAGCCGAATTACAGCACAGTCATGCATCCACTTGAAGGTTCTTACTGTCCTGGAATCATTAGGCTATGCTAAGTAACAGACTGCCGTTCAAGAGCCAATGTCCAATTCTGAGTAGGCCTAGCGGCTCACTTTTCTACTACCATTTTCTATTGTTTTTGAGATACGGCATTTCGTCTGGGGACAAAAAAAAAACTTTATCAAGTTCAAACTGGCTCTGGTTCCCCAAGGTGACAGATACGATCTTATAAACACCTCTTCGAGATGGTGACACTTGTGAATCGTGTTATCTATATCGTTTTTTTTTCTACTCGGCGCGTAGGTGGCTAGATAAAAGGGCATACGGACGAGATAATAATCGAAATGGTATGCATTATTAAGATTTTCTCCAGCTACCGTCTCTAAAATGTTGTCGATTAATTTACTTCTTGCTATTATTCCGCAATATTACAATGGCACAATACAGAAGGCTGATAAAATACCGAAGGCTATAGTGCTCGTTTCATGGGATTTTTAGTTATGAATTCACTTAGACTACAAACTGCGCCTCTACCCCGCGAGAACGTGTGGATAAGCGAAGTCATGTTTAAATGACTTTACATATCACTTATTTACAGATCTTATCGACGTCAAACTCAGTTCATTAAAGGAGATAAGACACGTATAAAGATTATATGCTGAATTTATCGCAGAGTGGCCTACATGTCGTTTTGAAGATTAGGAGTATTTGCACGAATTTCAGGATCTGATATCAGCTGTAATATTAGGAGACCACACACATTTTTTTCCTCTTTCTCTGTCC
>NC_051406.1:10846867-10847466 GCF_015228065.2 Penaeus monodon
ATGTGCTATTACTTCAGTCACAGTTTCAAGTTATTTTTATCCTCTTTGTAACTTGGCAACTAGATCCTATCATCCCCAGTTGCAGTTGACAAATCTGCCTATGAAGCTATTGTGAAATACTCCGTTACTTTGTCTTTTAACTCATATAAACTGCCCCTCCTGACAAACTGAAATAGCTGCGTCTGCAACAAGGAGTGGGGGTAAAGGCCAGGAAAAACAGTAGGCTTACATTTATATTACAGAGCTGAACTGTATCCGTATCTGCATGGATTTAAGACGTTCCGCAGTTCAAGACGACTATTCCAAAATTCCGGAAAATAATGCAGTTGTCAGTATTCTGTAATATGCTTCGTAATTTCCTAATAATTTCCTCCTGGGGACAAAAATAACAATGACGTACCTCTTTCGTATTTCCTTTATAATGACTGCTGCTGACATCAACGAACAAACGCTCACAACCCCTCATTGCGGACTCAGACAACAAACGTTTCCTGAACGAAATCCCTTCCTAACCCAATTACATATACACACGTATTCTAGTCTTGCATAACCCACGTTTCGTGAATAGTAGGTATCAAAACATTTCCTGATATCATTTT
>NC_051406.1:10847497-10849135 GCF_015228065.2 Penaeus monodon
TCATTTAGCTACCCCCTTAGACCCCAGCAAACGTTTCCCGAAAGAACTTGTCTCCACATGTACTTACCAAAGACGTGGATCATGAAGGAGGCGAAGACGACCACCCATCCCCAGCCTCCGTCGGGGGGCGTTGGAATGGTCTTGACCTCCTGCCTCTCATCGCCTTCGTCTTCCATGTCCCCCTTCCTGGGAGATACTTCGTGCTGTGGGACCGTCATGACTGGGGGTGGAAGAGACCGGTAGCGGTGGCAGGGTTTTGTCACGAGCTTGTTGAACCGGTTTGTGGTTCTCTCTCTACGCCACCAAGGGTTAGCGAGTTAGCGCTTCGCTTCTTGTACTGACTGACCACTTCCTCTTTCTTCGTGCGAGTTGGGAATATGAGCTAGCAGATTTATCAATCTGATTGGCTATTCAGTTAATGGTACTTCATGGATGCGCATCGACTTGACAGAGAGCGAACATACTTTCACTGCGAGTGAGTGGCTTTCACTACTAGCGGGAAGATCTTCAAGTTTAGACTACGGTGTATGCTGGTCATCAGCTGTGTGCGGTGATTGTGCCGTTACCTTCGGCACCTTTTCACGTAGCACAATCTTATCTCTGGAGACTATCGCTTAAAGGTCGAAACCGGGTATACGTAATATTGGCTCAGGACAGGTGGTTCTCCCAGTGTATGTAAAATATATACTGGAAGGTGTAAGTGTTACGAGATGCTAGTTGTAACTCTCTGAACTCTCTTTCTCTCTTCCTCTCTACGGTCAGCGCGCGCGGAAGATGGCAAACAGGTGATCACAGTAAACAAAGAACTCGGCAGGATTTCTTTGCGAAAAATCTTCCCTAAGACTCAGACATCCGATATGAATGAAATCTGAGGCTCATGCAGCGAAATTTCCTTCAAAACTATTCAGGCTACCTGCCTAGTAATTCTCTGAAGAAAAGGTAACCTATAAGGGCCAGATACTGACCAAATCTACTTAAACCCCTTAGGAGTGTTGCTGTTATGACGACGAGTCGAGCTTGATTTCGACTCAGAGCGTTAACCATCAGGTCTCGAGTTTTCGTTATCTGTCTACCATCTAGGGGAGTGTGTGCGTCTCCGAGCTTACTACACACTCATTCCCTGACAAAAATCAATGAGTCACTTTGGGATGCAGAGCTGAAACTTGGCGCTTGCTAGCACTCGCTCTTCTCGCCTGCGGTATTATGTCAACTAAACACTAACTTCTTTGCCACATGAAAACCTTCGTCGAAACTGTTTCCTTTGAGGTCGCCTGTACTGATAAGCGTAGGGATGCTGGTTCACCAACTTCCTGTCTCGTATCAGTTTCCAATCATGTGCATTCAGTTCTATGGTACTTTTCCATGGAAACTCGATAAAGAATAAGCGATAGAGCGCTAAAAAGCGTATCACAATGCACAATTCAACCCACAAATGTTAAATTGCCGACATCACTCTCAATAAAAAAGTACTAAGGCTGCCACCAGAGACAAAGAAAGTGCCACATGGACCTCGCGCCAGAGAGCCCAGCGAACGTGGCTTCCTCTCACGACCGTTGGAAGAGCACTGGCTGCTTAGTGCGGCGGCCGTCGATAACCTCCGCTTAAGAACGGGAGCCTCCACTCAGTCGCCGCGTACCC
>NC_051406.1:10849158-10849472 GCF_015228065.2 Penaeus monodon
GTTTCCTTTGTGTTTCTGGGGGATAGTTATTTGGGACTCAAAAATCGCAGTGTTGCTCCCCGCGCAACAACGCTGACCTGATCCATTGCACGAGTTTACAACAGCTAGACAGAGCCTCGACTTTCTGTTTGCTGTGAAATAACCAGTTTGATATCCGAGAGAGCTCTTCCTCAGATAATTACGTTTTGTAAACCAATAGGTATTTGCACGGTTTTCATCTCAGTAAACACATAATATGCGCTTCCACAAGTGATAGGTGCATAGGCCTATCCGATAACCAGATTTTCTGTTCAGATAAATTTTGTTTTTCTAGT
>NC_051406.1:10849784-10850018 GCF_015228065.2 Penaeus monodon
CGAATAAAAAAAATAAATATATACTCTCTACATGTCCTATATTCCTCAGTCAAGACTCTCACCGATTCTCAACGTTTCCAGAGAAATAGAATAACGAGTGCTGGCGCGTGCGTGTACTCGCTCTACATCAAGCACTTCTATTCGTGTTAAACTTTGATCACTCAATCTAGGGAATCCGCGTCGCTCAAGTGCTAGTTTAGGAGGCGGTTGAAAAACAAGTTTGTTTTCCTTTCG
>NC_051406.1:10850542-10851213 GCF_015228065.2 Penaeus monodon
CCACTTCAGTTCGATGACACGCACTGTGGAGACACAAGCAAGCAAGCATCCGGTTTACAACAATTGGGTGTTCTACTGGCTTACTTTTCAAGCTCGCAAGAAAAATAGGCCAGTGTGAGTGTGTGTCTGGTAACAACTGCTCCACCCTTGGCACTGCGGTGGATTCGGAGAGTGGAGCAACCAGCCAATACAGGTCAGTCCCATTATCTTCCACTTGTTTTTAATTCAATCCTCCAAAAAAAGCGTATTTGTTGCCATGGGTTCCACGACAGTAAGCTTGTGGGTATGAAATAACTGCCGTGTAATAGTAGGAGTGGAAGGGTTGATGAGTAGTCCTTTGTATTCCAGAATAACAAAAAGGAATGTTTCTTTTGGGATAATTAGTGTCAATTCAGACAAAGAAGGGGATAAATGAAGCATAAATCAATAAATACAGTGATTTTTTTTAAATATATAACCTCATTCTGGCAGTTTTTTAAAGGAGGTAATACCCATAATAGAAATCAAGTTCCTCTTACTTCACTTTCCTTTATGAAATTCAAATTTGCGACAAGTCAAGTAAATGTTTATCCAGCTGCCTGTGCATTATAAGAGAGGCAGGCATCTGAAAAGCTTGGTAAAACGACGCTAATATTGTTTACTCGTCTAAGAGTGGTTCAGAGCTAGAGATG
>NC_051406.1:10851330-10851770 GCF_015228065.2 Penaeus monodon
CAAAGACCATTTGATGTACAGTAGAAAGCGAAAATTCAAATCAAAATGGCTGACGAATTCAGGACAAATCAACAGACGAAACAAAGCGAAATGAACTGCATCAGTTAAAGAAACGGTACTGTTCTTGAACGAAACAATATGACAAGAACTGCACTAGATCTAAATAGATAGATTAACAGATAAACTAATAAGTAAAATGCTTGAAAAAACGAAGGGTTGAAACAACATTAATTCCGTCAACTTAAATCAGGAAACTAGAGGAAAATTAGAAAAGATAGGAAGAAAGATGCATCACAGATTGAACACACAGAGACTGTACACCCATTATGAAGCTGCCAGTACGATGGTAAAAAATTATATAAATATTACACTCACCTTTTTGTATACACTGCAGGGTGAATGATGGGGAATTCGCTGGCAAACTGGGGACTCGAGGTCCA
>NC_051406.1:10851843-10852445 GCF_015228065.2 Penaeus monodon
AGCGGTTTAGTGAATACCTTTTTTAGATGCGTGCATAGTCACAAACCTTGTCTTACCTGACATAGCAACAAAAGTTCGAAAAAGAACCTAAGATCCATCACGAGGAAAAACAAAAATTATTAAAGACAAATTGTAAAAAAAAAGACTACTTTTTTCAAACTGAACAAAATGCCAAAGACGAATAATCAACAAAGAAAATTAATGAACATAAAATTCCTTATGAAAACTTTGTCTTTTAGCCATATGACAACACACAAGATCAAGACTTCTCTCTACAGGGGTTTTAAAGCCTACTTAAAGAGGGAAAAAGACTACTCGTCACTCAAGTGTTTCCATTTACATTCCATATTACTAAAAAGTGTGATCTCTAACACCTGCGCCTCCCCTCTTTTGTTGCTCGTGAATGAGGGTAACAAGATGAATTCAAGTGACACTGATTTTAAATAATATTTCGTAATTTCGCCCGCAATACCTGAAGGCTGTTTTTTTTTCTCCTCGCCATATCGAGTCAAAAACAAGTTCAAAACTTTGTATTTATCCTGCGCTTCTTACTGTGGGCAAACTTTTGGGATCCATTTCTACCAAGATTTTTTTTATATACC
>NC_051406.1:10853155-10855057 GCF_015228065.2 Penaeus monodon
TTCATACTCGTCAAATGAATGATAGATTATCTGTTTTTATTTTCGTTTTATTATTGATAGGATATTTGATGAATAAACTCCGACCAAATACAAAATTACATACATCTTGCCATTAAAAGAAATCCATCAATTAACCTAATTCCCAAAGTCACTGATTCATTCGTGTATATTTCATTAAGATATTAAAATAACCAAAACGGGTTCAGTGTATGTGATCTGCGTCTGGAAAGGCTGGCGTTTCAAAACCCTATTGTATTGATACACAGGTCCTGGTACAATCCCTGCTGTTGAGGTCATATCCCAAGGACTATTGATCTGAACGGTTCGGAAAAAAAAGTTCATTTTGAGAGACATGATATTGCAAAAAGGGGAAGTGATGTTTGTGCTTTCGTAAATATGTATTTAGTTATATGTCATGTAACAGTGAAATGGGAATTCGCTATTTTAGTTAACGCAGAAGGACAAGGGTGTTACAAATATGTAATTGAACTGCTTGGAACACCCATAAGATATATCTCTTTTTGCCACAAACTATTACCATAATATATAGTTGTTTGCTACAATTTATTACTGTTTTGTTGTATTCTAATGACGCATGTGGTGAATACAAATATCCAAATATGGGGAAGAAAACCAATATCAGACATAGATTGGGGCTGTTGCAAATGTGTGTCAATATATTAGATTGACATCTGTTTATTGCAAAATTGGTAATGTTACACTCGGAGCTGGTACTCATTGTGTCCTTATACATTTACTATGCTATTCTTTTGTATGTCTCATAATTATTTATTCTCCCTTGTATATATTCCTGGGGTATTAATCGTTTAAAGCAACTGGATACCGAAAACGAGGACAAAATGTAATGAAAAAAATACTTTAGGATGCCTACATGTATTCCAAGAGGACATCAGAATAAGCACGAACAAGAAGCACGAACTACGAATGCTTTGTAAGTGTGTGCATTTAAGACTTTTATAAATCGAAGGACTCCTGTGTGTTTTGAATTACTTCCAGGGATTTTAGTGGATCCTATACTGACCACAGGTTATGCAAATTCCGCGACACACAGACCCGCACAAAAAGGCTGCTCTTGAACCAGTCCCAAACAGTGTCCAGAAAAAAAGATTTACAAGATCTCTTGCTTGTATAATCATAAGACAGCAATGGCGGGCGATACCATGTATTGAACTAGCAACTGGGGGTCTTTTGCTGTTTTTTATCGTCGATGTATTTTACATATGATGCTGTTCAAACTTAACTTTGTCTCTTGTGATACTTTGCAGATATACATACCGTACCATTTTCTTCTAACTTCAGCCTCACCTGTTTCAAGGATGATAGTTTGTATTTTATCTGGTAAATAGATTGAGATACTCAGTCTTAAGATAAAGATTGAATAACCAGTCAAGGAAATGGGGGACAAGGTTTTATCATTTCGAGACTATGATTTTCATAATTTTTTTTCTTTTCATCTATAGCTAATGGCTTTTCCCAAGGCCATATCTTTCTACATCCAGATGGTACCCTTCAAAGCCAAATACTTGATAAGATTGCGCTATCGTATTGTCCTTATACTGCAATAGTTCACCCATGAAGCACTTAAAGACCATATATTTCACAATCATTCATTCTCATTCGTACCTTTGATACATTTATCACAATGGACTTTTCTCTATTGTCTTGTGAAACAAACGGAAAACCTACGCATGAATTGTAAAGTTTATACACATATCCTGCGTACAGTGTGTTTGTGTTAACCACTGTGTGGTACTGACTGTGACGTCTGTGTATAAAAGGATGATCTTAGTTCACAGGATACGAATGCCGTTGCCAGAGGTTGTTATTAGCATTATTAGTAGCAATGTTGTTCTTTTGGTTCTTGTGTTCTCTATGCTTCTG
>NC_051406.1:10855280-10855589 GCF_015228065.2 Penaeus monodon
TTACTTTCCACCACGTCTTTATCTCAGGGATTCAGTAAAAAAGACAAGATAACGCCAGTCACACACCCTACTGCAATGACGGCACTATCAAATCATTACCAGAATCGTTTTAAGAAACCAATCGCTGTTGTAGATTATGTAGTAACTGTGGATTTTGTTTGATTTGATATCATTATCGTTATTTTTTTGTAGGCGGTTAAGTGTGTCCATAGTTTGTTATAAAAGGTTTTGTTAAAAATGTGTAATGGACACCAAAGTTGTTTACGCTGGAAGGCTACTGGAATGCAGCCAGTGTAACAGAAAAGTGTG
>NC_051406.1:10855707-10856601 GCF_015228065.2 Penaeus monodon
AGAGACATTCACTGAAGAGGTAATCTATAATCGATAGTTTCCTTATGTACACAATTCAACAATCAGCATAGCTGCGTCACCAAATGACATCAGGCAATTCACTGAGTCACGTATGCATCAATCATCAAGTAAAACTAAAAAAAAATGGGAAAAATCCAGTTAGGTACACTATTTGGCTCACACAGAGATAGCAGTCTGTCTCTGTCATTGCGTGTTCTCGAGGAAGCGTAGCGAGCATCTTCCTTACCTTCTTTCTCCAGAAGTTTTGATTTCAGCCTTGGCCTCAAAAACACTGTTGACTCATCGTGTGCATACTTTTGTATATTTACAGGTTTGTCGTATATGTGTTCCAAGAATAATGATGTTGGTATATTGACTTGTACAGTAGTTACACTACAACTACATCAATGTAAAGATGCATTTATCTTTGCTTTATCAGTATATCTGTATATTGATGTGGTCTAGAGCACTTGACTCTCAAAAATGGTCATTAGATTACAAACACTTCGCATATCAAAATAGGCCCACTTAAATCAATGTAATCACCTACTAACGATTAAATCACCATACAGCTGTTCTCACCTTAACCATCAACCCGTAGACCCTTTAGTTCAAAAGAGGCCACTGGAGGTAGAAAAGCCGTGTTATCTTGTCTTGCGACGCACCTCAAGTTGCATCGGCCAACTGCGTCACTTTGAAAGCCTGGTGAAAGACGGGTCCAGAGTGAAAACAGTCTATTTGGGGTTTCATGTTCTTTTTTGCGTCGGTCCGTCTGGCTATTTACGGTTACTAACATGGGTACGTAATACATGTATGGATTGATAGTAAGGTTGGACTTTAGATACATGTATGTATCTAACATATGTATGGATTGATTGCATTGTTGGACTTTAG
>NC_051406.1:10857938-10858082 GCF_015228065.2 Penaeus monodon
ACGGGGAAAGTCTTCTTTTCCTTGATCCGTCCTTTGTAATTTACATCAAACTCATCCGATTACTCACTCACCTTGTCAGTAACTCTCTGAAGCTTAGGCTGACCCTGGGAAAAGTAATTTGTGCACTTCATTATTTGCTGAGGT
>NC_051406.1:10858400-10858505 GCF_015228065.2 Penaeus monodon
GTACAGATTCCGACAACAAAACAAGTTACATTCACTAAAACGCTAGCCATGAAGAAGTCCTTCAGAGCATGAACCAGATCCAGCAGCAGGTTGTCATCCGTCTCG
>NC_051406.1:10858901-10859274 GCF_015228065.2 Penaeus monodon
CCAGCAGTGCAAGGCGACTGGTCAGCAGAGAGCAAAAAGTGGTGAAACAGCAACAACCTGGACAAGGCGGCTCCCGACCCAAACCTCCGTACCCCGACGCTCCCTGGGTGGGTGACATTACTCATTACTTTTACTAGGGTCTCTTGCTGGTAACCCACGTAATGGTTGTTCTAGGTCATATTGTGTTCGTGGTTGAAAATAGGAACATAGCATCTATTGAGATTTTCTTCGTAAAACCAAACATCAAAGTAGTGACTTAATTCTTAAAAAAAAAACCAACATTGAATAGTGTTTTTTAGAATAAAGATCAAAAGTTAGATTCTCTGCTAATGCATTTGTAAAGCCTAAACAATCAGTGCTTAGAGTATCCTAC
>NC_051406.1:10859383-10859716 GCF_015228065.2 Penaeus monodon
CCAAGGACACAGGCAGTGGAAAAGACAGACTATCTGATTATGATTACGTGTAAGTATTCATACGTGCGCAACTGCCCCTGTACCCTACCATAGGACGTTATATAACGACTGCATATAAAAACCATCCCTGAGTCCAAGAACGAAACCCTTCTTTTTCTTTAAGGCAAGGAAAGATGGAGTCTAGACCGCCAGTCCAAAGAGCCATTTCTATTTCCCTTCCGACTGAATGTGTATCACGAGCACATTCTTTCCTTGTTAAAGGTTGAGTTTACTGAACCAGGTGCTGGAAGGGAGCCGAAGGTACGGGATCACGGGTGTCAGAATGGAAAGGCG
>NC_051406.1:10860068-10860395 GCF_015228065.2 Penaeus monodon
TTATCCTATTTTAAGCTGATAAAAAAAAAAAAAAAACGGAGAAGCAAATGAATGATAACACTAACAGAGAGGAAAATCATGACATTAATATTTAAATGAACGATATTATCATCTGCTTAATGATTCCACTCGCATACACAATAATAATACACAATAATCGCATTAGTAAGCATGTCTAAGCAACATAGGACGTTCTCTACATACACTTGATTGATACTAACCCGAGGACATGAATTTCCCTCAAACTCAAAATCGTTTCCAAAACATGTCATTTAAAGTTATAAATATTTTCGCATCCATGTGGCGTAGGATGTTTCCTTAAGAGGG
>NC_051406.1:10860742-10860969 GCF_015228065.2 Penaeus monodon
TAAAAACGGACATGCAAATATGTCGCGTTCGCGTAATCACAACAAACGAAGAAAATTGTTTTCGACTAGTCTATCTCATATAATATGCTTTTATGGAAATTGTCTGCTGCGTCTTTGGCTTAAATAAAGAATCGTATAATGACTCAGCAAAGATAACGTGGAGAAAATTCCTAAAATCTGTTATCAGGAACTTTGCGCAAGGCGACAGTATATTTTTCCCCCCCCGG
>NC_051406.1:10861009-10862126 GCF_015228065.2 Penaeus monodon
TCCTGTGCACAAAACTATTGGAAATTGTACGGAGTCCTCGTTGATTTAGAAAATGTAAATTAAAATTAAAATAGATCGCTGTTAGCATAATCTTTATTTATTACTGACAGGTGAAATCTACGCTTTTACGGAAGGGAATGTTAATACAGAGCAGAAGTTCTGTTTACTTTACCATTTACAACTATTATTCGAGTAGAATTTATTGCGTAAATTCATCTAATATCATAAAGTCAAACGTTTTCAAAATTTTAGGTCCTCAAAAAGAAAAAAAAAAACATGTATATTATAATTTCGAGGAGAGGGTTGCAGATGCCGTCAACCGAGACAAGCCCTCGGAAGCTTTATGTTAAGTGATAACAATAATAAAAATAAAATATTTTGCAAAGATATTGTTACTCCATTATTTTCATCGGGGAATTCGCGAAAATAAAGAATGCTTAACTTTCAGAAAATGAAATTGATACTGTAGTGAAAGCACCTGCATCTCTTATGATATAATGCATATCGGTTTATTGCAGATAACGAAATGATAAAGAAGATATTTCATTACTCCCGCTCAGTCTTTTTGTCACAAGTCAAGTTTTCTATTCTAAGTTTAAAGAATAATAATGATAAGTAAAATATGATGGTTATGTAGCGAACTGGGAAATATTTCGGTTTAAGGATCAGGTGAAAGTAATCATATCATGGGCATAACAGGATACCAGTGACGTGGATACCCGGGACCATCTCTTTGCCTGCATGCTTCTAAGAACCAAAACACAAGACCTAGCAACACTGTGATACGTGAGAGAAGAAGACATTTTGAATACGTAAAAAAAAAAGTGAAATAAACAGTTTAATATAGAGTAGATGTAAATCACTTTCTGTTCGGCACTCCAAATGAGATTAGTCAGAATTATACCTTTTACATAAACTACGAGGAATTTGTTTTCAGTGCTGAATTAAGTCAGGTTGCCCAGACCTTCTTGCAGCATAGAAGGCTACATTTTTTTTAAAAATAAAAATAGTTTTGAGAATGACCTTTCACAACCCGAATACAATAAACAAATATCAAGTTTAAAAAATAATAGATATTTCTTCCGTTACTTAACCATACAGCAGATCTAACCAAGGT
>NC_051406.1:10862159-10862848 GCF_015228065.2 Penaeus monodon
GGATACGCACAATATTCTAAAGAAGACGAAATACAACACCTGTACCGCGAAATGAACTGAAACGATTTCAAAATCCTAGAGGTAGATTTTCATTGCTCTGCGATTGAATCCCCGCCTCACTATGGGTGGCTGGGCCCAAAGTACCCTCTGGCCCCTGTTCTGCACGTTACCGTAAGGAACTACAAGAAATGCATCCAGACCGGCTGAAAACACTGATGAGGATCTGTATGAATGAGTAATCATGAGGGCTTTCATGAGTGTGTAATCATGAGGACTTTCGTGAGTAAGTAATCATGAGGACTTTCATAAGTGGGTTATCATGAAGACTTTTATTAAATGATCATGAGGTCTTTCATGAGTCAGTAATCTTGAAGAATTTTATGACTGAGTAATCGTGAGGGTTTTCATGGGTGCGTAATCACTGGGACTTTCATGAATGAGAATCGTGGAGACTTTTATGAGGAAGTAATCATGAGGATGGAACTTGATTTCATTCTACAACATGGCATTTGCAGAGCTACATATCTTGGACAAGAATTATTCTTAGAAACAAAGCCTTATAGTATTTTTTTCTACTAAAGAACTGCAAAACGAAAAAAAAACACACACAAGACCTCTCGCTTCAAATGAATTCTTTCTTTTATTGGTGTCAAGGATGAAAATACGAAGTTGAAAACACTAACACTGTT
>NC_051406.1:10863766-10864296 GCF_015228065.2 Penaeus monodon
CCGAGGTAAGAAACGTAATTCTAAAAAGATCTCATCGCCAGCCGTAAAGACCGCCACCCTGATCCCCCTCCGCCGTTCCCTCATAACCCGCTGGCCGCAGAAACACAGACCTGCAAGGCGGCCGCGGGAAAGGGCGCCGGGAGCACGAAAACCCACAATTGGAAGTGTTTGTCATTGCTCTTGGCACGGCTGGAGAGGGCAGGAGCTTCGTTTCCCTTTAAGAAAAGGTGAGACCAGGGCCAGAAAACGGACTTGGAGGTCTAAAGTGATTATAGATCGTTTGGATATAGTAATATCCAAAGGTAATTGAATCATGATGATAAGATTTGCATAATCAGCATACTATTTCCATTGCAGGGCTTATTGCATCGGTGGATTTGCTTCTTCTTGTTGTGTAGTAAGTGCAGCTGATGAACAGCTAAATCAAGTAAGTTTTAGAACTATTCAACAGAAGAGATTACTGGGACTGAAGTCAAGAATTTACGCAGTGCTTTTTCCAAGCAGTTTATTGTCGACGGAAATCTCAGAAG
>NC_051406.1:10866049-10866130 GCF_015228065.2 Penaeus monodon
GCGATCACACTCAACGAGTAGACACAACAACGCCGAGTCTTGCCAGTTTGTGACATGACCTCCTTACGTTTTGCACGTTTT
>NC_051406.1:10866407-10866546 GCF_015228065.2 Penaeus monodon
ATGCAAATGCAAAGTGGAAAGTCATCGGAAATAAGAATTGGATAGCTGCTTTCATCACAGAGTTCGTAGCCAAAAGTTAAGCACACTCGAAAGCCGTTATTGTTTGTACGTTTTGTTACAGTGCGTGGGAGGCGGAGGC
>NC_051406.1:10868013-10868921 GCF_015228065.2 Penaeus monodon
AAAAAAGAAAAGCCATGAACAGAACGCAGTTTTACACAACAGAAGCTCCTCTTATTCTCTGTAATAATATAGCTATGTTGCCTCAACCTCAAGCTCCGGTGTCATAGCCTGTCTCCGTTGGTTTCTGCAGATTCCGGTATCTTTATATTCACATATTCAGTACTGAGTAAATCCACATGCATATGCATGTCTCTTGTACTTGTACCTTCATTCATCAATTCTTCATATAAGCTTTTTTAGGCTAATTGATTGGTGAGGCTTTCGACTGAATATAATAATAAAATCTAGCACCAGAAAAAAATTGAAGAGAAACTTGTATTACAAACGCTCTTCATAATCAATGTAAAAGATTATGTAGACTTTGATCCTACATCCAAGGCCGCTTAAAATAAATAACAATGGTATGCCGTTAAATCTTGCTATCAATGCGCTATAATAAAATACGCTAAATGCCCCGGAGATAAGCAGTATGATAACATGAACAGATATGTCATACTGAGACGTAATACAATATAAGTAAAAACGAAGCAAATGCAATTAGTACAACTCTTACAACATTTAGTTTAACTTTTACATTCTCTTATAACCAAAGGGCCGATCGTATAGGACGCGTCATTACCGTCTACCGTCGCCTGTATATCAACGCTAAGTGCTTTATCGTTATAAAGTATTACAGTTAAACAAAAGCCGCTTCGGACCACAACATGTTGTAACCACAACATGTCAGCACCACACGCCGGGGCCGAGTGATAGAAACAAACCAAATCGTGGAGCTAAAAGCGGAGACAACAGGCAGACGTCAGGCAAGCAGCACTCATGCCCAACTCTGGGTATTCATTGTTGCAACTGTCCCATGGGCGTTGACCCGGCTTCTAGAGTGACACGGAAACTCACATTTCCTGAGGTTT
>NC_051406.1:10868988-10869195 GCF_015228065.2 Penaeus monodon
ACGAAATACAAATCACAAGAAATGTTTGCGAGGATCTGCAGATTCCTTAGAAAGCGACCCTGGCCCTTGTGCTTGTGTGATAATAGAGTAATCAAAGGCCCTATTCAGGCGACACAGCGCCGCTGATGGGGAAAACATGACGCCATCAATGCCGTCGATGGGGCGGGGGTTGCTTGGCTCACACAGGGTTTATAGGTAAATCTGTAA
>NC_051406.1:10869727-10869917 GCF_015228065.2 Penaeus monodon
ATAAAAATACGAATTGCATACGCAAGATGACCCAGTTATACGCTTAATACTCCCTTGTTTGGGACTCGGGATGCGCTTTTGAGGGATTTCGGGACATATAGTAGCACTTTTGCCTGAATGGCTGACCATGTAGCAAATTACCTATTTGCTTTTAATAACTCAAGGCAGAAAAAAAGGGAAAATGGCCAGT
>NC_051406.1:10870150-10870532 GCF_015228065.2 Penaeus monodon
TATTGCAGAAGTCTCTTGGTCTTTGGAGATCAGGTCACAGTGGCAGGATGTTTGAATGCGTTTGACCTATACTGCACGTCTCGTAGCTCAGTCAATACATCCTGATAAAATGTGGCTTGTTTATCCGCTTCGAGGTTCGGCATGAAGGCCCGTGATTTAATTAAAAGCCACAGCATTAAGCGCGTGTGACATAACCTCTAAATCCTACCAATAAATAGCCAATATCTCCTCGCTTCCTCTCACACACGAGCGGTCTGCTGGGCCGAAGCCAAAGCCAACGCCAATATCGTGGCCGAACGAATCCTTTAACGAGGTTATCACATCTCGAACACTTAAAATATCGTTCCGGGTTTATTTAAAGCGATTGTAAAGAGGTACAGGA
>NC_051406.1:10870591-10870790 GCF_015228065.2 Penaeus monodon
AACCATGGACGTAAGACCCTGGCAACCATTACGTGTTTGTGGCTGAGCACGGACGGAAGAAAAAGTTATCATTTCACGCGTGTTGAGTTGCATCTGGCGGAATTGTCTGCAGTGTGTTTTTTTTTTCTTACGTGTCATATTTCTACTTCGGTTTTTGTTTGATCAGATCCTGGAAGAATGTATACGTCTCATTACTGAC
>NC_051406.1:10871008-10871210 GCF_015228065.2 Penaeus monodon
ACGACAATACACATTTTTAAATAATAAGAGTGTGGGAGAAGATTTTTTTGTTATGAACAAATTAATTATATTCTTAATTCTGTTGTTGAATATATATCATAAGTACATCAGGATCATAAACAAATAGAAACATAATTTGCACTTGAGAGGCTGGTGATGACTGAGTGGAAGCAACAAGTTTGAATTAAACTATTATATCAAA
>NC_051406.1:10871392-10871526 GCF_015228065.2 Penaeus monodon
CATCACTTACCTGTCAATTATCAAATAGTTGTCGCCACTACGCTGTCAACCTGTCATCAGTTCTCACAAAGCTCGCAATCTGTCATGAGTCATTACTTGTCATTCCTCTATAAGAAACAAGAATGTAGTAATTG
>NC_051406.1:10871571-10871669 GCF_015228065.2 Penaeus monodon
GAGTAGGAGAAACTGAATTAGTAAAATGATTTCATTATTCTATCTTTAAAATAACCTTCTATATATATGACCTTGTTGACAGAACATGAATCACAAGG
>NC_051406.1:10871957-10872130 GCF_015228065.2 Penaeus monodon
AGGCGTGCAGTTGCCCCCCCTCCCAAAGACTGGTTGCACCCCTCAAGGTCTGCCTTGACCCCCCCCCCATGGGCCACACCCCAACAACTTTTAGAGCTAATTGAATTTGATTACAAACATACAGTAAACAGTAACTGCCACCAGCTCCCAGTAGGCGCCCTTGGTTATCATCG
>NC_051406.1:10872184-10872288 GCF_015228065.2 Penaeus monodon
CTTTACCAAAAGGTTCAAGAGCAGATGCTTGCTTCTAAACAGATATATATTGTGATGACATTATTATCACCAGTACCACGATACTCACTCTTTTCCCATAAAAT
>NC_051406.1:10872367-10872494 GCF_015228065.2 Penaeus monodon
TATGTTATATATAGAAATTAAAAATACACCGTAATATTTAATGCATATAGACTTATCATTAATCCAATAAGATTTTGTCTATAGTCTATTGAATGTTATTCACCGTGTCCCGCCCCCGCCCCCCCCC
>NC_051406.1:10872512-10872584 GCF_015228065.2 Penaeus monodon
TCCTCAGATTATTGTGCTCAATTTGCTCACCGACCCCCCACCCCCCCGGCAAAAGTTGAAATGACGCCCCTT
>NC_051406.1:10872732-10872917 GCF_015228065.2 Penaeus monodon
AGAAAAATAGTATGCATCAAGGTTTGCGTGGACATTTACAGTAAAACTGATGCACATATAACCTAAACAGACATTTTGTTCGTAATTCTAGTTTTATATACATTGTTGCTTAAACAAATTCCAGATTTCTATATCATTGTTGTGGAGTTGTGCGATATTTGTTTATTCTCGAATGTATTTTTCGA
>NC_051406.1:10873065-10873196 GCF_015228065.2 Penaeus monodon
TTCAAAGGTTTTGCGAATACTATTTACTTGTTTAAAAGGAAAAATATAAATAGATAAGTAGATGCATCTGTATTTTGTATCTGCTCCATCCACCCTGCTTATCCACTATTTAAAACAGTGGTTCTTACTAA
>NC_051406.1:10875475-10875567 GCF_015228065.2 Penaeus monodon
TAAACAGGTTCCAATAATGTAATGCATGCACACAAACACGAACACACATACATATGACAACAAACTCGGACGCCAGAGAAACACTGGGAATG
>NC_051406.1:10875588-10875917 GCF_015228065.2 Penaeus monodon
ACATCAAAATAAATAAGTTTATTCCTTCCGCACGTTCTTTTGCCGACATGTACCATAAATAATTTTATTTCCCCAAAATGAAAACACTTGTCATTTCAATCATTGTACTGTATATGGCAAACATTGCTTAGGCGAAGTTGTGAAATCTATGAAATGTTATTTTTCAGAGACACCTGTTGTAGATAAAAGTCAATCTTTGTTCTTAAATTTTGTAAACTGAATAGTATAACATTGACATAATCCCCTTAATCAGATTTCTTTGCTGTTGTAGATGTATGTAAAAGTATTTCAACCAATCACAGTCATCATTAGAGGCTTACCTCTCCACA
>NC_051406.1:10875997-10876302 GCF_015228065.2 Penaeus monodon
GTATGGAAAACTGTGCAGCTGAGTACATCAATTACTTTGTCTTCGTTGTTATTAGTGTAGCTGATACCACATTATCGATATTAAGAGCATAAAAAAAAAAACTGAAAAATTCAGGGAAAGAGGGTATCATGTGAAGTCACGTAGCTGAATACTGTGTATAGAGATATTTCTCAAAACAAAACTAGAATGTATATTATAAGTTCTCTGCGGCATTGGGGTTAAAACATCGATAATAACCATAATTATGTAGTTAATATTACAGTATCAAAGCAATGCATGAGATAGGATCATTATAAGGAGAAATG
>NC_051406.1:10876324-10876687 GCF_015228065.2 Penaeus monodon
GTAACTTCTCTTGGAGGAAGGCATTCTATGTGCGATTTAAAGTATAAATAAAGTATATATATATTTTACAGGTTACCGGTAACCTTAGTCGAAGAAAACGTTAAATTACAAAAAACCTTTCCCTTAGAACCTGACTTCAAGGATAACTAAAGTATTTATTTTGTCTTTTACTAATTCATAAAACTACTAAAACATTAGCTTTCTTGGTTGAACTAAGTAGAAAGAACAAATGAAGCAGAGTAAGAAACCACAAAGAAATATGTTTGTATGCTATAGACTGCTGCGATAAATTTTACTTCAGAGGAAAACATCGAAAAAAGGACTAATGATTATTGCAGCAACGATGCAAAAAAAAAAAAAAAA
>NC_051406.1:10877010-10877205 GCF_015228065.2 Penaeus monodon
CTCTTGCATCTTCTTCTGTATCCACCTGTCCATCTGCATATTTCTTTTCTCTCTGCTCTCTTTCTCTTGTATTCCTCGTACGTCAATATTTCAACTATCGTTATATTTTATAGTGGTCTTGCAATATAACTAATGCTAATCTACGTGGTTTCTGCCTGGTAAATTACTGCTTGTTGAAGCAATCTTTAGGAAGAC
>NC_051406.1:10877461-10877848 GCF_015228065.2 Penaeus monodon
TACGATACAGTTAATTTGGTTTAGGAAACGTCTTTCAGGCTAAACCGTTTAATTACAGGGTCTTTAGCCATGAATTTTACGCTGGCGGCACACTGATATCGTAACAGGATCTAAAATCATAACAACCGTATAGCCTAATAGTTAATGAATGCTACGTATGAGAGACGCAAAGTAAATCTTAAGAGAATTTCTGATTTCTAGATTATATATTTATGCCAAGTTACATAAATATACGTGTTGGAAAATCAAGTCACACACAGCAAGAAAAGATACAATTAATTTATGACGTTTCGAGTACACAGTACCTCGTCTTCAAACCAGAACGCTAAAAAAAGGACAAAATTAATGATATTCTCGTTTTTTCACGTAATTCTACCCCCCCCCCTC
>NC_051406.1:10877866-10878220 GCF_015228065.2 Penaeus monodon
TTATTTTCCTAAAGGGTCGTATCATTTTCTCAAGAGAATATAAATTTGTTTGGTATTTTGAAATCGGGTTTACTATTCATAAAAGAGATCTGTTTAAAGAAAATACTTATGCAGACGATGAGTTCTGATCCCAAGTTGTTTTTGTTTATAAAGGATTTCTTCACTTTGTATTGATAATTCTCTTCGTCTTTTACAAGGTCTTCTTAGATATTTCTCTTGCAAATCATGTTGCCTCTAAAAACTGGCCAAATAATTTCTTATCGGCCGAAATCCCTTGTGTGCTGGACAGAAAGTTCTATAGGCAGAGTTAATGAATTAAAACTTTAGAAATACAGTCACTTTTTCTCTTGCTAA
>NC_051406.1:10878360-10878587 GCF_015228065.2 Penaeus monodon
TCCTTTGCATGTTTGTATATTAAAGTTACTATTATTCTGGATATCTTAATCATTATCATCTCGTGACGTCATCAAGGGCGGTGCTCTGACGTCACGAAAGGGAAACGCAGACAATGAAGACCAACTTTTTAATGCTTTCTGTCTATTGTGATCCCAATTTCCACTGTTTCCTTCATCTCAATGGTAATTTTCTGTATTCTGACTTTGCAAACGTTATCAGTGATAAT
>NC_051406.1:10878657-10879681 GCF_015228065.2 Penaeus monodon
GTAGAATCTGCGCTAAACGTATATCAGTATATGAGCGTGTGCTAGAATATCTATACACTTCTTTCAAATAACGGTCAACTGTAATTACTTTTGAGTACTTGCATTAGACCAAATAACTTATTTGATTACACGTTTTATAAAACTGTTGTCGAAAATTAATTATATATTTTTTTCATGACACTATGATTAAGGATGACGATTATATCATTCATTTTCGTAATGAGACTATTTTCTACCCAACTTTAAAGAGGTTATATCGTATCATAATACCAAGCCAAAAAAAAAAAAAAGCAATTAATTACGTTATTAGGATATATTATGTTATTATCGATTGTAATTAGTGTTGGAAAAGATTCAAATTGGATCTATTCATATGCCGTAAACTGAAAACAAGAAAATACATGTTCATAAATAATGTTCATTCTACTTTCCTAAATGACACAGAGAAGGACAGTGAATTTACATCAAGCTACACGATTTTGGACTTAAAATACGGGATTAACCAGAACTAAATAACCCTTTATTATAAATCCAAATAAGATGTCAAGGCTTCAGTGAGATAAATTTCACGAACATCCAAGTCCCCATGAATTTTCCTAGGAAGGTTCATCGTGAAATATTGGGCTTTGAAAATTCTCCGGAAGCTTAAAGAAATATGGTCGTTTTAGAATGCTCAAACTTAAGTCTTTACTCATCTTAACATTTTAATTCTTGAATTTTATCTATAAATTCTCAATGAATTATCGGAGATTATGATTCTCAATCTCCGAAGACGATGTTTTGCGTAAAACAAGACAAAGAAAAATGACGGAATTCCGGGTAAAATTAGACAACGGTGGATTGTCCAGACTTTTTTCTATTCTCAGACTTTCTTCTACTTTCAGCTTGTCTTTGATGTTCAAACTTTCTTCGAATGAAAACGGCGGAAATAAGCAAACACTCTGGAGCGGATGAGTTCTCCCACGATGGCCGCGAAGGACATGGTTATTCCCACCGCCATCACGTAGAAGGCTCCTTGCATCTG
>NC_051406.1:10879742-10880464 GCF_015228065.2 Penaeus monodon
AGGCATTTAGAGAGAGAAAAAAAGGAATAGATTATCAAAGAGAGGAAGGAAGAAAATTAATGCCCTCTCTGTCCCAATATGATCACAAAAACCTCGACAAAACAACAAACGGTAGAGACTCACCTGTATTAGGCTGAGAGGGCGCGGGCCATCAACTTTGTGCAAGAGATCGCAGGACTTGGCGTAATATTTCTTCATGATGTTCTGGATAATACCGTAACTCCTAAACCAACGCATGCTAAAAGAAGAAATCAAAGAAAATAATGGTTGCACTGATAAAAGATAGAAGCAATAAAATGAATCAGGGATAGAGGGAAAGAGAAAGTGAGACAACAAGAGGAATAAGTGAGGTGTGGCTTTTACCTTTCTCTGTCTGTTAACCGTAAATAACAACCTATCTTGTTTTACTGTATATGTAGAAATGGAAACATATACGGAGAAGAGATGAAGGGGTTTAAGAGGAGATGAAATAAAGGTAATGGAGACAGGTAAAACCAATTCAGAGTCAGCAAGACGAACTGGCTGCATATTGAGTTAATGACGTAGAGGATATGTTCAAGAGGGAAGAAACCATGAAAGACTAATAGTAAAACTTCATTTTTTCTGAATTGATTAAGGAAGTATTCTTTAATTTTAGGCCGTAACCCCATGACCAAAATGACAGCCATCAAGCGCGCGTTCGTTCCATAACCGAAATCTTTTAACAAAAACGCGGAGCAGTG
>NC_051406.1:10880512-10880892 GCF_015228065.2 Penaeus monodon
TCATCAAACACTTGTTACTCTAACATAACTCTTGACAAAGCACGAATCAGCAAGAAAATACACGGCTCACATCTCATCAAACTGGTACTTGATGGGGCTGTTCTTGGGGAATCCGAAGGCGTCCAAGTCCATCCTGACGGGGTTGCGGCCGAGGTGGAAGCGGCAGGGCTGTCCCCTCTCTTCGAACAGGTTGGCGCGACCCACCACCGAGCTCCAGGTGTCTGTAGGTGGGGAAAGGGTGGGGTTGAGGAGGTGGTGGTTCATGGTAGGGCTGGTCTATGGCTGGTTCAAGGTTTGGTTTGTATTTTAGGTAGATAGGCAGATCGATTTTGATATTAGCAGATGTGAATGTATCTCCGAAAGCACGTATGCAGTCCAGG
>NC_051406.1:10881025-10881136 GCF_015228065.2 Penaeus monodon
CGTCTGCCACCGTCTTCATGAAACTCCACTCGGCCGTCTCAGCGCCTGTAAAAATCCTCATCCTCTGGCTGACCTCGCCCAGCACGCCCTCGGTCTGCTTCTGCGGGGCGA
>NC_051406.1:10881766-10881887 GCF_015228065.2 Penaeus monodon
CGCCAATGCAAGCAGACCATTGACTCACCACGAAGAAATTATACGGACTTGCGCCGAATCGGAAAGCAGGGAGAGTGTTGCTCGCTAGAAGATCCTCCAGAGAGTTGAGTGGTTTCGTCCT
>NC_051406.1:10882233-10883102 GCF_015228065.2 Penaeus monodon
CACAACAAGCCCGCAGGACGTGGACGTGGCATCCGTACCTGAAGGGAATGGCGAGGAAGGCGGTGATGGAGCCCCCGTAGAGCGCCCCGGCGATGACGGCGAGGAACATGACGGCGCCGCTCACGATCCGCCCGCCCGACCACACCGGCCACCAGGTGCTGCCTGAGGGACACCACACGGCGCTTCAGCTCATCAGGATTTTGTGCTGATTCTCTAAAACTATTGGGACTCTATACTAAATCTACACTTCAAAAATGGACAACGATATTGTATTTATTAACTCAGTTCCTAAAAACTGTCTCATTTATACAGCTTTAAAAGACAATCTATTAATCTTCATAGAATTACGAAAAAAAAAAAACGAGACGGATGCAGAGGAACAAGAAGAAAGGAGAAGAAAATGGGGGCGAGGGGGAAGAGGGGAAGAGGTGAGGGAGAGGATGAGGGGGAAGAGGGGAAGAGGTGAGGGAGAGGATGAGGGGACGAGGATTAAGAAACGAAAGGAGAAGTAGTAGATTACAGAAAGGAGAATAGAAGGAAGTTGAGGGGCAAGAGAAGGAAAAGAGGCGAAGGAGAGAAACATGGAAACAGATGAGAAACGAAGACGGGAAGGGAGGAAGCGAAGGAGACGAACCGTTGAAGACAATCATCTTGAGGGACGCCGCACAGTAGGCCAGAACGCTTCGAAGACCCGGTTCCTCCTTCAGGCCCAGCGTCGACCGCGCCCTCAGGAGCCACCCGACCACCGCCCCGGTTGTCACGGTCACCACGAAGAGGCTCAGCCACACCTGAAGAACGTACGAGAGTTACAGACCGCGAGCGATCGAACGTGCATGCGTGTGTGTGTGTGGGTGGGGGAGGTATATAGC
>NC_051406.1:10883168-10883616 GCF_015228065.2 Penaeus monodon
ATAATACTACTACTACTAATAACCGTGGTTCAGTAGCAAAACTAGTATTATACATATTTAAAAGTGTTATCCATACAAAAGCATAGTCATAGTCACTCCAAAAGCATTCCCACACGCATCCAAAAACATTATCAAAACTCGAACGGAACGAGCGACCACGAACCAGCACACAAAGAGCAAACCAACTCACAAAGGGCGAGAAGATCTGCAGGAGAAGGAAGGGCCTGATGGCGACCGACGGGGCCTTCGTGAGGATGATGACGTTGTCGGTGTTGTAGATGACGCTGAAGTCGATCACGAGGGCCCTCTCGTACACGGGGGTGAAGTCCAGGGGCGCGAAGTCCGCTTCCTGTCCGGTGGGTCCTTGAGTTAGTGGTTATGAATAGGGTGTCTGGGGCCGGTCGGCTTAATTAAGGAGATTCTGTTTACGGAATTGTAGGAGAAACGA
>NC_051406.1:10883668-10884283 GCF_015228065.2 Penaeus monodon
GAGTTTTGGGGGTGGATGGGAGGGCGGATTGATGTGTAGATTATCAATTTTTATTCATTTATCTTTTGGTTATTACTTTACTCAACAAAAAAAAAATGTTAAATGTGCGTAAATGACGTTTTGACTCATGCCTTCGTCAGCTGCTAGAGGAAGACTTTCCTCAAAGGTAAATACCAAACAAAGGTACAGCGGTGGAGATACAAATTACGTATCTTTAACCAGCGTCATGGATTTAATTTCTATTCAACCAAACAAACTCCCACCCAGAAAATAAAAGAATAAAGTCCCTCAAAACCAAAATAAACCGCTCATTCTCAAAACAAACCGCCGATTTTCAAAACAAACCACTCGTTTTCAAAATAAACCACTCGTTTTCAAAATAAACCACTCGTTTTCAAAATAAACCGCTCGTTCTCACGAATCGGGTGAGGGCGCCGACCATGCCCGTCCACGAGCCGTCGGGGTTTTCGGACCCGAAGGTGTCGGTGGGCACGAGGACGTCGCTGAAGTTAAGCAGCTGCTGGAACTCCCTCACGAGGACGGCGGCGTACCCCGACGCCTTCGCCAGACCTCCTGCACCGACTCCTTCAGGGAACTCGAACACGGTGGGTTTCT
>NC_051406.1:10884877-10885142 GCF_015228065.2 Penaeus monodon
CCTCCAAAAAAAATCACATCGCAGAAACTTAAATACCATTATAGAAAAGAATTCTCTATTATAAACTTTGTTGAACTCGAGAGACAGTGTATATTCTAAATGTGTTAATCTTTTTCTCATTACATTCATATTTCCAGACTGGATTGGTTGCAATATATTGTTTTAAAGGTTTATAATTTCAGTTTAGTCTCAGTGTGCTTGCAGCATGGAAAGAGATAGGAAAGATTATTATATTTTAAGGCAGATAACGAGGTAGGAGGAGGAT
>NC_051406.1:10885548-10885620 GCF_015228065.2 Penaeus monodon
TAATTCATGTTTAATTCAACAGGTCAAATCACAGTTCAAAAATCTCACTTATTTGCTTCCCTGGCTTTGTAC
>NC_051406.1:10885767-10886332 GCF_015228065.2 Penaeus monodon
TACTGTTTCAATAAAAAGGTCTATGCAATTTTCAAAGCAACGGTTATAAAATGGAAGTTAAAAAAAAGTGTATACCAGGAAAATATTATGATTATTTTGATCTATACGTAACAGCAGCGGCATCGGATATTGAGAAACAAAGAAGAATGAATATTGTTTTTTAAATATGCATACCATCTTGACCTTTGTGAAACAGAAACAAAAAAATGCGGTTTGAAGAATGTGTGACGTTTGTGTATACGACCGAGTTTTGAATGATATAGAAATAGATATATATATTCAGTGTATCTCCGAATTTGTTTAATATTATCCTTGCGTCTATATAATTGCATTATTGGTGAGAGTTTGGACCAAATTAGATGTATTATATGTCATATATGTATAAAATAATGTTTTAGATTATCTGATAAATCATGAATTATACTGTAACCGTAAAATGCATATCACGTTCAGTCAGAATATTTAAGCTCTTGGAAATCTTTCATAAGTTTCATACAAGTTATCTAAGACCAAAAGAGATAATGTGAGCTAAACATTACGAAAATATTAATTTGTTCTCTTGATG
>NC_051406.1:10886540-10886903 GCF_015228065.2 Penaeus monodon
CCTCCGCCTCGAACTCACTCCCAGGCAGCTCATCCTGACCGTCCTTCCCTTGAGATCGAACGAAGGCCTCGGCCAGATGGTGTCGAGTATCTTGGCTCCTGTAGCCTCCCAGCTGGCTACTAGTCTCATGTTCCAGCTGCCGCCACCTGTAGTCTTTATGCCTCCCACGCTTACCCATCTGGAAGGAGGAGATTCTCTAAGGGTAATATTTTTTTATGTGATTGGTTGTTGTCAATATTAAAAGAAAAAAATGATAACTCACGTAATTCATGGCACATTTTATTAATATGATTTTAAAAAATCTTAAATGTGAAATTTCTGATACAATTTCTTGATATCAAAATTATTTTTTTTATTGGTATT
>NC_051406.1:10886925-10888243 GCF_015228065.2 Penaeus monodon
AAAAAAAAAAAATGCGGAGGACATCCACCGTAGAGTTTTGTATTGTTTGCCGTGTTGCGGTTTTCATAAGCCCTACTATTTTTTCTTTGAATCACTACACAACAAACGTAGCATAGAAACGGATATATCATAGCAAAGGAATATTACTTGGAAATAGTAAGGGTATTCAATACATCATAACAACAACTTTTCCCGTTTTTCAGTACCTTTTTTATATATCAATAATACAATGTTCCATACTTACAGCCATGAGAGAATACGCGGAAATGGTGCGAAAAGGTGAAATACTTGATCCTTTTCTTTCATGGTCTACTGGCGAAATGCATTTGTTTCGGGAATAGCTAAATTTACTTGAGTTTTTTGTATGGCCATAGAATATGTAAGATGTCATAGAATGCTTTGGTTTATTTGTCCATCTATCTATTTTTCATCCGTACGTACTGAACATACTGTGAAATCTCACGGCAGTGCATTTGAAATATATTCTACCTTTCCTGCCGTCCTGGAGAGTCGACGTCCAGCTCAGGCATGGCAATGAGAACACCCTGTATACCCTCAACTAAATACGCTGACACTTTTTCCATAAGTTCTTGAAAGCTGTAAGACGTGTTGCTTCTGTTCTTCGCTCCAGGAAGGGCAAAGGAGGTCGAAATCGTGGATCCAAGGTCAGGGTAGATCGGATTCGTAAATTCAGGGTTATGAGTGGTTAAGCTCGTATATGCAGGGTCAAGAGAGGTCAAGTTCGTGTATCTTGAATCGAGAACTGATGAGTTATTACCCACAGGCGATGGAAGCGCTGCATTTGAAGAGTTGGTGAAGGTAACTACCCAAAACCAGTGGGTTCTCTGCGTAAAGTAAAAATCAATGACAATTCCTATTAACCGCAATAAGGTAAGTGACGGCAATTTGTTAATGTAAAGTGGATAAATGAACCAACATGCAGATTATTGACGTTCTATTGTTCTCATATTTAATAAAACTCTATGGGAATGATACATTAACGCTAAAAACAGTTATCTGTGGAAATAATTACCTGGAGGTTGAGTTGGTTGGAGGTATAGAACACCTTGGCCTGAGACAATGTAAAACAATGAAAATATATCAAGAAAATATATCAGAAGTAGGTATAAGAAATACTGCATTGTGTAAAACAGTAGAGTGATATGATGTGGATAAAAACAAGAGAATGATAAACTAATGGAGAGATAGACGGAAAGATAAACTAAGGGATATATAAACGGAAAGATAGATGGAGAGATAGTTAGATTTTTAGATAGTTAAGTATGAAGATAAGTAGATGCAAGAGATATATGTAATG
>NC_051406.1:10888407-10888660 GCF_015228065.2 Penaeus monodon
GATAGATACAGACTGAGAGATAACCAGACAGAAAACAAACAAATATAAATAAAAATGACATCTTGCGGTAGGAAAAAAGAATGAAAGAAATGATAAAGTAGATGATAAAGACAGTATAGTTCATCTAAAAAATGGGTGGGAGGAGAAATGGGCAGGAACGTGTAAAGGAGGAACGTATCAATCTATTTAATGGAGAACAAGCCAGATGGTCAATAAATCAACAAGCAATATATTAATGTGAAATAATGATGCC
>NC_051406.1:10888782-10890174 GCF_015228065.2 Penaeus monodon
TACGTTTGGCGTATTTACGGAAGAAAACCAAGACAGTTTTACAGGAAAAACAGGAAAAAAAAATGACGCATGAAGAAGAAGAAGAAACAGACTGATAAATCTGAAAAAGAATATGAAAAATACATTTGGCGTATTTAGCCAGGATAGTCTTACATATATGAACGGGAAAAAGAAATGACGTATGTGGAGACATAGAAAAAGCGAAAACAACTCTCACGTATTTGGAAAAGGGAAATAAATAAACAAATAAAATCAAAATAACATTTTGACATGTATGGAGAAGAAAATAAAAGAGAGAGAGAGAAAAAAATGCCGTATATGGAGAACCTTCTGAAGGACTTGTGTTATCCAAGTGACATCCCCGACGAGAATCCTCTGGGAGTACACGTAATAGGTCGTCCTTGCCAGGTCCTCCTCCAGGTACGATGACGTCATTACCCGAACAGCAAGGCCTTCTCTCCACAAAGCCGCTATCAAACACTCATCTTCGTTGGCACGGTATACAAAAAGAAGAATCGGAATGAATATTTAATCAAGAGGCACTGCAACGCGGCCATTAAAGGTACTGCTCATAATCAGTGTAGTCCCCCCTTCATTATTCGGGACATTTTCTGCAGTGGGTGACTGATGGGAAGGCGAAGCTGGTGATTGTTATGGTCGTTTTTTGTTACGTGCGCATAACACATGTATTTAAGGGTTATAGGAGACACGCATAGCACTATGAGGACGGAGAGGGGAGAAAGGGGTGGTGAGGAGAATGAGGGGGAGAATGTGAGGAGCAAGGAAAGGTGAAAAGGGGAGGGGGATGGTAAGGAGAAAGACGTGGAGAAGGGGAGGAGGTGAGGATTAGGGAAAGGGAGAGGGAGGGGAAAGCGAAGGGATATGACGAAGAGGGGAGAGGGGGTGATAAGGAGAGAGAATAGGAGAAGAAAGGAAAACGAGAAATAGAGAAGGAAAAGAGGAAGAAAGGATATTGAAGGAGGGAGAAACGATATTGACGAAATATAGGACCATTAAAATAGAATTATCGTTTTCATGGTCATTATGATCATTTGCAGTTTTCCATTTCCACACACTACGATACTTTTTCTTGTTACCCCATACCTGTTCGATGTTGAAAGACCAAATGGACATTATTGCTGCTAAAGAGCCGGTCAGTCTTCAGCAAAAACATAACGGCATCTATCAGAATTGGGTTGAGACAGCTGCTTTCCACTCTCCGTTGAGTCGTTGTTCTGGTTGAGTCTCCTTCTAAAGGCCTGTTGTCAGATGGACGCTCCTTAAACTGCGTCCATTTTTGGCCATGGGAGAGGCGGAGGGCAAACTGGCCTGAGAAAAGAGGGTTTGTGACTGAATGATAGGGATTTCGTCTTGCACATTTCCTACGATCCA
>NC_051406.1:10890360-10890612 GCF_015228065.2 Penaeus monodon
TTGGAAAAAAACTCCCGTGGTCAAGGCTGCATATTGGTAATGCCAATAAATGAAAGCCCTAAATCATCACCGGCTTATGGGAACGTATGGGCGACACGACAAGCCAAAGATGATGGTTCTGCTTGATGAATGACAGTCGTTATGAATATTTTAGCCTCTTGGTGAGGTGTGGGGATTCCGTTGCCTGGAGGTCATCACAAATACATTCCGAGTGAGGGAAAAGTGGTAATTGATACTGGTTAAAGCTGTGCG
>NC_051406.1:10890650-10890730 GCF_015228065.2 Penaeus monodon
GACGGTATAAATTGATTTTTTTCTATGTTTGAACGTCGTCTTTCAAATGACATCACTCTCTGAAAACGCGACTTTTCACT
>NC_051406.1:10891366-10891500 GCF_015228065.2 Penaeus monodon
CAACGTCAAAGAAAGCTCTCGTTCAAATAAACCATTTATAACTGTCAGCTCGGGACTAAATATCCTAAGCAGTCGTTTCCTTGTGTTGTGTTTGTTGAATCCTTTACTTATTTGGTCCTTAAAAAAATCTATTG
>NC_051406.1:10892001-10892076 GCF_015228065.2 Penaeus monodon
ACAAATGTATAACTATATGCATATGATCAAGCACCTTTGTATGTATTCATGTCTTTAATCATTTGAGGAATTTGG
>NC_051406.1:10892680-10892828 GCF_015228065.2 Penaeus monodon
CTAAGATGAAATAGATAAAGATAGATAATGACGCAAAGAAATGATCTTAACAAATTAGTTTTGACGCAAAGAATCTATTTGTAACACGTAAACTATATTTTCGCGAATGTAAAATGCAACTGTGACATGCTACTTGGCAATTGTCAGC
>NC_051406.1:10893152-10893409 GCF_015228065.2 Penaeus monodon
GTAGAGATAAAACTGAATTTTGCCAATAATAAGCGCTATTTGTTATCATCGACCAATGTATTTTATTCATTTATTTATTTTTAGTAGCAATGGCTATATGACAGTCGTAATCTGTCTCGCTTTTGAAGAACGATCATTAAACAGATTCTCTGAAAGTCAACAGAGGACATAAAAACCAGCAAAACATATACAGCCGTATTCAGTGTTCATAATCTACACTTGAGTTTACAAAATGCAACCGACCGACCCCCCCCCCC
>NC_051406.1:10893433-10893613 GCF_015228065.2 Penaeus monodon
AGCAACTACTGCTATTGACTGTCAAGCACCGACTGGACCCTACTTTGTCCATTGACTAATTAAGCATAGTTCCTTTGTCAGTCATTCCACTGGCTGATGGTCAGTGGCCACGAGGGTATCGTTACGAATGGTATGGATAGGGGAAACTAACGCCTGTTTTATTTGATTATGGAAAATCTG
>NC_051406.1:10893708-10894012 GCF_015228065.2 Penaeus monodon
CACTGCTTTCCATGGCTATAATCCTTAATTCCTTCTCAGTCTCTGTAATTCTAATTCTTAAAGTGTGCATTTCTTTCACTAGGTAGATACTAATATGAGCATTTGCGAGTTGATACAAAACAATTGTTGGATGGTTATTGTAGAGAGAATATAGAGAGAGAATATTGTCCGATTTATATATATTCAATCACCGAAGATATTACTCTGAACGCCGAATTATAAATTTGGGTTTGCACATGTCAGCGTGACAATAACACACAATATATATTCCTAGAATTACGATACAGGTCTTCATTACACAGTA
>NC_051406.1:10894180-10894438 GCF_015228065.2 Penaeus monodon
ATTTTTCTTTCAGGAATAAAATCATGAAATGATGGACAACAAACATACCATCGGAGTCACCGGTAGGTTTTGGAGAGATGTGGATTTTTCAGATTAGAAGATATAAAGAATTTCTTTTATTTAGACTTTAAAATACCTATCATGTATTTTCACATCAGATAATTAATTCCCTTACCATTTCATCTATTAATAAGTTTTAAAAATAATACATCAATCAACATATATCTACCTATATATAACGAATAACTTTATTTCACC
>NC_051406.1:10895004-10895314 GCF_015228065.2 Penaeus monodon
AAAGCATTTCCACATCGTCCAGAGCAACGATATTGAATCTCAGCTGGAGTTGAAATCTGCCTAGAATATAAAGCATTTCTTATAGACTTTGCAAGTACAGAGAACTTCACATCAGAGTAGGTATAATGAAGTGACAAGAGCAAAAGCCACATCTTAGAGATAGACAAACACCTTACCAAAGAACAGACACAGATTGGAGGTGTGTCAGTCAGGGGCCAGAGTTCACCTTGCACTGTCTCTTGTCCTGGCCTGAGTGTGCCTTTATACTCTCGCCAGCTGTCGATACAGAGTAGTCGGTCCCTTCATTAGT
>NC_051406.1:10895970-10896329 GCF_015228065.2 Penaeus monodon
GTTTTTCCTGTATTTTAACGCATTATCACCGCAACACGAGAAGCAACGCCGGTGAGACATCTAGGTTTGATATTACGATATTTTCGAAAAAAAAAAAAAATCCACCACGTCTATGCCCTGCCTACGATGGCTAAAATTGATTTCGAGTTTGGGCACTGCAGATATCACTTATATAATGTGTGTCTTTCTACGGCAAGAAAGTCATACATGTAGATTCTGTAATATCTGACGTCTGTGGTTGAACATAGCTTAGCCCGAACATAGTTAAAAGCGAGTATGTAATATCCTGAGCAAATATTTTACATAATAGAGCAGCCAATTTTCTTACCTTTCATAACTTGTGCGTGTATTTTTTTCTC
>NC_051406.1:10897646-10897810 GCF_015228065.2 Penaeus monodon
ACTAGGTTAGACTAGGTTTCGTTAGCCACGTAAGTAACCCACTTACGTGGGTTATACTCTTCCAGGAGAACATCAGTTGGGAAGGGACTCAGGATAACGGACGAACTACAGCAAGCTAAGCCCTTCATCTAACGTCTATCTCTCTCTCGGATTCTTGCTTAAAA
>NC_051406.1:10897935-10898325 GCF_015228065.2 Penaeus monodon
GAGTGTATCTGTGTGTGTGTTTATGTATGTAAGACTTAGAACCTCATCTACTCCTAGCACTAGCACTGATCTTTTGGAATGCTTACTTTTAAACTCTCACGCGAAGCTCATACATAAAGTAAAAGCCATTATTGGTTTGGAAAACGATAGGGCGTTCAGGTATGAATGTTACCATATATTTTTTTTAAAACTTGTCAAAAGAAAATGGACATAGATTTCCTATATTGACTCTCGATAAAGTTCAAGGCGAACATATCCTTCCGAAATTGAACGAAATTGAACTCGTGTTGTGACACCTAGGAATAAAATCTCGTAAATATTTTCTCCTTTGATGGACTTGAATCTCGTTTTCTGTTGTGTATCCGTCTGTTTTTTTCGATAGCATTGACT
>NC_051406.1:10899032-10899257 GCF_015228065.2 Penaeus monodon
AATGTGTCCCTTGTTTAGTTGACTCAAAAGACGTAGAATAGTGTGGCTCATTCATAGCGAATTTATAACAAATAACCTTTACATTGATAGGCATTTATTGGAAAATCTGATTCTTCGATGTCTGAAAACGCCAATGTAAGAGAATTTATTGAAATTTTCGGAGTGTGACGCAGGTTGATAAGATGTGAACTGAGAGGAGAGTCGGTTCTGACCAGTTCTTGGTCC
>NC_051406.1:10899519-10899830 GCF_015228065.2 Penaeus monodon
GTATGCACAATCATGTGCATACAAATGCACACGATTGCCTGTATGCCCCTTACATCTATACTCTTAGGGAAAATGATACAAAAATTATTTGAAGTAATCATTATAATATAGTTCAAAACTCTAATGCCACGCAACAATAATGCCAGGAAAGTCAATAACTAAAATATAAAGAAGAGAGAAACACAACTCGGTGTCAATAAATACTGATGAGTATATAATGCCATTTGAAAAGATTAAACAGATACACTTATTACAGTAGATTTCTACTTAGGCAAGATCACCAAAAGGATATCTAATGATATAAATATACG
>NC_051406.1:10899984-10900149 GCF_015228065.2 Penaeus monodon
GAGCTAGCAATTAAAATTAACATTAACCTCAAAGCGCATACGAGTACAGGAAAGACATGCTTGCTGAATTTTACGGTGTAGGTATGTTGGAATAACTTTCACTAAGCTTTATAAAACACCGTAAGAAAGATTTATACGACTTTCTTTGATTGCAAAGTACTTTCC
>NC_051406.1:10900271-10900543 GCF_015228065.2 Penaeus monodon
TTCCCTCCCTCCCTCTATCTCTTGTGTCTGCCTTAGTGTCTGTTTTTTTTCTCTACCAAATATTTCCACGACCTTCAAATGTCCATAAAACCTTCGACAAACGATATACTGCATTCGGGGAAGGCTCTCTTGCAGTCGCCCTTCTGTCTGCCGAATCTCCCAGCTTCCATGTATCTTCCGTGTAGAGAGCTGTCCGCTTCCAAGTCGAGATTGTCCGGGTTCTTAATCCGGTATTCAGCCTTTAACAAGTCTCTGCGATGAGAAATAAGGTT
>NC_051406.1:10902022-10902295 GCF_015228065.2 Penaeus monodon
AGACATACGAACAACCCTCCACGTGATCCTAAAAACTCACCTGACGAAGATCTGGAGAACCTCGCCGATGAAGCCGTGTGGGCGGATCGAGGGCGCCGAGGCCACTTCGCACACCGCCCGCCGGAGACAAGCGCCCCCGTCCACGCCCAGCCTGCGGAAGGGACGGCCGTGTTAGGAGGTGAAAGTGTCCTCGTGCGATCTGTCTTTCATTTTTGTCATGTTGTGCCGGTGGTGTAAGAATCGGTTGTGACATTGGAAAGGGAAACTTTGCAT
>NC_051406.1:10902722-10903052 GCF_015228065.2 Penaeus monodon
CATCCGCAGCAACTCACAGAGACACAACAGCCTCGGCGTTTTCGAGCAGTGGCTTCAGAATATCCCATGACCTCCCGGTCTTGACAATTCCGCTTGCTTTGCCGGAGTAACCTGACTGTATCTGCAGGAGTAACACGGTTGAGTTGTAGACGGACATGAGCGGGATGTTGAATCGATATTCCACCTGTTAGAAGGACGTCAAAAGAGGTAGGGTGAGTTTCTTAAGGTGAAGAGGAGGGGAAGAGTTTACAGTGTAAACAGTAATTGAAATTTGAGGACTTGTTATGAGCGTGAAAGTGGTTGGGTTTTATTTCAAAATACTACTAATAC
>NC_051406.1:10903103-10903464 GCF_015228065.2 Penaeus monodon
ATAAATGATCGTTGGTTATTTTGAACATGATGAATAAATCCCATGATGATTTTGAATAGAAACTGAATATAAATTACATCTCCAGTTAATCCTAGAGGGTGCAGCGTTATCGTCCTTTTCTTCCTAGGCCTTGAGATGAGGGCGGTGCTGTTAATGTGCTCGTAGTGCTCTGACATCAGCACACTTCGGCGCTGGAGATGAGAGACATCACTGAAGTCCAGCGACGACAGGTAAAGCGCTGACAGGAAGTCATTGTCTGGCGCGAGGAAGGAGTCGCTGTGAACGGCTGACATCACACCCCCTAGTGTCACCGCTGCCAACGCTCCTGTCAACGTAAAGGGGTGATAAGTCACTGCCCTGA
>NC_051406.1:10903524-10903650 GCF_015228065.2 Penaeus monodon
TGACTCACACTTCAGACAGAGACCTACTTATTGCGTTCAACAACCCATATTACTATGCCTTAAAGTGAGTTTACAAGTGAAGTTGATAATGCACTTGCAACCACAGTCCTCATCTGTTACGAAGGG
>NC_051406.1:10904728-10904969 GCF_015228065.2 Penaeus monodon
CGACCGAGCCTTCGCGAGTAGCTCTGCCCTCCACCTGGGCTAAAGCGGACGTATTCCAGTAACTGGCAATACGCGACGCAAGGGGGCGATCCCTGCCCCTTTGGGAAACACTCTTACACGGCCAGTTGATCCTCTCACACACCTTGTCCAGAGCGTCTGTTTGCATGTGAACGTGTCTGCTTCCGGCCTTGGCGTAGCACCGCAATTAAAGATGGTTAATACTCAAATCTAATTTATGAAC
>NC_051406.1:10905521-10905908 GCF_015228065.2 Penaeus monodon
GTTGTCTAATCATCGTCACACCTAATGATAATTAGTTACCTACTCTTGTTCCGTACCATGAGCCCTGTTTACTTAATGTTCCTTCCCTGAATATTCATAATCTCGGACGTTCTGTTACGACAAACAGCTCTGGAATACCGAGACGGAAAGTCCTGCCTGAATATCCTGGAAATTATATCTTACTGAAGTTCTTTTATTGCTGCATTGTTATTGTTGCCATCGCTGTTCTCGCCTGAACCGCCGCCATCATTATCATTTTCATCTTATCATCTTAATTATAAAAAAGAAAAAAAATCAGTGGTTGTCTTACTGAGTAGTTTCCACATCGCGGAAAATAAACGTTATGATATGTTTGATCATTTAAATCAATGCGGAATGAAGTTTATA
>NC_051406.1:10906615-10907253 GCF_015228065.2 Penaeus monodon
AGACAAGCTATGATTTCGCTCTCGTACACATATTGTTTCTTTAGTATCATCATTATCATCAATTCCATCATTACTGCGTTTCTAAAAAAAATATACACAAAATTCACAAAGAAAGAAAAAATGTCACTGAATCTCAAATCGATACGCTTCACACACCAATTCCACTTATAATTTCAACCAAACACTGACTTTCACAGAACCTACTTGCGAGAGGATACATGTCTGTCTTTGAGCTAAGCCCCTGTTGTTTCTTCAATGACTTTCTCGTAGTAAATGATCAAGACGCAAGAATTCCTTTTTCTGTTGTCACTGCCGGTTGAGTTGCCGGTTTTCCTTTTCTGTCATATTTTGGTGGTTCTTAATTATTTTGAGGTGATATGTGTACTGGGTATGTTTGTGTGTTATTTATCTATCTATTTGTATGTTTGATGAAATAAACAGTATTATGAGTGGCCATGTACGAAATTCGTGATTTTTTTAGTTTTTGGGGGGAGTGACTTAATGAGAAGGGGCGGGGCTCAGGGGGCATAATGTGTCAAGGAGCTGCATAAACACATACACGATTACGATACGCAACACCTAACAGCCCATCGGTAAAAAATCATTGTGTAATTTATGTAATAGATACAGACACATCC
>NC_051406.1:10907988-10908095 GCF_015228065.2 Penaeus monodon
GCGTGTGTGATGTTGGCTATAACCCTAGAGATTTTACAAAGGAAAGCCCAGGGAATTTCAACACCGCTCTGCTTTTAAAGTCTTGGGAGTAATGACATTTTCTTCAT
>NC_051406.1:10911261-10911464 GCF_015228065.2 Penaeus monodon
CCTCCATTCCTCCACGTGGAAAACCCGAGCCATCAAAGGCGTAGCGGTGCCTTGCTGCCAAATCGTACATATTGATAACGTGCTCTGGTTCTGATGGCGACAGATTCATGGTTATCTTTGAGGTGAATGGAAAAGCAGGCTGGATTGCGGAATCGAACTGTACTGGTAGTTGGTAGGTTGTCTTGGGATATCACATAAGCAAA
>NC_051406.1:10913342-10913632 GCF_015228065.2 Penaeus monodon
GTAACCGTCCTATAGCGGTCCTAACCGCCAGGCAGCCATTGGAACAGTTACAGAACACAGGACACTAAGGCGAACCCGTGGTTATGAATGACAAATTATGTAACTGCTAATTATCTGGGATCTGTTATAATAAGCAGAGTAACGGGGTATCCCATTGTAATAGTAATGTCACATATTGCGGCCTGGGTATTTCTGCTACCGTGCTTTGGTGAGGACAGTTCATCGTGGCAAAGATTGGAAAACAAATGTGAATGAGAATGGATTTCGCAGTGCAGGAAATCTGACCGCCG
>NC_051406.1:10913675-10913869 GCF_015228065.2 Penaeus monodon
TGGTATTTAATCTCCGGAATTATATTCTGATGGAGATATAACATGATTAAAAGTGAAGTACATATCTTGGATTGTTAGATTATTAATTTGTAGTCATTATGATTTAGTTTCTTCCCTTTCGTTATGACTTGTTTTCTGCATGTTCTATATTTTCGACGTTCGATCTGAGAGTATTGGAGGATATCATGGAAACT
>NC_051406.1:10914957-10915869 GCF_015228065.2 Penaeus monodon
GCACACAAATTATATTCATACAAGACATCTCACCTGTTTCATTAATTAGTGCATACATTGTTAATGATTTGTGATTTGTAACTGTCATTCACCTGGAATGAGGTCATATCATAACGGAAGAAAGATGTATCTCGTTCACTAAGGAAGTATTACAAGTGTTAAGTGATTAAGTATTAAGTAATGGTATCCTTTTGGTATCAATATTTTCATCACTTGCTGTTCACGGATTGGTTGTTCGCTGTATTTAGTTGTGTACTTATACTTACACATGTATTTATTTCCTTTTAATGTTACATCTTACATCAAATCAATGAAATGACAGTAATTTAATGGAAGGTCACAATAAAATGGCCAAATATATTTTTTTATGAATTTGTGCTTATAAGGTAGTGTAAAGTAGTAAAGTGTATCTGTATATAGTCATTTACGATATTTGTCTATATGGGCCTGTATTAAGTTGCCGGTATATGTCTTTATATGAAAGTATTAAGCAAATTTTCAAAGAGCAGTTTTGTTAGTGACAAAACACCCCACCGTCCAATAAGTTTTGGTTGTCAGACATAATGGCTACAATAATCTCTCGTTGTTTACATATTTTTGTCTTTTTTTGTGTTATCCCGTTCAGTCTGTAAATAACTGATTATAGAAAAAAAAATTGCTTTGTCTCTCCGTTATATCTTTTAACAAAGGCCTCAACATTATTTGTCTTTGGGGAGTGTCAGCACGTAATCAACGCAAGGTTGGTATATCATCATTCCTGTTATTATTACTGTCAAAATGCACTGACGGAAACAAATCTTACTCCATATACGTATTGCCTGCCATGAATAATGAAGCACTGATGCACAGATGAAATAATTTACACAAACATAATAATAAAAGCAATTACCCAGAACATGATAAAATGTTTGC
>NC_051406.1:10916600-10916696 GCF_015228065.2 Penaeus monodon
TATCCCTCGCTGATAGCGGATAATCATCTCAAGGATATTTGGGAACCAGGCCACAATGTCAATATGCATGATTTGGCAACGATGGTCCCGCTAATC
>NC_051406.1:10917354-10917651 GCF_015228065.2 Penaeus monodon
ATCGTAGGTCGTTTTACTAAGCCTATTAAGGCAGATTATTAATCAATTAACTAAATATCTTTTTTTTTCTATTCAAACGAACTATTTCACGGTTCATGTTTTTTCCACTCATCCTTACGATAAGAATTATTACAATAGCTGATATTTTGATTACGAAAAAAGGGGGGGGGGGGGAATAAGAGTATCTGAAAATCGGCAACTCGAGCGATCGTCAGGCATGCGCATGCATTTGTTGCTTCCTAATCATTTACTACAAGCAGGGCTTTGAGGATACAACCAAAGGCAGTGGCAGGGAGC
>NC_051406.1:10917698-10917809 GCF_015228065.2 Penaeus monodon
GAAATTGAAGTTTGCGTTGAGTGAAAAAGTAAGTGTAGAGAGTGATTATGTGGATTTTGATTTTAAAAAATTAAGAATTTCTTTCGTGAAAAAGTGTATCTAGGAGATCTA
>NC_051406.1:10918086-10918185 GCF_015228065.2 Penaeus monodon
CAGCAATCGTGGATTACCCCCACAAGTCACAGTCGGTCCCCCCCCCCTTCCGCTGCTACCTGACCCGCTGCTTTGTCTCGGGTCATTGCTCTTTAGTTC
>NC_051406.1:10918211-10919460 GCF_015228065.2 Penaeus monodon
CTAGTTTAGTCTTCACCGCGATCAAACTTTTATCTCCAGCCTCGACCGCCTGGCCATTTGTTCCGCGATCCACGAACTAAAACGCTGCTTATTGCTTGCTATGTGTTGCGATGCTGCACAGCAGAATAAACCTGACCGATCGCTTGTTTCCCCTCTAGAGCTTTGTAACCCTGTACTCAACCAAAGCTAACAACACGACAGTGTTACCAAAATGCCGTAATTTAGGCCATTTATGGTAAATTTCACTCTGTGGATCGTCCTCGTAACTTCATGTCGTAAAAGGTTTTTAGCTCACTAAAGAATCACGTATTCTAGCTTGGAGTGCCGTTGCACGAAGGACAGCGGTGGCTCGCAGCACATTCTCCTGCAACGCCATGGCGCTTGGGAGTACTCGAAAACGCTAGTGAATTCATAATTTTTACCAGCATCATGTAAACGGCTTACCACTTGCGTCTTCATCAGCTTGAAATTCGCAATGGGAGAGTGATAAGTTGGCGACAAAAGAAGCAAGCGTTTAGCCTCTAAAGTAGCGACGTGTATACCGGCCTTTAGGCAAAAGACGTTCTCTAGTCAGCTCTTTTCTTATTTAGGGAAACATTTCATTCTTTCTTTGAAACACCTCATAATATGAATCCAATAGATTTTCCTTACAGTAGATCATTTGAAATAAAAGAAATATTCTTTGGATAAACATAGATTATATATATCAAAGGAAAGTAAGCAAAAAGAAGCTTTGCAATTTTTTTTTACATAACTGAAAGGTATTTTTTCCTATTACGTTACACCAAAAAATGATGTTCAGTATGTGGCTTTCTCCTTAAAGGGAAACCTCACATTATTTTTGTCTCCCCTAGAATAACCGTCCTCGGTGTAATCCTACTGAACACAGAAAACGTACCGTAATGTTGGTACAGCTATAACACGGTCAGTCAAGGAGGCTACAAATATAAATGCAACTTATAGATACAGTATCTTATAGACACTATATCTATACATCTACACAGATATAGCATTTTGTAGATACCTTGCGGTTAGTCTGGCCCGATGAGACTACTTCTCCCGATTTCGCGTGCATGATGACTGACGCGAGCAATGCCACGCAGTATTTTTTCCGTACATCTATTTATTAATTTTGATAATATGTCTTTGAAGTTATGTTGTTTATATGTGATGTGTGCTTGATGCCTTAATTTTATGATATGCGTTCATAAAAACAGGCGCTGAAAGGATTTGGGTTTTACATATGCCA
>NC_051406.1:10919511-10919622 GCF_015228065.2 Penaeus monodon
GCTGCAGCATGAGTAAATATAAGATTAAGTCCAAGCAAAATATAGGGTATATACCGTCGAATAAATGCTGTTAATCATCGCCTGTAAAACCAGTCCAATTTACAAATCGTG
>NC_051406.1:10919685-10920737 GCF_015228065.2 Penaeus monodon
TCCCTTGACCTATTCTCACCCCCCCCCCTCCCTCATTCTCAGCCAAACCCACGTGATGTCAAAGGCCTTATTAGCCAAACCTGCACAGAAGTCTCAGACACGAGTTACTTATATAGACCTTGGTATTCAGACACCAAGCGCTGGTGTATTCCAAACCATGTGATTATTATTGTTTTTTTTTCTCTTTTTTTCAAGTCATTTTGGATTACCTAATATGGGTCAAGGTTTCTCGCATTAGTTTGTTTGTGAGAAAAAGGATAACTACGATGCAATCTGTTTTTTTTTTCTTCTATTCAACTGCGGTTATTCTTGCTTACGACGTGTTTATAGCTCTTAGTATTTCTACTGTAAGAGCGGCCTTTACACTCCTCCTCACTCCCTGTTTCGTCTTCCCCCCGCCCACGATTTTCTTCCTCCCCCCCTCCCCTGTTTCGCAATTCTCACCCCCTCCCTGTTTCGTTCTTTTTCCTCCCCCCCCTCCCTGTTTCGCTCTCTTTTTTCCTCCCTCCCTGTTTCGCTCTTCTTTCTCCTATCTCCCTGTTTCGTTCTTCTTCCTCCCATCCTCCCTGTTTCACCTATCTAACTCCCCTCCCTATTTCGCCTTTCTAACTCCCCTTCCCTGTTTCGCTTTTCTCAACCCCCTCCCTGTTTCGCTCTTCTTCCTCCCCCCTCCCTGTTCCGCTATTTTTATTGTTCATGCTTGTACTGGGGGAAAAACGGAGATAGTTTCCCGTTGCCTTCCCCCAGGGGATTAAAGTGGTCACCGTCTCTCTTCACCATCATATTAACCTACCATTGTGTCCATCGGAATGCTTCAATCTATAAAAATACGCTAATACAATCTTAATCTTATTCATTCAAGAGAAATGAATACAGGAATGGATGTGTTGGTATTTGCGCCAGAGAAATTTTCTTTGAAATACGATTAAATATAACAAATATGTAACTTTGCTCACCCCTGGTGCTGCTATAGAGCATAATAGGTGATACACATATACACAGAAAAAAAAAGACAAACGGGCTGGGGAGCATGCAGCTTATCGCTCAAAGCC
>NC_051406.1:10920864-10921411 GCF_015228065.2 Penaeus monodon
AATGGGTGCAAGCAAAGAGACTACCAAACGCCTGATATGTCCAATACACGGGTCAACAACCGAATCACTGATTATGTAAGTCGTAATTTTTATGAAATGAAAAAGGATGAGAAGAATTTCTGATGAAGCACATAAGAAACTCCTGACGAAGTGAAATTCGCAAGATCCAATATTTTTTTTTCAGATTTTTTTTGTGCTAGTTTTAATATTAATTTTCTCTTTTCACTTTATTTCATTTCTTCAACTTAGACAAAAAGGAAATAGGCAATGGAGATGGAAACAGGGAGCTGCAAAAATTTACTCGAGCTTTTAATAGTCTCATAATAAAATAAGAAGGAATGTAGAAATGTGAAAAAATATCATGTACTATAGATCAGGGCTACTCAACCTTCCGGATGAGAAAAGTATAATTAAATAAAATGATGTAGCACTACAATAAACAGTAAATATATATTTTTTCCATTTGAATATTCTCCATACCAACTGTTTTTGAGAGAAAAAATATCCAAATCTTGTTGTATTTCAGCTACAATATTGAATATTTATA
>NC_051406.1:10921622-10922109 GCF_015228065.2 Penaeus monodon
ATGCTACACAAATTTCCCAACATAGGCAAGGTTACAGTGTAGCTGTACTTACAAGAAGGAGATGTATGTGCCCTTATCTTTTTTTTTTTAATAGATCCATTCCATAACCATGATTTATTTCACACTTACACTTACATCACATTACCCAACCAACGCATAATGCGTTTAATAGACAGTGGTGAAAGTTGTGCCTCACTAGACACAACAGTTATCCCTTCATCCCTGGCAGACTAACATAAGAACACTTACACATATAACATAATTCAGCACGACTTTACACAGTATTTACTTTTGTTATTTTAAAAACATTAACATCGCATGGCTAAGTTCTGTGGCGACAACTGATTGGGTCATATACTGATCAAGGTTAATGGAGAGGTTATCCATGATTGGTAACCCCATAGCAGGAGTATTGGCTGTCCTGCTACTGAATGGGCGTGGCCTTGAAGGGACTTGGATGTCTCCTGGAATTCCCTGTACCTCCTTT
>NC_051406.1:10922147-10922502 GCF_015228065.2 Penaeus monodon
CCCATCACCATTCCTTCATCCCTCCATACCTCTGTCCATCCCTGCCTGTCTATCCGATGCAAAGGTTCATGTCTGTAATTAACTTTTTTTTTTTTCTCATGACAACTGATATAATTCCTAGCATGTCGCTTTCGTTTATTCATTTACAACTACTTTTATAAGTTTTTTTTTTTATGATTTTAATCTTATATGTGCATACAGAAGGAAATATTAATTAAAAGGAGTAATTTTCGTGTCTTCTTTATTTTTTAAGTCAGTACATTTGAGACACAGGTTCTAAACCTAAAGGAAAAAGATGCGAAGAAATACAGAACAAAAGGGGGAAAACAATGCCAAAAATGGATAATGAGGTTTC
>NC_051406.1:10922546-10922912 GCF_015228065.2 Penaeus monodon
CAGGCGTTTTCCAAATACATATCCTTGTCTTACCTATGATTCACATCAAAACTTCTATCGTTAAAGATTCTGTAATTACAGCATCTAGATTTTTGAAAATAATATTCTTAAATAATCTGCAAACGTAACTCGAAGAAAATAATAATATATGAATGATAACGTTACATTAATAGTACTTAATAAGGCGTCTAAACAAGGATGGGTTATTCCGAAAAGCCTATCAAACTTCAAATAGTTTTCAACACTATCTAAAGTCAAAGGATTCTTACCTAAAATAAATATGGCACTATATCATGGCACCATCTGTCTTTCAAATACACTAAAATGCCATCGAAGAGTTAGAATGTTCTTGATAAACGTTCTACC
>NC_051406.1:10922937-10923381 GCF_015228065.2 Penaeus monodon
TCTTTCATTAAACTAGAACGTCCGAAAACATGTGAGCAAACGAGACGGTGCATTCTGGGAACGCTTTCCAACACTCTCCCTTTTCTTTGCCGTGTCTACCAGCTTCCATATATTTGCCGTGTAGAGTGTCGACTTCGTTATCCATGTTTTTAATCCGGTATTCAGCTTTGATTAGATCTCTGTCAGAAAAGAAGAAGGAAATCTGTTAAAGTAGCGGAAGGAATATCTCACACTCATGCAGGCATACGAACACTTTTCTTTGTCACTGGAAAGGTTGTAAAAAGTGGAGGATAAAGATGCACATTTGAAAACTAAAAAATTGACTAATGATAGTAATATTGGAAGTTTAAGTAGGCATGGAACTCCTGATGGAACTGCTGCAGACTACCAGCTCATGGCCTTAATGCAGTGTTAGTAGAAAGGAAAATGAAGAGAAAGAAATGA
>NC_051406.1:10923492-10925058 GCF_015228065.2 Penaeus monodon
AGGAAGGGAAACGGGTGGTTTAAAAAAAGAATACTTATCCCAGAGAAGTTCAAAAAGAATTCTGTATAACATGACCTTTCCCAGAATTTCCGGTGAGGCAAGCTGGTAAAGGAATAATTGCCCGTTTAAACTACTAATTAGATATAGTTCTTAGCGTACAATTATTAGCTGTCAGCACATAATCCTAATAGCTAGCAAGGCACTTTATGGATAGCAGGGAGCTACGAAGGTTTTGACCAGCTAAGAGAGATCTTTGAAATTTCTTCAGCACATCCAGAACTGACTCCAGGCAATGCTATATCCTCACCCTTTGGCTCAAGTGACCGCGGCATCTGGTCAGTCTTACACGAACAAAAGCAGAGCGTGTAGTAAGATGGTCTTTAAAATAAATCGAGTACCGACCTTAGTAGATATATTAGCATCCTATCTTTCATGTTAGTCTTTACTGGAGCCACTAAGCACAGAGGAGTAAAGAGAAATGATAGCCATGATAGAAAAAATTTAGTGTTTTAGTAAATGTCAGGTAATTTGTACTGTAATGTCAGACGGTGATTATGGGTTGCATAATGGATAAAATCTAGTCAGGAGACGAAGTTATTTGCATCATTACTACTGCAAAAGGTTGAGATGCATGCATTAATCACATTTTGGAAGCAGAACAATGACAGTGCTATTTCACGAAGCATCTGCATTGAGATTATTGCACATTGCTGTGACCTTCTCATAACTGGAACTGGAATTAGATGCATTTACTTTATTACGTTATCACAGACTCTATCACTAAATTAGTAGAATTTAATGTCCTTTCTATGCAAAAAAGTGATTGCCATGGCCTTTGCGTTCATTGGCATCTCTAAATTCAGATCAGCGTTGAGTCTTTGGTTCGGTTTGGTTTCTAAAAGGAGACTAAAAGGAACTAAAAGAAACCAAAACTCACGTTCAAGTATTTCCTGAGAAAGAAAGTAATCAGATAATTTTTTTGCAGAATGAGTTCGACCTGATGGTCTCTTTGCTGCTAATAATATACATATTTTATTTTAAAAACAAGGGCCAGTTTGCTAGCCTCTAGTAACACTAATTTAGGGCCACAATTCAGGGAACATTTGACAGACAAACTATCCAATAAATATCTACAGACGAACGTATAAGACATTTGGCATTCACTAATGACGGACTAATGAACATTAAGTTCAAGTGATGTTGAAATTCACAGAAAGTACGAGGAAGAAAATTGGCATAGCTGTGCTATCTTCAGGGCAAAAGGGTCCCAATCATCAAAATTGTAGAGACCCTGGTACAGTCTCATGGCATATTGCTTGTCGACTGCCTTTTGCCGAATCAAGGAGGAAGAAAAGAGCTCTGAAGCCAATATTTCTTTTCATGCAAATCTACACCGCTTCACCACACATTAGCATATACTATTTCGACAGCAACATCAGATACTACTAATACTGCTGCGTTTGCTATTACTATTGAATATGATGATGGTACTGGCAGTGTTCACAGCAATAGTGATACTAGTTTCATCAACATTTTCATATTTTCAGCACAACAGAAAACCATTAT
>NC_051406.1:10925131-10925589 GCF_015228065.2 Penaeus monodon
GAACGTAATGTATACGCAACTCTATTAAATGTATATCACATCTACATGTTAAACTATGTATTCACAACAAAACTTGAAGAGCCACGAGACCACGGAAGTTCGCATCGAACTCACTTGACGAAGATCTGGATGACCTCGCCGATGAAGCCGTGTGGGCGGATCGAGGGCGCCGAGGCCAGTTCGCACACCGCCCGCCGGAGACAAGCGCCCCCGTCCACGCCCAGTCTGCGGAAGGGGCGCTGGGTGTTAAGGAGTTGTTTTGGAAGGTGGGTTGTGGTGGATGTGCTTCAAAAATGGCTGTGGATAGTGGTTCTCTCTCTCTCTCTCTCTCTTTTTTTTTTAGCTATATGTTTATTTATCAGTATCTGTCCCTCTCTTTTTTCACTCTGTTCTCTCTCGTCTCTCCTTCTATTCCCCCTCTTCCCTTCTCCTATTCGTCTTTTCCCCCTCCCATCCAT
>NC_051406.1:10925664-10925748 GCF_015228065.2 Penaeus monodon
TCGTCTCAATCTCGCTTTCTTTCACACACTCTTATATTCCCTCTATCACCTCTCTCGCTATTTCCCACACTCACGATAGAGAGA
>NC_051406.1:10925903-10926197 GCF_015228065.2 Penaeus monodon
GTTTCCCCTACCGCTTCCCTTTATCCCACCCCCATCCCCACCATCCCTCCATGCACTGTCCCACCGCTCGCTCACAGGGAAACCAGCGCCTCGGCATTCTCCAGCAGCGGCTTGATCAGCTCCCACGACCTCCCGGTATCGACAACCCCGAGCACTTCGTGGTGGAAGTCGATGGGAACCTCAAGGAAGAAGGCAGTCGACTCGTATACTTGGAAGAGAGGGAGCTTGAACCGGTATTCCAGCTGTGTGTGTGAGAGAGAGAGGGTTAGGGGTTAGTATGGGAAGTTGGTGGTG
>NC_051406.1:10926282-10926742 GCF_015228065.2 Penaeus monodon
AGGGGTGAATTTTTTTGTTAAGTTAGAGGGTTTATCTTGGTTTGTATTAAAGGTGGTTCTAAGTGTTGCTGGTATTGGGATATTCAGGTGTAAGTAATGTAACATGTGTATTTAATTCTGCAGTTATAATCAATGCTGGTGATTTAATAGCTGTAGAGAAATCACTATTGGTGGGTTTCATTAAAAAAGATTCAGTATGGTGAATCTGGCAGATATCGATACATTAAGTCATTAGTTCGATAGACTAAATTAATGCTTTTAAGTTTCATTAAAATAACAAAAAATATTGACGAATTTGATGACTAAGTAATTATATTAAAACAGTAGAAAAAAAATGTTATGTAGGATGATTTAACAATAATATCAAATCAGTGAAAAATAAATATTGATGAGAATGGTTCATTTTACAATAATAAAGAAAATTCAAAACATCACATATCCTTACGATCACACAACACAA
>NC_051406.1:10926901-10927229 GCF_015228065.2 Penaeus monodon
GACTTCTGATGAAACATCTCTCCTGTATTTACCCCCACGTAAAAATCTTTCGGGTGAAGGGTAATCGTCCTCTTCTTCCTCGGTTTGGCAGCGAGGGCGGTGCTGTTGATGCTGTTCTCGTGATGCTCCGACTTCAACAGACTTCGGGGCTGGAGGGCAGGGACGTCACTGAAGTCCAGCGAAGACCAAGCGAGCGCCGAGAGGAGGTCGTGCTGTGGCGCTGAGAAAACGTCGCTGCGGGCACTCCGTAGCATACACCCGAGGGTCAGTGCCGCTAGCGTTCCTGGAGGTGAGGAGGAACTGTGTTAGGGGAAGGTCGTGTTCAGGG
>NC_051406.1:10927277-10927442 GCF_015228065.2 Penaeus monodon
GCGGATTATTAACGGAAGCCCAGCATGGGATCACGATTCGCAGCGGATGTTACGATATCCCGTCTAGCAAAACTCTTCCCTCTTGTAACGCATGGGATGTTCAGCTGAATTAGCCCATCGATCTATAATCAGGTCCAAGTATAATGCACAAACTCTTTTCCATAT
>NC_051406.1:10927488-10927701 GCF_015228065.2 Penaeus monodon
TCTGTAGAGTTTGCGATGGACGCGTGTTCGCTGAGTGGTTGTATGCAGGTCATCCATAAGCGGGGTAAGTCTTTCTGTTATATACCAAAAAGCTTTATATCTTGGACGTAATTTTTTTCTTCTGGTTTAGCAATCCATATAAAAGCTTATATATATATGAAAAAAAACACTCCTACCATACATTTCAGAGGCTTTGACCCATCGTTTTACGCA
>NC_051406.1:10927765-10928307 GCF_015228065.2 Penaeus monodon
TTTGGTCGGATCGAAATGACACTCTAGTACGGCCTGTTTAACGCCCTGCCCTAATTTGTGGCACTGTAGTATAATGCTAGATGTAATCAATCATGTCATTTACTCTTGATTTTAATAGCGTAGTATCCTTTAGCCGGGAAAGCATTCGAACAAGCGAAACGTGAGGCAGCATTGGCAGAGTACGACACATCACCTGTTCGAATGCCTTCATGCTGTAGGGTACTACGCCGTCTCTAGTGTAAACGCTATAATTAAGTACATTTGGCAATACTCTATAGTGCCAAAAATTAGGGCAGAGTGTGCAACAGACCGTAATAAAGTGCCGCGCTGATCTGACTGTCCGTTTGGAAAAGATTTGCGAAAAGGCACAGTAACAAATTCACCTGAGGAGCGACGAAATGGGTTATTGTCTGTTTTCATGGTTCGTTCACAGGCGACAGGTTCGTTGAATTTGAATGTTATAAACATGTATGTCTTAGTGTTTATTCGCATTCTGTTCGCAGAAGGCTGAGGATATCTTGTAACAAGATGAGAGGGAAGAG
>NC_051406.1:10934090-10934311 GCF_015228065.2 Penaeus monodon
TAGGGAAACTATCACCGGATATGAAATGTTCGTTGCTATATCTATTTATAATCATAAATTCCGGGATTTGGTGATTCTAAACTTTCATGTTTCCCTCCCACGCAATTATACGAAAGAGAGAAAAAAAGAAAAACTGCATTAGATTTCAGCGACAGAAACAGGACACTTGGATATCATTGAAAACAGTGGTTCTGTTAAAGAGATTCGAGAAAGAATCTAAT
>NC_051406.1:10934626-10934699 GCF_015228065.2 Penaeus monodon
AATGCTACGTTTAGGTCACGGTATGCCCTGGATAATTTACGGAATAGGTTATAGTCACTTATTGGGGTTCCGG
>NC_051406.1:10935004-10935092 GCF_015228065.2 Penaeus monodon
TATTTGTTTCTTTTAATATGAAAACGTAACAGCGATAACGTAACAGTGGTTTTAAAAGGTATCTAAAAGCAGAATATTTAAACTAACA
>NC_051406.1:10935327-10935932 GCF_015228065.2 Penaeus monodon
CTGAGTTACCAATTTTCTTATAAAAAGAAAAAAAATCGCATTACAAATTGACTGATTTACCAAATATCTTTTAGTAATACGAATTACAAATCTAGCAATTAATTTAATCGTTCGAATACCGACAAACAAATCTGACAGTGCAATACATTAATATTCATAAAATAAACTCGAACAAGGTGTAGGCTCACTGGACACAAATAAATATTTACTCCATTCAAAAGAAAATCAGTGCAATAACTTACTTGCAAAGAGTTGCATGACGATCACTTATCTTCCGCTGTTACTTTAATCCCCTTCTTGATGTAAATGACAAGGAAGTTTTGCAAGAACTGCATCCCTGGGCTCTGGATTTGATCGAGTTGCCACTTCGCTCTTTCTTGTTTTCGGATTTGGCGCCTGTTATTTTTTTGTTATGACTGTTGATTAATATTTTTGAGTTTCTTTTTTTTGGTGTGGAGAGGTTGGTGCAGAAATGTGAATGGTTTGTTCTGATTTTTGGGAATTCGGTGTTTTAAAATATATCGATAAATACGATCTTGCCGTCATGATATTGGCGCCGAAGAAGGGGGAGGAGTCAGTGGAACGACGAGGAACCGCGAAAATTT
>NC_051406.1:10936545-10936702 GCF_015228065.2 Penaeus monodon
TGTTGCTTAGCTTCAACAATCAGTCATGAGTTACGTATTTACTCTGAAGAAAGATATATGAATAACGAAAGTGTATCCTACCCAATATTTACGTACACATATTCCGAAGATGTAGAAATTCATGCGCACAGTGTGTTTTTGTTAAGATAATGCTGTG
>NC_051406.1:10936857-10937006 GCF_015228065.2 Penaeus monodon
TTAATCCTTATTAGAACTAGACACACACGATGCAGTTTCTCTATTTGTCAGTATACCCTTGTATAATCAGCTGTCAATATCACACCTTATACCAAGACTGACTACAATATAATTACAAATACTGTGGTGGTGTGTTTTTGTATCATATT
>NC_051406.1:10940857-10941151 GCF_015228065.2 Penaeus monodon
AGGATTATAGAGATCGAGGACAAGTAAAGAAGACAGGGTCAGAGGGAGAGGGAATTCAGGCGTTGGGGGGGGGGGGGGGGCACCGTCATGTCGCGGCCTAGATCATCACATGACCAACATTTCATTCTCATCTCCTGCCATATTAATCACTACCCATCCTCCACAAACAAACAAACATCCTAGCAACAACGTAAAAAACAGAAACAAACCGAAGACAATAAACAAAACAATCCAAAAAAAAGCGAACGATTCCTAAGAAAAGGTAACCATACCCACCCCCCCCACCATCCCCCC
>NC_051406.1:10941174-10941397 GCF_015228065.2 Penaeus monodon
CGACTACCTTCCGTAATTTGTAATGCATACCGTCGCTGCCGCTCTATTGGTCCGGTAACCCATCGCCCTACTGCCCGCCTCCCAGCCACTTCCTCCAACGGCCATCACATGACGCTGGCCGTAATCTCCATACGCCGCTCGCGTAACTGTACCCTGGCGGGTGTCCGCGCGTCTGATATTGGGTTAATCTGTCTATTCAATTATTTATTTTTACGTCTCTCTG
>NC_051406.1:10941491-10941562 GCF_015228065.2 Penaeus monodon
AGCAAGGGTTCTTTAAAGTACGGGTCGGGACCCAGTACTGGGTCGTAAGCTCATGTTCACTGGGTCGGCAC
>NC_051406.1:10941927-10942021 GCF_015228065.2 Penaeus monodon
CCTTTCTTTCTTACTACATAACCAGGTATCCGTACAAGAAATATGTTGCATCACCCTATAGAGTAAAGAAAAGCGTCAAAATGAATAAATATAA
>NC_051406.1:10944002-10944186 GCF_015228065.2 Penaeus monodon
AACATTTCACAACACCGGACAACCTAATCTTATAGCAGTGAGGGATACCTTCTACTGCAAAGTACTTTATGCAGCTCAAGAGTCCAAGAATAAGGCACAACTTTCTCCGGCAGGAGATTACATGTAACAGATGAATGTTGGATAACTCGGTTTCTTCAATTCCTTGCATGTAGGGTTCAAGATA
>NC_051406.1:10944335-10944403 GCF_015228065.2 Penaeus monodon
ATGTGCCACGGACATTGGAATGTATGCTACACTGAAGTATTGGAGGTGATCTCCAAATTTGTGGATAT
>NC_051406.1:10944955-10945330 GCF_015228065.2 Penaeus monodon
GCAGCCCCTTCAGTTGCAATGTCCCACTGATTAATCAATTGATCAATATACATATGTATGAAAGTGAAAACGAGTCAAATAGACATATAAAAATAAATAATGATAGATATTAGAGAGCAGAGAGAAACTTGAGAAAGCGGAATGATTGTCGCCGGTTTGCGTTAAAAAGAGGCTGGTGGGTTGGGGTGTTAGGGCAGTAGTTCCCAAAAATTTCCAGGCTGGCGTCAGTTGGATTCCATATGGATCCCCCCACCCCCCCCATACGCACATGCTAACACCTTTTTATTTTTTATGGTATGCTTCAAATTGAAATTGATCAAGCACAAATAAAACCTAATTTAGTAAACCAATTTATTTAGCAGTTTTATTTGTGGT
>NC_051406.1:10946059-10946330 GCF_015228065.2 Penaeus monodon
TCCGGAGAGGGCCTTTAGAACCAGCAGCAACTCAATACCCAAGACCAAACAGTAGTACCATCACAGAGGAACACAACTCAGCACCACAACATCATGTAGGTGACAAACTAGTGGGATACTCTCTCCCACAACATTCATCAGTACAATCCAAGTGGGATAATTCCCACAGATCATTACCTTTGGTGACGGTACAGTGGGATAATTTCTCATGCTTTAGGGTGGTCCTCCTATCTTGTCGACAACTTTGTTGGTGACTTCATTAAGCGGTCCT
>NC_051406.1:10946601-10947595 GCF_015228065.2 Penaeus monodon
ACAATTTTAAGTTTCGCGAGCGGTCCTCCAACACAGCATGGGGTCGACATGATGCACTCTACACACTAGTGTCGTTGATATAATCGTATGTAGAATACAAACCTCATCTCATGCCAATTTATATGCATCTGGAGAGTTTTCTGGAGACATTCACCGATGGACTGGACCGGCCACAACTCTGAGCGCCGTCATTTTGCCGCACGACAACCAATTTTCAGCCGATTTAATTTGAAACTTCTGACATCAGTTGCCGTTCACCAATCTTGGCAACAAATTTCACCAACTAAATTTTCATTCTCCGAATTAAATAAGATACTATTGTGTGTATGCATATGCGTGATAGTGAGCGTGTTCTCACCAAGATGGTTTGCCCAATTGTTCCGTTGTATCTGTCTTAAAATATCTCTTGGCACAACTAATTAAAATATACTCGATTTTTCTTAACTTCGAATCTCTCACAAGCTAACTATGATCTCCCTTCTGAATCTTTACAAGTTGTTTGTTTTATGATTTGCTTTCTTACATTTTTCGGTGACCCAATTAAGGTTTTTCTTCGGTTTTGAATTTTGGCGCGAATCCGTCGACTTCTTTCTTATAGGTTTCTCATGGTCAAGTTTTCATTATGGCAGTCAATAGTCTGATTTTTGTGTAATCTTTCTGCCTTATGAATATCAACTCAAGTCTGTTTATATTCCTTTTCAAGACATTTTCTGTTACGAATCCGGTTGCACTCAACTTTCCAAATTAGGTGTACGTACTAATAAAGTTCTAGGTTAAGTTAATTTATCTTGGTTTAGTTTCCATTGTTTGTAGTAAATCAATCAGATTTGTAAGCATTTTCTGGACTAAATTTCGATTTGCATTATCTTTTCCCCAAATGTTTTGGTCGTTGTTTCCAACAAGAATGATCCCCCGCCCCCCCCCCAAAAAAAAAAAAATGTTTTGGTCTTCGGTTCCAATAAGAATGATCTTTTCCCTAAATGTTTTGGTCTTG
>NC_051406.1:10947858-10948094 GCF_015228065.2 Penaeus monodon
CTCGACAGCACAGATAAATGCACATCCTGTTCTTAATTAAAACGTTAAATAAACCGAGACCGGATGCCGAGAGTCCTCTAGGTTTAAGGTCAAAGCAAACACCAGTCTTGCCTCACATTTAGTTCTCAACATCCTCACCTCGCTCTAGGATAGTATTTCACCTATTCTCAGTGAAGAATAGGAATCAAACACACAACTGGTAAGGCTTGTTATAAAAAGAAAGAAAAAAAATTCGT
>NC_051406.1:10950269-10950456 GCF_015228065.2 Penaeus monodon
CTTACTCTTACCATTGTCGCTGCCACCATCATAACATAAATAATATTCCATCTCTACATCTAATTGCAGGCATGTATCCACGACAAGTTTATGAACTGTCTAAAGGCTGTATTGCGTTCTTTATTCTCCTCTCAGTTATTGCCCTCTTTTGTATGATTACTCATTTCAAGGTTCTTCTTGCAATGAT
>NC_051406.1:10951066-10951880 GCF_015228065.2 Penaeus monodon
TATAGTCCAAACTGAATACTTTTTAGTGGTAAAAAAATAGTCTTTTTCCACAAGTATCAGGACTCTGGCTAAGAAGGAAAAGATGGTTAGACTTGTTTAATTGGGACAGACTCAGAAAAAGTGGTTCTTAACAGTGTGTGGTCTATGGCTCTGTGATCTGAGTGTTATATGACATGGGGCCACCTTGTTTTATTTAATATTTGTTAACATTGGCCACCCTTGCCCTTAACTAGATAATCATTCCTTGTATTTATGTGCCATCTTTTCATTTTTCCATGTATTTTTTTCATGTAATAGTTCTTTGTTTTATTCAAATCATGTAACTTTCTCTTCAGGTCATGCTGTGGTAGAAGAAAGTTGTCAGAGGAAGAAAACATGGGTATGTACTTGAGAATACCTCATGTCCATAATGCTTTAGTAATTTTCTGTCTCATTGTAATACTCTTCTTAATTCTATTTTCATACTGATTTTGACTTGTGGATTACTTGGAGAAAAATAATACAACTGAAGTAATAAATTACAAAAAACTACAATTATTTCAGAAACAAGTGAGCAGGTAAGGAGCAGTGCCCACAGTTGATGCTAGCAAAAGCATCCAATCAAGCAAGGGCAACCTTTCCTATGGCATAGTATAATCCTTAAACAGGGGCATCATAGTATAGTGTTGTACTGTAGAATCTTTTTATCTTAAATCTTATGGGAACTAACTTTTATTATGACTAATGTGAAGTGCTGAGAACAGGCTATATAAAAAAGAATGTATAAAAAATATTTCTTAGCAAATCAAATCCTACTACAGTTGTAATAGGTGTA
>NC_051406.1:10952206-10952514 GCF_015228065.2 Penaeus monodon
TATAAAAACTAACCAATCATTTTCATACTACTTTACCTGACAGGACACCAACCCTCATGCGAGTGTTAAAAAAAGCCCACCTACAGAAAAACAACCTTATCCAATGGAAAAAATGAGTTCTGATGGCCAAGAGAATAAACCAGCATACACCACTCCTCCAAGGACTGCTGACCATGGGCTAAGTGACACCCCCTCTGCTCATACTGCCACGATGGAGTATGTTAATGAAGCCTTTGTTGAGCGAGTTTGAAAATTAAGCACATTATAAAGCAATTATAGATAAATTTTGTATAAATAAAATATTCACA
>NC_051406.1:10953033-10954888 GCF_015228065.2 Penaeus monodon
TCAACCAATACATTCTTTGTGCTGTTAACCATGATAGAGTTGGAGGTTGAGAGTAATGCAATAATGTTAACATCAGTAAAATTTATATATTGATTTATATAAACTAATGTACACTGAACTAAAAACAGTAAGAACATTTGTTAATAAATGTACATATTATATATTAAATACAACTTGATGAATTTTAGATTTGCATAAATTTAAAAGATACAACATAACCAAAATTTTATGCATCTTTAACCTGTAGTGCCCTGTATTACAATCATAAAATATCAATAACTGTATGAGTTTAAATCATACAAATAAATACATTTATATACATTCATCACCAACACATCACTTCACAAATCTTGTGATAATCTATACCAACAAAAATCTATAAAATACAATGTATATACAATGTTAAATAATGTTCTTTATCACATACACTCTATTAAATATTAAAATATCTATACTTGCATCACTATAAACTAAACAAAATAAATATATTTTCATGGATTTCTAAGCACTGTTAACAGGTCAAACAATTTACGAATGCCTGTAGGTTTCCCACTGATGCTTCCACCACCTTCTGTAGCTTCTTCTTGTGCTGGGATCTGATCTTTGGAAAGACCCTCCTTTAGGACTTTTTCAGATTCTCTTGCAAGTGGGAAATGGACTGTTTGTTTGCTGAGGATTGGTACCAATAGGTTATACTTGTTAATCTTTTTGTTGAGCTCTGATATTGATTCCGCTTGGCGACTGAGAGCTGATTTCCACTTCTCCTGGAATGGAGTGCAAGGAAGTGATGGGAAAAGGATACAGTATGTATATATATTAGATATTTACAGAATGCAATAACTGACCTGCAAAAACTATCATTTAAGAATGGAGAGAGAGTAAGAATGAATATATGATGGTCCAATCATGCGGACTATAATTATTTCATTAAGATATCAACATAGTAACACAGGCCTTAATCTACCATTGTCAAAGATAAAGATCCATGTTTGCATCTAGCAATATCGTGTAGCTACAAATTATTAACATTTCCATTCATGCTACACTACGTTTACTTATGCATCACTTTCTTGTATATACCCATCAGGCAGCTAGAGACTAAAAGAATTACAGAAATCTACAAAGCAAATCCACAGATCAATATTCCACTTATTTTTGACTGGGAAGTAAAGAAGTGTCAAATGTTGTTGTACATAGATTACTCATTAGCTTAAATGACCCCTTGAATGTGGAAATATGGTTCATAAGTAAAGTAACATTTGGTTTATAAGAATTCCAGTGCAAAAGAAAAAAGGAAGGAAATATCCTGACGTTGCAATAAGGGCTGAAAGGGCAGGCAAACACAGGTGGGAGTCATTATTTGTTGTCTGTTCAGTCATTGTGAGATTATGCGTGTTATTGTAATCAATGAGTCATCTCTATCACTGGTAATATAATATATATAGCCTGTAAAAGTAGTGTAGAGGTAATATAATATGCTGTGAGTCACTATGTACAGGGTGCTCTTACTGTGCAAGGCCTACACAGGGATACCCTGTACCTTGCTGGATTTACATTGCTCTACCAACCATGTACATTTACCATAAATATGTAATGGCATATATGTGTATCAAAGCTAGTAATGCAATAGTAATACAAGCAGCCCCTACTGATGAATGCATTTTTCTTATGTGAATATATTCTTTTTACAAGGCTTACTTCATCTTCAGGTGAAAGAGGTAGTTGTCCTATACGTCTTCTCTCTCTCAGCAATGCTTCTCGGATCCTGGTCCTGTCCTGCCGAATCTCTTTCTCTAACATTACCCATTCTGGAGCATAACCATTGTTGATCAGCACCTGAAACCATTTCCAGTTG
>NC_051406.1:10954954-10956224 GCF_015228065.2 Penaeus monodon
ACAGTATGTATATTTCATAATTCAAAAATGCCTGTGTTTCCACAATCTGTATATTCAGCATTCATATTTCTGAACCAAAGAACCTCAGAGAATACACCACCTCATTGAGTTTATGAGTGACAGTATCCACATAAGGATTGTGATTTCGAGTCTCCAGGGGCTTTCCAGCATTAGACAAATTATCAAAATCTCCCCTTGCCATGGCTTCCTGGATCATGTCATCAACAATGCGTTCAATACCAAACCTGCAAAGAAAAGCTTACTCCATTAACAAATGTGCATTAACTTGCATTCCTAACTTGTGTATTATCTGTCTCTTATCAGCATTATCTTACCAATACTTCTGGCAGTCAAGTTCACTTCAAATTTATGTCTTTCACACCTGATAACAAGTTATACAGAACTACACTGTTCTAGAAATACTTCATCCAATACTGTGAATTGGAATAGGCAAGACTTAATGCTGAAACAGCTACCCCTCAAGCTCTCATGGAACTTGAAAAGACATTGCTTTATAGACATAGCTAGTAATAATTCTCATATATTCTAACATATCCACTTCTCTTACTGGCAAATTGTATATATTCATCTTATTCAGGTAATGAATATTGTCCTTCTAAGATGCTTGAACTCATGCATACATTAATATTGGATAAATCAGTATGTCAGAGCTACCTATCTTTTCAGATGTCTTTTTTTCACATTAAAAAAATCGGAGTTCACGTGAAAAACAACAACAAAAAATTGCCTCTCATTTCTAATAAAAATCTGAAATAACATGACCCTTATTCTAGAAGACTTAGACAGTGGCAGGAGTCAAAACTAGCAAAATATATAATCAGAATGGAAAATCTCTTTACTACCTAAATAACTTAATATACACTAACATGCATTCACTGTAGGAACAAAACATCAAAATAATCAAGAATCAAATCTCATCACTTTTTTTTTATTTTATTATTATTACTACCTACTGCACCCTTGCCATACAACTTACTTCTGGTACCATTTCTGGCCTATTTACCTCGTACGAATCTTCTTTGCTGCTGCCCTGTCCTTATCAACAAGTGAAGTCTCGGGGTACTGTGATGATATCTGTTTGACCTTGTAATCTATCACATTCTCCGATGCTCTGAGGACCTGGAATTTGGAATACTGCTTCTGGCGCTGGCCTGGGGTGCCTATGCCTATGCCTTCGTAACTCAGGTACTGACGGTGTTGAGGGGCTGTTTGCTGTAGAGAAGAGGTTTAGTTAGTGAAAGCGTTTCAG
>NC_051406.1:10956256-10956619 GCF_015228065.2 Penaeus monodon
CACTGGCTCGAGAAATGAGTCAAATATTCTGGTAATATTTAGTATATATGGTTTTTAAGCCTATTCCATACATTACATGATATGAGGATCTTCATTTCAGGAATTGAATAATAATGACAGTACTTAAGCTACTTTTTTCCCATATTATGATAAAAATGATAAAAGACAATACCAACATATATTTTCATATATCGTATACCTTGCTGATTCTTTCTACTTTTGATATCTCTGTCATATAGTATATACATATATCTCTAAACCTGAATATTTCCATTATGATTTACAAATAACTAAAGGAAATATGGTGAATTCAATTACATAAATCACATTCTTCTATCAATAAGATTTACCTTGACCTCAAAC
>NC_051406.1:10956677-10957187 GCF_015228065.2 Penaeus monodon
GTTCATAATACAGTCCAAACTCCCCCTCGCACTTGTTATGATTATGTCGATCACTGCTGAATTTTTCCATGAGTTTCCTGTAAGCCTTCTCAATCTATAAAAGTATAAAAGGCTTCATGTCAGTTCAAACTAGTAATCAACAGAATACCTGTAGAGGATTACCCATACAGCTAAATCAAAAGAAACATTTATATAAACCAAAAGGGTGGATGACAAGACTTAGATGAAAAGGAAGATGTGGTCCGTTCACTGAATATAAAGATGCAACATCTGAATATCACATTTGTTTTGGGTTTTGCTAAGATTTGCCTTTTATCAAAAGTGCAGCATCGAGTAAAATCTGAATCTTATTTCAAAGGAATTGCAGCACAGGAAACAACCTTTTTATGATATCTGCTGGGTGTAAGTGTTATATTTTCATCTCTATCTTATATACTTCCTTGTGTTTTTACCAGATTCATTTCAAGCATTTACTATTGAGAGTATGAAAACGCATCCACACATGTCCAG
>NC_051406.1:10957396-10957656 GCF_015228065.2 Penaeus monodon
ACCAATCTAATTAACTCCTTGGCATTTTAATTTCCTGAACTTACATATACATAAAAATGGAGCATTGGTTGAATGCCATAACTTACCTGCTGGAATTTTACAGCATTTGCAGTTGCATAGCCACCATCAGGGTGATATTTTTTTGCCAGTTTCAGGAAGGCATCGCGAACAGCTGCTTGGTCACTGTCATTCCTGAGACCCAACACTTCAAAGTATTGCTGAAATTATGATTTCCTAGTTATGCTCTTGTTTAAAATCTC
>NC_051406.1:10958872-10959171 GCF_015228065.2 Penaeus monodon
TCGTACATACATATATGCATTCATTTAATTACTGTATATGTATATTTATATGTTTTTTCTAGTGCAGGTTATACTAAGAAATTTAATAAGGCCTTTTTATTTATTTTAATTTTTCTAGTGCGAGGATGCAGGCCAGGAAAAAGTGTACAGATGACAGAGGCAGAAGTCCGTGGGCTCTGCCTCAAGTCCCGCGAGATATTCCTGCAGCAACCCATACTTCTTGAGTTAGAGGCACCTCTCAAGATCTGCGGTATGTCTTTTTTGTTTTTGTTTTGATAACCCTTTTTTTCTATCTTGTT
>NC_051406.1:10960724-10961025 GCF_015228065.2 Penaeus monodon
ATAGTAGTTCCACATCTTGACAACCTTAACTCTGTATGCTTGCAGGAGACATTCACGGCCAGTATACAGACTTGCTACGTCTCTTTGAGTATGGCGGCTTCCCCCCCGAGTCCAACTACCTCTTCCTTGGGGACTATGTGGACCGTGGGAAGCAGTCGCTTGAGACCATCTGCCTGCTCTTAGCCTACAAGATCAAGTACCCTGAGAACTTCTTCCTCCTTAGGGGCAACCATGAGTGCGCCTCCATCAACAGAATCTACGGCTTCTTCGACGAGTGTAAGTAATAGCTGTTCGAACACTT
>NC_051406.1:10961521-10963963 GCF_015228065.2 Penaeus monodon
CACATTAAAATGAGAACATTATTATTGTTTTTACACACAAAAGAACCAAAGATAATAGAAGCATGGTATGATAAACTTTGGTGAGGAAACTAATGTATCTTTCTAACCCTTGCTCAACAGGTCGCAGGAGGTATGGCACAAAGCTCTGGAAGACTTTTACAGACTGCTTCAACTGCCTGCCCATTGCTGCCATCATTGATGAGAAGATCTTCTGCTGCCACGGAGGGTTGAGTCCCGACCTACAGAGCATGGAACAGATCCGGCGGATAATGAGGCCCACTGATGTTCCTGACACTGGTATAATAGTCCTCATGCTCTTTTTTATACTTCATGTTTGTAGGCTCTTCCTATCATGCTGATGAGATAGTTGCATAGGCTGGCAGACCACATCATGAAACAGGATTTTTGATATCAAGAAACCTGTTATTTTGACTTTCCTCATTTCTATATCATTGTGTGACAGATATAAAATTGTTTATGTAGAAGGTCACTTTCTATGATTTACAAAGGCTTGATGTCATGATCTGAGTGTACAAGGGCTAGTGTGGTGCCTTCCTTTGAAGAACAAATTAAAAGCAGATTTTCCATCAAAGGCATTTATATACATATGATTTTTTTGAATAGCACCAACAGTAAGTCCATTGTAAGATTAAAAAAGTACTTAGCCAAAACTTACAATTTATATAGCAGTGCTAAACTTAATAAAAATGCAGTCTCGGTGAAAATTATATTTTCTGCCATTCTCCTCTTTGATCTACAAACATATAGACAGTCATTGTTTATGAATCCTTATATTGATAATAACAGTATTTGAATCCTGAAATTCATAATGTCAATATCTTCTAGTCTTTGTTTCAAGAACTTAATTCTCCAGAAGAGACAGTGTATCTTTCACAATCGGATATGAGATATATACCTCACAGAAGAGCTGCAAGTTAAAAAAATTGTGATAGTTAACCATTCTGTACAAGTAAAGATACACATTTAATTATATAAAACATTAAAGTAGGAAGTGATGCTATGAGTGAAAGATTACATTTTGGGTAGGAGTTATAGGGAAGAGGAAAGCTAGATAGTTTTTGCTGCATGGAATATGGCATCAACACTAGAATTATTCACAACTAAGAAGAAACAAGAAACATTAATGTAGGATTGGCATAGGGGGAGGGGAGGGGCTGTAAGGAGATTAGAGTATGGGGAAAAGGGAGGTAGGTGTTGATAGAGGAAACTTCCCATATAGTACCGTGATTGTTAGTCAGCATTACATACATCTCATTCAGAGTGATATAGATGTGAGAAAATAGGTCCCCAATTTTTGACAACTTGGGAGATGTCACAATTGTGACAAATAGTACTGCATTTAGTATATGTCATGGTGAATAAAACTCAGTGTTTAATAAATATGTTTAATGTTGCCTCTATTAGATGTCTATTATTAATTTTATTGTGAAAGGTAGACTTTATATATGAATCCTGAAATTAGTATTACTAATGTTTTTCAGTTGCGTTAATACAGAATGTTGTCTCTTTCAGGTCTCCTCTGTGACTTGCTGTGGTCAGATCCTGACAAAGATGTTTCAGGCTGGGGTGAGAATGACCGTGGTGTCTCCTTCACTTTCGGTGCAGATGTCGTCAGTAAATTCTTGAACCGTCATGATTTAGACTTAATATGCAGAGCACATCAGGTAAATAGTTCTTTTATGTTATGGTTTTATTTTTTTATGTTAATATTTTATGTGCATCATTGGACTTACTGTATTGTTTTTATGTAGACTAAGCTAAAGAGAAAGCAACATTTAAAACAGTTACAAAACAAAGATTACAATCTTTACAAAATATGCATTATCAAGAGAATCATTATTTCCCTACAGGTTGTTGAAGATGGTTATGAATTCTTTGCCAAGAGACAGTTAGTCACTCTGTTCTCAGCTCCAAATTACTGTGGAGAGTTTGACAATGCAGGAGGAATGATGTCTGTGGATGAAACCCTCCTCTGCTCCTTCCAGGTAAGCTGGCATATTTTGTATCACCTTTTTTCTGAGTAAATGGTAGGAGAAATGTAAGTGAGAATGACTTAGCTTTGAAGTTGTGAGAAAAGGTGAATGAAAATGTTGAGGAGGAAGGGAAAGATATTCCTGAAGGGGGGGGGAATTATTAAGAAATGAGGAATGGGGAGAAGTGGTGAGGGGAATGAGAGAGTTTGATGTAGTGAGAAAGGATGGAGGGAAATGGTGAGAGAAAGGGGAAAGTTATTGAGGATAGGGGAAAATTATGAGGGATTATGGATGTAAGAGAAATGGTGATGAAAAATGATAGAGAGGGGAAAGATGTGGAGGGAAAACTTTGAGGAATTGAGAAGTGATGAAAGGAGGCTGCCCTTAGTTTATCTGAAAGAGAAAGGAAGAAGGTAAACATATTAAAATGAAAGAACGGAAAAAAAGA
>NC_051406.1:10963996-10964082 GCF_015228065.2 Penaeus monodon
ATGGTTGGGAAGGATGAAAAGAAATAAGACAAGATATATTTTGTTGAAAGGGGGGGGGGGGGGATAAACCCCTATCTGCCACAAAC
>NC_051406.1:10964301-10964444 GCF_015228065.2 Penaeus monodon
AAAATGCCGATCTTGCTCAGGTCATATGATCTGAAAAAGATGACAGTGTCCGATAACTACTGATATTTTTTTTTGCAGGTTGATGAGTATAGAATTTCACTCCTTTTTGTATTGGATTTTTGCTGTACTACTGAAATAAATAA
>NC_051406.1:10964500-10965805 GCF_015228065.2 Penaeus monodon
GGTTAGTTGATGGCAATTCCAGTATAGATACTGTGATTACGTATTCACAGTATGAATATAACATATCAGTTCAATATTGAGAGTTGTAAATGAACTAGCTATATGTGGCTTATTTTTCTGAAATTCAAAAATCCACTGAAATGATGATCTTGGAATTACAAAGGTCTTTCCAGTGGAAATGATAGACTTCTTATCAAGTCATATTTGAAGACCTTTGATGATGTCAGTTTCCAGAATGAAGACAAATTGAAATATTATCATCTTGATTTCCCCTTTTCATTTTTTGACATCAATGTTTTTTACTATTACACATACTGACAAATGTATAAGCTACAGATTATTACCAGGACCTCAATGGTAAACATATTTCATGTATAGATATATCCAAAATGTAAATTCAGAAAGAAATTTTCACTAGATATTTCATTTTTGGTCGTTATATCAGGCTAAAAATGCTCTTTGAACATTCTAAATTCATATTTTTTAAGTCATTATCAAGTGCTTTACGTTTGCCTGCAACAAGCAAAAGCCCATGTTGGTGTACCTAGTGCAAAATGCTGACATTATCAATTCACTCCTTGTCAAGGGGGTGGAAGAGAGTGAGACAAGAAGGGGAGATGTAAAGTAATTAAGAATAGGATAGTTGAAGGATAAGTCCTTTCTTCTGTTTTTTAGAGGATGCAATTTTACTAGGAGGAGCAGAGACACTAGGGATCACCCCTAGTGTTTATTCTTAACAACAGTGATGGATGTCACCAATAAGATGGCCAGAAAATGGACAGTAGTGGGTGTCTCATATGCGAGACACTTGTGTTCTTGGCTTATGCAGTGGGCACTTGCAACTTTAGCCAGCTACCACCATGAAATTAGAATGTTTTCACATGGAAGTACCCATCATGGATTGATAAAGTGTAGTTACACAAGCATTTCATCAGTGACAGATTTCTGATAATGTGTGTACTCAAGAGGATGTGGATCATTTGTTGTGGATTTTGATGTGCCTCTGCTGGTTCAAAATGCACTGACTGTATTGTTGCACTTGCAATGTACAATCCATTTTCTGACTGAAAATTATAAATAACGTATATTAATTGCATATAACTCGGTATCATTTTTGTATTTTCATTAAAAAAATATTAATGCCATTTGTCATGTGAATTATCTTTCCACAATATTTAATCATGGTTGTGACCATGTAGTGTATAAGGACAGTGTGGTTATGACATTATCACTGAATATAAAATATTCGTGTCAGCAGAGACCTAACTCTGCCTATCCTCACTTGCTCTGCCTTTTTCAAATACA
>NC_051406.1:10968166-10968381 GCF_015228065.2 Penaeus monodon
TACTTATTTTTCAAATATACAAATGTATAAAGACACAAACTTTATGAGAAGTAAAAATCATAAACATGAATATAATATTTAACATATATTTTGTTTATGAAAATATAATTTAGAGCAAGCCTTATTCAACAGCAATACCATCAGCACATGCATTGTGTGACCAGCATGCATATAGATTAGGTGTATCCTCCCTGCCTCATGCACTATGTTCCTAC
>NC_051406.1:10968501-10968592 GCF_015228065.2 Penaeus monodon
AACTGATTGATTCCATGCTCCTTCAGCTAATGTTTCCTCAGCCACATCAAGAAAATCCCCTTCATAGGTCTTGAAAAAAGTTATTGGACTA
>NC_051406.1:10969119-10970340 GCF_015228065.2 Penaeus monodon
ATTTTTTTTATGGGAATTTAAATTTTAAGATAGAAGTTCTGTCATTAAGGATATAACAAAACAACTGTCCAATGAGAAAGAGAGAGAAAAAAATACTCATTCACATTTTGCCGCAGATTTTGAAGCCGTCAGAGAAGAAGGCCAAGTACCAGTACAGCGGCCTCACTCAGAACCGTCCCAACCCCCCCAACCGTCAACAGCGACCTCAGCAGCAGAGAAAATAAGCCAAGCAGGCAACAGCACTATTCAAACAAAGGAAGAAGGATTGGAGTGTGGGGTAACCCTCAATGGTGGCATTTTTAAGAGAGGCTTCGCACACATCTACCATCATTGGCTCTCCTGGAATGTTATTATATATATATTATATATTTTTTTTTTTCCTATTTCTGCATGATGTCAAGTGATGGTGAGAATGATGAAAACAACAATAAGATGTCAATGAAAGTGATTGTTTCCTTTAAGGAACCTTGCAGACAGGAAGCCATTAGATACTGTTGGTAGTTAAAGTGTGAGAACCAAGGCGAGGGGAGTACACAGAGAGAGTGAATGACATCATAGCAGGGTAGCAGGAGGGCGGGAAATGAGGGCCTTGCTTGCTTTTTTGCGCATCGAAGCCTCGCCTTGTGAATTTTTTTTTTCTTGAATTTCTTGAAGCTTTGTATTGATGATTTCTTATCATCAGATTTTTGCCTTATGGTGTTTTTTTTGTTTTTTTTTCTTCCACTCAAAATTTTTTTTTACCTGATGAGGAACTTCATTGGGCTTTCTTACTATATAAAAGCTTAATGGAAGCAAACCTTCATATCCTGCCTTTCAGTCATATGCAGACACTCGAGCAAATACGCATATAAGAATTTAGCTGTGTCATTGTTAAACATTCTGATGAAATGTACAATACAATGTGTGCTGTCTTTTTATATGTCTGTGTTGCAAGAAATTTAATGTTTTTGCCAAAAACATACTGTTGTTGGCATCTAGAAAATGTATTTCTACTTTCTTTTATAACTGATATTACATAACCATGGCCTGGAAAGAGGTAACTAGTCATCGTCACCAGAATGCCAGAAAAGGCTAAAAAGTTATAAACGAAAAAGAAACAAATAATTTTTCACTTAAGAGTTATATATAATCTAAGTCAAAAAACAAAAAAATCATAGCATTTAACTTTATTTATTTACAATTTTTATTTTTCCTTTCTGAAGACCAGGGATAAATTTTGAA
>NC_051406.1:10970371-10971170 GCF_015228065.2 Penaeus monodon
AAATAAAACAAAAGGAAAACAAAACAGGGACTACATCTTAGCCATGATCAGCGAGTATATGGAAATATTCACTCCGGATAGAAACACTGTCTTCCTCCTCTGTAAGTACCTTTAATGGTAGAGCAGAATGCTTTCGGTCGCAAAGTGGGTATTGGAGTACATGTCAGTCACCCAGAGTCATAGAGTGAATTGATGCAGATATGCTAGTCTGTTTATGTATTTTTTTTTTCCATTATTATGTTTAATGTTTTGTTGTTTATAATATGTCTGATCATTTTGGGTTGCAAATGTGATGCATTGCCTTATTCTAGCAGTGAGAAAGATTGCAATTGATGATGCACTGATGCACTCTACAGAGAAGGATAACAATATGATGATAGTAATAGAAGCATTCTTACATCTCTTTTGGGTGGGGTAAGAAAAAAGGAGAAAAATAGATGACAATGATGCATATTGGAAAATCTCTTCAGTCGTTGCCAGAACTTCTGTTTTGTTTATCCATGAACTTGGCAAAATGCATTGACAGAGCACATTACAGTCGGTTTACAAACAGCCATGACGACATCCAGCCAAGTCATTGCAGATGTTGAGGTATCAATTGTTGCAATACATTGGCAGTATTTTTTCATACATAAAGTTTTGAACTTGTGGGAAATTTATTTTGATACAGGTTAGAGGTAATAATGATAAAAAACTTAAAGTCCATTTTTTTTCATATTTAAGAATAAATTTTATTATACTTTTTCACCTATTCTCTCTAGTAACTTGGTTGACTTCAGCTAATAATCTCCAGAAAAGC
>NC_051406.1:10971242-10971461 GCF_015228065.2 Penaeus monodon
ATTTTTTTTTACAATTGGCTTTGAAATTCGGAAAACATTCATGTTGCTTTATAGTTTTCTGTACACTTCCTTGCAAGTAAGTACAGCATATTTGGAAAACCTTTAAAAGAAAGTATTGACTTATTGCACAAAATAAAGTTTTATTTGTTAGTAGCTCCAGTGTTAATAGACATTAATATTGAAATAATGTGCCTATTGTAGTTATATCTATCAGATTAA
>NC_051406.1:10971939-10972280 GCF_015228065.2 Penaeus monodon
TATAGTATTATCTATAGGATAATTATAAGATACATAGATCTCTATTATATGCAGTCATATAATGCTTCAATGAGATACATTAGAGCAGTGTTTTACCTGTAGAGTTTGCTTCTCGTTTATGACAGCAGTATTTGGGGTTTTCCTGTAGTGACAGTTGCAGCTCTTTTCGAACAAAGTCGAGCACAACATAGAGAGACAGAAGGTTGTAGGAATATTTTATGTCCCTGGGGAAATTATTGGTTGGCATATTAGGATGATTCTGTGAAAATGAAGAGTTGAAAGTTATTTATTTACGTATTTTTTTTATTATTTTGAAAATTTGTAGGAAGTGCATTTTAAGA
>NC_051406.1:10972352-10972817 GCF_015228065.2 Penaeus monodon
GTGAAGGAATACCTTCAGAGATTGCATGCGTCCCTCCCATCTTGCCTTCCCCCCTCCTACAGTCACACACAAACATAATAAGACTTATATTTCCCAACGGTATCCCATCTAAGGCAAATTTCAAGCTGGAAACTAGCAATGGACAAGTTATTGAAGAAGTCTGTCTGTGTTATCTTTGTGTGTGCGTTTCTTTGGAGAACATTGTCTTGGTTTCCTTATGAATTAAGAGTTTTTTTGTTTTTTTTTTGTCAATTTTTTTTTCCTTTTGATTTTCCTTTTAATGCTCAGAGCATTATTGTGTAAGAATAATGGCAGTAGCTTTCCATGAACTTGAAGAAGAGGTAGGAATAGTGGGACCAGTGTCACACGGAGGATTACTCTTCATTCATCTTGTTTTAAATGTTTCTTCTGAAGCTGCCATTTAACAGTGATCATTATCTGGAGGCATTACAACTGCAGGCACAA
>NC_051406.1:10973166-10973369 GCF_015228065.2 Penaeus monodon
TTTTGAATTATATGCTGTCAAAGAAGAGCATAAAATAGTAGATTATCTCAGCAATAATAGGGAAGAATAATGACACCATATTAGTGGCAGCTTCTTTACATAAAAGAATCATAATGTCGCACTCCAAATAAAGAAAATACAATTTTATATTTAAGGACTGATTTTTGTTGAGTTTGTGCATAGTATATGCTTCTGTGAAATTT
>NC_051406.1:10974191-10975148 GCF_015228065.2 Penaeus monodon
AGAAAGGTCTCATATTTTTGATTTTCATACCCTAGTAATAACATTCTGAAACTGAATATTTTCCTCTTACTAAATAGAAGCCAGAGGCATGATACTTGCGTTGTTAACCTTGATTCCTCAGACATTATGATTCCGATTTTATGAAGTGTAAATATGAAAGTTTTTTTCTGTAGCATTCAGGCAAAGATACTTTATTCTATGCAGTAGGAATAAGATCGTTGATAAAGTTAAATTTGATATCACTATCTGTTGCCTTAATGTATTCATGTATATAGTGTATGTAAATTACTCTGTGTACAGAAAAATAATTTTCTAGAAATGCCTCATAACAGGGTAGTAGGTGACTTTGTGAACATCCCATGAACCCTATGGAGCTGAACAATAAATAAACCTGCAGAGTGTGTAGTAGCTGCTGCATTTCCTGTACCCGATTCCTGGGGATTGTGATGCTCTTTTACAAGCTCAGCTATTGCCCATGTTGTTCACTATACATTTTGACAAGATAACCAAGGGGAGCCGTGAGTTCTCACTGAGGTAACCACAACTAAAACCAACCAACCAAAAGCATTACCTGTATTAAAGAAACTTGGCGGTGTGCTGGTGGTAGGAAGCACAGATGAAACAAACATCTAGGATACAGTCTCAGGAATATTGAAAAGAGAGAAAAGCAGTAACAAGCTTTCTAGTGGATTTTGACCCAATAGATAAGAAATAGCATTGTTCCAGAATTTTCAAACTACAAGGAGTGGAGTACCTGGAATGAAAGAGAAAAGAACCATTGTGACCATTGAGGAAAAATCTCATTATCTATGAATATGGCAAGTGTTGCTGTAAGTGGCTTTAATAAGATATTGCAAGGGTTATGATGCAGTTGGTATTTGAACTAAATTTTCTTGTGATGATATCAACAAGTAAAACTTAATTTCTTGATTTACTGCTGTGGAGAATTTTATTATT
>NC_051406.1:10975262-10976231 GCF_015228065.2 Penaeus monodon
TGGATTAAGTTTTGTGTTATAGAATATGTTGATCCATTGGAAATTTTTGGGAAAGGGAATCAGTGGTGTGATACGTACAAACGTGCTTACAAATATGATATTCATTTGGAAATCTTTGGATTATTCTCTGATCTTGTGTTTTGTAGGCCTTTAAGTCTGATAACTTTGGCAGTATCAATTGTCAAGTATTCTCTTACACTGTAAATTGGTTTGAAATAATAGTGACTCCATAATTGATAGAGTTATATATGGACACTGATACCACTTTTTGCAAATATTTTTGGAAAAGCACTTATTGGAAATGAAAATTATATTGAATAATAGTAAGAGGATTTCTTTTATATGAATTGATGAAAGCTGCATTAGAGAAGATGTATGTATGCATAGGGTTGCTGTGTAAGCTTATATTTTATACTTCTTAAATATCAAAATAACAGAGTCAGGAAAAAATACAAATAAACTTGTAGTTCATGCTCATAAGTCTTTTGTATTGTGTTATTTAGCAAAGAAGATAAGTTGGTATACTTTTCTGCCTAAATTGAAAGGTATTGACAAAATAGTGTTACAAGAATGCAAAAGTAGTAGGTTTGTTAACATGGCAAAATATCATCAAGGAATGCTACTTTGGACACTTGTACTTAAAATGTTTAAAAAAGAAGGGACTATTTTAATTGTAACAGTAATTTTTGTTTTCTATGCCCTAGATATTTTTGAGGGATTTCCATGGCTGAAATACATGAATAATTTATGAATTTCTCATTTAATTTTGGTAGGAATTATACTTTTATTTTCAATAGTTATGACATACTTGCAGTTTATTGTCAGTGTTCTTGATTGTATTGAGTGGTTAATATTAGTACTTTCTATCATCTATGTCTCAGTGGTATAGAGCTCTTAAATGCATTACACAAATTAATCATGAAGAATTCCATGTCTCACCCTGTTCTTTGACAAGTAACTTGTGTGGTG
>NC_051406.1:10976282-10976824 GCF_015228065.2 Penaeus monodon
ACCTGTCATTATAACATAGAGATATTTTTTGACCTCTTTTAGTTTTAAAAGTAGATGAATTTTACCATAATTGTTTGGCTACATTTGTTCATTTATCCACCCATGTTTTAGATGGTACACTTTTATTTGCTTATATTAATGAGTATCAGATTTTATGCAGAGTGAAAAGTAACATTAAAAGTACGCTGATTGTTTATGATTGATTATTGGCTATGTGATTTTTTGGTAACAGTGATTATTAGTCAGATTACTGATCCATCCAAGTTATTACTGGTATTTTTGAATGGAGAATTTTTATGATTTCTTACAGAATGTGTGGCTTGAGATTACACAGAGATTATTACATTGATATCTATATTTTAGTCCACGAATGTATATATCAAAGAAAAAAAAAGCAGTGAGGTGTAAGCAAATATCACGAAAAACAGAAACAGAGTGGAATGGTCAGTCATAGGGTTGGATTGTTTGTGTCTTGTTGAATATTCAGTAGTGTAGGGAAGTTGAAGTTGACCAGCTGCAGTCTGACTACTAAAGCAACACTA
>NC_051406.1:10976889-10977181 GCF_015228065.2 Penaeus monodon
CATACTTGACAGAGACAGGATAAAGCGTGACTTTTTGTAACAAGTAGCCAATCAATAAAGAATTCTACACTGCCTCCCTCAACTTTCATTGGTTGATATACCCAATATAAAATATATGAATTTATGTTTGAATTTTGAAGAGAAACAACTTTCAGCTGCTGTTGCTGATGAAATAGATTGTGAACATATTTGACAAACACGGTTACAGTGTAATTTCCTCTTCATCATATATGATTTTAGAAACCCTTTTTTTGTGCTGTACAGTTCAGATGTCGGTACTCGTCGATCAAAT
>NC_051406.1:10977596-10978195 GCF_015228065.2 Penaeus monodon
GACACAAAAGACATGCTCCACCTATCTATCGTGAGTGAAACAATTATTTAGTAACATTTAGTCTGATCCAAGTTCTAAATGATTTTATTTCGCTTCTTTTGTTAACACAAGGTTTTGGGATAATCACAAGCATTCTTTATTACACTTGTTTATTATAGTACATGTATTTATTTTAACTATTATAACCATTATCGCCTTCATATCTTGCAAGGACTTTAATTTCCAGCATTTCCTAACCAGGACATTTATTTGTTATAACTATCGTCGCCATTATCGCCTTTATATTTTGAAGGGGGTTTAATTTCCAGCATTTCCTTTTTCATTTCCTAACTTGGACAGCTTCGTGGGTCGCTTCCCGCTCTCCACGAAGTAAAAGGTCTTTCCCGAATTTACGAGGTCTTCAATCAAAACGAAATTCCCGCCGGTGAATTGTCGGGAGCGCGATCTCTTGTTTTTCCCCGAGCAATACTTCTTGCCCTGAAAGGAGGGAATTTATAATGTGTAATAATGAGTGAGATGTATTTGCGTTTTTCCTTTGTATGTCATTTTTGGTTAGAGAGGGAAGTTGGTGTTGTTCATGTCAGAAATTGTGTTTTGAT
>NC_051406.1:10978265-10978349 GCF_015228065.2 Penaeus monodon
GCAGGATACATTATATATGAATATAAACATGGGTCACTATCGAGAAGAGGGCGGCTAACGACTCACGAGTCGTGCGAGTAAGCT
>NC_051406.1:10978377-10979332 GCF_015228065.2 Penaeus monodon
TTCAAAATTCCCTCACTCGCACTACTCTCATGAGTCTCTGGCTTGCTAGGTTTGCGTTTCCATCGAACCCAGTTAGCGAGTGAGATGCGACCGAAGAAGCTCAGAGGGGAGCAAATCGACGCAAGAGCTTCCGCGTGGCACATTCAAGCAGTCAACATGGACGCCGTGTGCACTTCTCCAGGTCTAGGCCAACATCCCGCAAGAAGCGGCCCTGCGAACCATCATGGTGATACGGAGGCTGATGCGAAGAAGGCTTAAGCGGCGTCGGTCTGGTCTGGGTTCTTAATTGGCTCTCACAACAGCAGGGACTTGACCACAGTGGTGCTATGGGCTGGTCCAGAAGCCGAGGACGGATGATCCGAACTACAAGAATTACATGATGATTCCCCCGGAGCTGTTTGATAAGATCCTTGAGAGCATGAGGCCGGCTGTCGGCGGACCAGGCACCAATGGCCGTGCATCCCTCGATCCTGGCTTGAAGTTGGCACTCGCAAGTTAACATGATACCGTGTAGCGACCGTAGCGACCGCCTTGCTCCCACGTAGCGAGTGCGTTGCAACCGCGTTGCGAGTGCTCATCCGATCGCTCGACTCGCTCAAAATCTGCGAGTGTTTTGAGCCGAAACTAGCAGTCGCAAGGAGCCTAGCAACCACAAGATAGCGTATGAGAGCGGAAGAGAGCTCGTAGCTACGCCTGATACCTTGAAGCGACCTCGATGATACCTCCTTGCTACCTTCAAGCAAGTGTGAGCGAGTGAACCCAATTTTAGGATTTTAGGTGGTCGCAACACGCTCTCCTGTCGATGGAAACCTAGCATAAGCGGCACTTCTAAGACATGAGAACTCGGTGAAAAAAGAAGCAAATTGAGATGTGTGAACAGCAGCCGCTTCAAACAAACATGTGCAAGACAGGATATGTATTTTGTATATTAGGTTGAACACGCACATACACTTTA
>NC_051406.1:10979589-10979740 GCF_015228065.2 Penaeus monodon
CTTACCTTCTTTATGGAATACGCGGAAATGACTATCAACAAGATGGCCGTGACCGAGATGAGACCCCAGTACTCAAAAGTGATCTTCCGGGTACTGGTTTTCACATCTACGAAATTGGGAGCAAAATAAACTTAAGTGGTCGTTTATATAT
>NC_051406.1:10982752-10983068 GCF_015228065.2 Penaeus monodon
GAGCATTCAAAAATAACTACATTGTTAAACAAACAATGTTATAAAGAATCTAAGCAAACTTTATCCCATACATCTTGATATTTAAAATTTAAAACATAAGTATATGAAGAAACACATTCCCTGTCTTGATTTCCTAATTGAATTAATACCCTCACTCACCTTTACTAATATACAGTTTATACTCGCTAAAGGATATATGCTTTGATGAGGTTTATTTAAAAGATATTCATGATTATGAACTCTGATGAAAAATAAATCGATATATGATATGACCACCTGCTGCCTATACTTGACTTTCCCTCTTCATACCCCCCCC
>NC_051406.1:10983285-10983470 GCF_015228065.2 Penaeus monodon
AGCGAGTCTGAAGCTGTAAGGAATATAGCTGAGGGCATTAACTCTCGATTAAAAAATAAGAAATGCCTTATGCATTTTATTTCAGTTTTTGAAGTATGAGTGATAATGTTTCATGATTTTTAAAACTTTGTTTATTTAACAACAGGGTTTATATTGTTTATATTATATTTATCTGAATGCAGTGC
>NC_051406.1:10983525-10983809 GCF_015228065.2 Penaeus monodon
CGGCTAGCTGTACATATATGCAAATATGCAACGAGCCAAGGTTTATTCCATTTAAACTGAAAAATTATATTTAGTCAAGAATTACAACTTCTTCATATTACAATCAGCTATTTGGAAATGACGGAAAAAAGACAATATAACATTTTACACAAGCAGAATGGTAAAAACGAATAACAAACTATACCACCTCAATTAAGCATCTGCCGTTTGACCATCACCATCATCTGTAAACTGATAAACACATCTTATAAGCCACCACCTGATTATAATCAACGCTTACTTTC
>NC_051406.1:10984202-10984381 GCF_015228065.2 Penaeus monodon
TCTAGAATCCAGCAACATAAAAAAACATTGTCCTCACGCGAACTCACCTTGTATCTGCTCATGCTGAGAATCCACAAAAATCAGGAAGGAATCTCTGGCGTTGCCTTCTATGGTGAAGAAGTGGATCATGTCTGGCAGATAGACGGTGTCTATAGCCTCGTCTGTGTTCCCTTCCTTCT
>NC_051406.1:10984973-10986235 GCF_015228065.2 Penaeus monodon
TGGGTTAATACCAATAATCGTCGATGATTATGGTAACAATATGATTACTGATATCACCAACTGCGCACCACTAACAATCATGATGAATTGGAGTACAAGTGACACCGATTATAGCCTGTTTAACTGTATCAGTATGGTTACCATACGCTAGGTAATCCGACTCTCTATTCTCTTACCATCAACGAGCACTCCACTATTAGCTCGGATGCCTCGCACTTCACAGAGATGTGGTGTTTAGTGAAGGCTGGAAGCGGGAGTCCATGCGAAGTCCTACTGGCCACGGCGTTCCCATCCCATCCGAGGTCGAAGTCCTTGGAGCCGAGGGAGAGCACGGGGAACACTGGACTCCTGGAGAGGATTGTGAGGTTGTACCAGCCCGTGCTCGCTAAGGGGACTGACTCGGCTTCTCCTTTTACCTCCCAGGCGAAGGCTGTGAAAGAACAGTGGGCTTTTTTTTGTATGCAGATTTAGTATTCGTGAATTTCGAAGTTTTTCCTTAGTACTTTTACATCGGTAACAGAGTTTGCGGCGTTAGTGGTTTACAGCGCAATGTATAGTCAAGCAAAAATGGATAATCATTTTGCGATCTTACGGTCTTTGCAGTTCACTGTAATGTTGCTGCCTTCGATGAACAGCTGCTCGACTGTCATTTGGTTTTTGATGTCCAAGAGGGGATGATTGAATCCAGGGGCGAAGATCTGGAGTCTCTGGGACAATTCTACCCGAAATTCCAGCCACCCTTCGGGCAGAATCCGACTGATGTTCACAAATGTCAATGATCTTGACTCACTACTCGTAACGTCGACCTCAATCTTCTCCCTGAACACCAGTACTCGCGTGTAGTCGTCAGGTAGGTCCGTCCCGTAGAAGTCAGCCATGAGAGTCAGCAGAGGCTCTGACGCCTCGCCTTCTGGAGGATTCCAAACCGTGAGCTGGAAGTTACCCCAAGGCGACGTGATCGTGCGCTGCCTCCTGGCGATGCAGTCTGGGGGATCGGGGCAAAAATACGAACGATTTTTGGAATAACATTGAAATAAAATTAGAGGTTCTGATGATAATAAAAAATATATTTTTGTCGTTCTTTGACAATGCATGTATTTAGACAGTGAACATAGATTTTGTCTGCCAGAATAAGCTATGAGGACGGTTAGCAATAGGGTAGCAGTTATGTCAGTTATGCCAGAGGTAAGGTGAATCGGCACGCTTGCCTGGATGTGCAACACGAGAAACATTCTCTTGATTTATACCAGCAGCATGCGATG
>NC_051406.1:10986326-10986509 GCF_015228065.2 Penaeus monodon
CAGATGGCATAAGATAATATCCAGTTTTGAGATACGGATTTTGGAAGCTGTATTTACCATCATTTATGTAAGTAGAAAGGGAAGACGGCAGCAAAACACAGTAAATAACGGCAGTGAGGGAGAATAACATGACGTTCCAACTGCTGTGCAGAATGTACTAAACATTATCTAGCGTCTGTCCTA
>NC_051406.1:10987179-10988306 GCF_015228065.2 Penaeus monodon
CGTACGTGTGTGTATAAATGTAGACTGATAAATGAAAAGACACAGAAAGATAAATGTTATCTTATCAGGAAATACCAGATGGGCATTTCCCTACGTGCCTTCACGGGAATAGTGTGAGCGGATAATTTTCCCACTAGGTCTAAATTTGACTGGTCTTATCTTACATTACTTGTTTTCACTGCTTTCGATATGAAAGGCATATTCGTACTTAGTAGAATCTACTTATTTTTTATGCAATGACAGCCTCGTGGTCAGCCTAACTCAATAGCTTTTTTACCAGATCGGATGGCCTCGTCACAGAAATGCAAAGGATTGTTATCCACGATCCAGTCAGCATTTTCAACCTGAGCTGATGTCACTTCACGTCCTATTCATCTCGTCCATCCTCATATGACCCCAAGGTATCCGCTAACCTGGCTCTATTCCTTGGCGTATGTGCTACATTTACTGCTCGTTAGATAAATAATCAACATCATATCAGCAATAGATTTTATCACCATCACCGCAGTAGACTATTCTTCTATATGATGGGCGCGTTTACACAAAGAAGATGAGATGTAAACGGCAATAGAATTAAAAATAAAATTAATAAACCTTCTTCATAAACTTCGAACACCAAACTGCGAGTACAGCTTTTGACGCGGCAACCCCAGCAGACTCAAGAATAGTTCCTTTCCAGACCAAACCTCTCTCTACTTCTCTGACCAAACGGCTCGACCTCGCCCCCTTCGCCATCAGCTCTTCCACGATCGCAGCCCCGGCCGAAAGAAAGGGATAACCGAATGGACAGGGACTCAAGGTAAACCAAGATAACCTCTTTCCCCGAGTGGTCAGCTAAGGTAATTCAAAGTTTTACCGACTTGGGATCCACCAATCTGGACACAACAGTTCTACACAGAACCGAGGTACTGTAAATCTGGCGTGATCCCAGATCACGCCAGATTTACAGTACATCCTAGGCCTTCCTACCCTAACATTAATAAAGCAATTTTACAGTCTCATGTATGCTCCATAACATTCGCTAGATCGTGAAGTGAACAGAGAAAAGGGCAATTTTAGATTAGGAACTGCATCTATTGTCAATAAACAACGGAATAGAGGAACAGCCATTTTTCTAGACTAGTTTG
>NC_051406.1:10988367-10988533 GCF_015228065.2 Penaeus monodon
GACAGGTGCATGATATATAAAGTAAAGTGGAAGCATGTAGTAAACAGGATGTTCAGTGATACGCTCTCCTTAGAATTTCCGAATCCTGATTTCCGTGAACACTATATTTTTATTATCAGCTCCTTGGAAAAATGATATTATAAACACTCGTGGGCATATCTATTAA
>NC_051406.1:10989041-10989521 GCF_015228065.2 Penaeus monodon
TAATTGTTCTTCAGTCAACATGACGATGAAGTATTACAAACGTTACTATATCCCGGTCTTTTCGTTTTTTTTTCGGTGAATATGAGTGGGTCTGATCCAATAAAGTTTAGAGTTAAAGAGACGATCCAGAAAAATAAACGCAGATTGTATGACATACATTTATAAACATCCAACGATATTATGCTGAAACACAACAGGCGTAAGAGGAGTAAAATAATTTACATACACATCAGGCATTTCGTGTTCAGATTATCTAGGAATACTAGATGTGGAAGTAGGAATTAAATGTAGGCTAAATCCACTAATGCTTAAAACTTTTGATCTATTGACATCGGTATTTAAATTGTAAACGGTGAACAAACGAGCATCTGATTGCGTATGAGACAAGTGTGTCAAATAGCATATTTAAGTATATTTTCATTACTTGTCCGGTTATGTGGACAATACATCACACATCTAAACTATGGAGAATGCGAGAGT
>NC_051406.1:10989550-10989864 GCF_015228065.2 Penaeus monodon
CTGCAATATTCAACCTTCATCATTCAAAACTCAGTCATTGCGCCCGTCAGTCAGGCAGGAGATTCTCTGGAAGCAGAAGGAGGCGAAGTTTGATCCTCCTGTGGCAAGGGTCGTGAGCGGCGGCCGGACGGGAGGAGCGGAGAAGGTCGTAGCGGTAGCGGGGGGGTCGAGCCAGGTTGAATGAGGGGGTCTGCCGGGTCGTAGAGGTTGTTCAGGGTCTCGTAGCAGCTGGGGTCACCTATCGCTGGAACGAGAAGGGACAGGCTTCACAGGGTCGGATGCGTGGGTGTTACATATATACATTTATGTATATT
>NC_051406.1:10989959-10990882 GCF_015228065.2 Penaeus monodon
CTTCAATCAAATATACATACAAACCACAAGCACATGCGTACGATGACATAATACGGGTAAGAAACACTTAAACAAGAAACTTAACAGAGGGTCAGCTAAAAAATGCAATTTAACAGAGAGAAGGCAAAAAAAAGAGCAAGAGAAGCCACACAGTATTACCAAACGAGTTCGACGGCGGCCGGAGGTTGGCCAAGGGAACCATCTCGTCGTAGTAGGTCTCTTGGAAAGGCTGCCTCCGCCCTGTGACCGGGAACGACACACAACTCTGCCTCGAACCGGGATTCGAGAGGACGTCGACCGGGTTAGCAGCTGAGATTAGCTGAACGGGATCTGGACCGTATTCTGAACCGGGAATGGGTAGCGTCTCGGTTTCCCTCGCCGTTCTGTTCGGACTTCGCTGGCTCCATGTTCGTCCTGTCTGGCAAGAACACGAGACGGAATCTACCGCTAGGTCACGTTCTTGCGGGGCGAGATTTTCGCCAAACAAGACAGGGTATGGCAAAGTCTGGTGGCTTATTACCGGATGGAACAATGGGTTAAAGTAAAGTGATTCGATGTTTGCATAGCGATACATCGTGGGCAGACCAGGTTCCTCAGCACAGTCTGTAGCAGGTCCTTCGTCTTGTTCCTCCTCGACGGGCGGATCTGGAAGCTGGATAATGAGCTTCATAGACTCTGAATCAATCCGGTTTCCCATTTCTTATTTTCGATAGGCCTATAGACACACAAAGACGGCTTCGTGAGGGTGAAATCTACATACCTTATTATTGTTGCGATGATAGGACTTTGTTATTGCTGCAAATGCTAATATGAGCATCAGCAACGCAGCTACTGCCGTCACATAGATATATAGGTTAGGCGATGGTTCTTGGGGTAAAAAAGAAAAAAATATATGTAGTTATACATAAATATATACCTAATGG
>NC_051406.1:10991032-10991107 GCF_015228065.2 Penaeus monodon
CACTTACATATTCATATTTAAATCTACCTATCCACCTAGTTAGCTATATTCTAACTAAATATGTGCACGCGCGCG
>NC_051406.1:10991139-10992578 GCF_015228065.2 Penaeus monodon
TATTCAACCCTATCTAGAACGGATAAAGGAATACCGAACTCATCCTCCTGTGTCTGCCGCACACTGACGACGAACGATCCTCCTGACGACGAACACACCTTCACCGCAAGAGGAGACGCCTTCCCGGCCATCTGTGTGGCAGTGCTCGACGAATTGGTGAACTGTCGTTACAGAAAGGTAATGGTAGTTATGACACTGGATTTTGCGTTACATTAGTATCAAAAGTTGGCATGTTCTGATGGAGGGGTTTGTTCTTTCATATGTTCAGTTTATGAGTTCTCAAGATGTTTTAGTATTCTCTGTTCCATCAGTTTAAGAGAGAAATCGCGTTAGCTAATAGACTTACAAGTAGACAGTTACAGAGATCTTACCTGGCTGCTTGCGGACAAAGGGAAGCGCAGGACATTGTGTTCACCGTCCAGGGGTTGGCATCCGCTACACGTCTCGTCTTTCACAAGAACCACATCGCCATTCCGACGAACCAATTTTGCCGTGAAAATTTCGCTCATAAGAACAGGAACAAAGGATTGGTTTGACAAGAAGTTAACACTCAACGTGTTGTTACTCGCAGGTGGGAGGTGGACGTAAGCGCATTGGTCTTTGGTCACTAGCCACTTCGCTGCGCCGCCACACAGCTGTTTAGCCAACACCCCGTTAATCGAAATGTTGAAGGAGTTGCACTTTCTAGACTTCTGCCAGGTGGTCCAAAAACGTCCTTCGGCGTCTGAAAGTTGTAAGGTTTCCGCTTGGACAACAAATCTCATCCATCCCTCTTTCGATGTCGGGGACTTTGTTCTTTCTTGTTTCTTGTGTTTTGCAAAACGATCTTCCCAAACGACGTCTCGACTAGTAACATTGAGAAAGATGAGTCGTTGCGGTACAGTACAGACAAGTTTTGCCGTGAATATAAAGCCATTGTGTTGGACGTAGGCGAAGAAGGAAGCCGGTCCGGGATTCGGTATCTTTATGAGGAGCTGATCCTGGACCAAACAGTCTACGAAGGATAGAAATTAGATATTATAGCAGAAGCAACGATAACTGGAAGAAAAAGACTGCAATACTTATTTTTCTCTTTTATTGCATTTCTTTTAACATACAGGAAAGTATATGTAAAACTGTCAAATTCTTCATATATTATTCTCCCTTCAAAGTTGCACTGTTACAGATTTACTCACATGTAATGTTTGGCTAAAATGAACCTTACCTTCTTCCACGCGGACTGCACCGCCCTTGAAGACCAGCGAGAGGCCCAAGCTCATGAGCCACAGCATGACCCGGTTTTATTCTCGACAGGGAAGCGAGCGAAGGCACTGGTGCGAGACTACTGTGTGTGTGATGTTCGTGTTGCAAGGAATTGGTTGGACTTCCCGGATCAACCAATAGGATGTCTCGGCCTGGTGGTCTAAGCCAATAGCCTGTTTACGTTATATGACAGGAAA
>NC_051406.1:10992614-10992939 GCF_015228065.2 Penaeus monodon
TTGATAAATGGGTGCAGAGGCGTATGTCCCTTCAGGGTCTCCTTATATTCTTTGGTCTGATGAAAAAAGGCAAAATAAGAAATATATTTACTTATTTGAAGTTAAAAATTCGATTCTGTATGTATGTACAGAAACATTATGAATTAACAAAACACAATGCACGGTTGCTTATTACCATGATAATATACATTGGCAAGAAAATACATCTCATTTGTCTAAAGGTAATACACCATGTTATGTAAAAATATGAACATAATTTAGTTTAGTTTACCTGTTTATTCTAGATAATTTCCGGTTTGGCGTCATTTGGGGGCATACTCCTATC
>NC_051406.1:10992963-10995329 GCF_015228065.2 Penaeus monodon
TGAAAATGGTTCAGATTAAAATGAAATACTCGTAGTTTTAGTATGCATTTATTTTAATGCTAACTTCTATTTTTTGTTGATTACATTTCTTCACAAGATGAGTTACTAAATAAAATATCTACAAGGAAGTTGAAAGATATTATGCCCCAAGGGAGTTGCTTGATTGACTTAACGTTAAATTACGTGAACAAATTTTCATTTCTTCATTTTTTTCCGGTTTATTTTCAGCCTGGTGTTTTATTGAAGAAAAGTACAATTCGTTTACATGTACTAAAAGTACATGTCAAAACTTGAACTATTAGAGGCTGAATCTAAATATATGGAATTGTTCTATTTGTCGTAGAAATGTGACTCTGAATTTGGCCTCATTCCATGCTCAAAGAACGGTTGACCAATCAGATTCGGTATTAACTGAGACGCTCTTAAAGATAGGCATAGATAAGCGTGCTTGAAGATGCTTCTAGATATTTATAGAAATTAGAGGCAGATAACTAATTCCACATGGCTTATTTTGCCAGTACACCGTCATAGGCAGAAGAGTCAGTGTCACCACCATAGCTATCGTAATCACGATATATGCATTTTGGTTGGAAGTCGCGAGTTCTAATAAAGGATATAAATATATCTGTATTTATCTGTATAAACATAAGCGCATAAAGGCAATGCAATAAACTGTACAAATAAATCAGCAAATACAAGAATAAGTGTCGTTAGGTCAGCAAAAAGTTTTGTCACTTCCACCCTCGTGAATTTGAAAAGCAAAATAACTTCAAGGGTAAAGATTATAGACCACACTATTAAAAGAATAATTAGGAAGGATAAAGGGAATACCGAACTCGCCCTCCTGTGTCTGCCGCACACTGACGACGAACGATCCTCCTGACGACGAACACACCGTCACCACACGAGGAGACGCCTTCCCGGCTATCTGTGAGGGTGTGCGGAAGCTGTGAGATATTGCTCGATGAATTGTTGAACTGTCGTTACAGAAAGGTAGTGCGATACATTAGAACCAAAAGTTGGCATGTTTCGATGGATGGTTTTGCTCTTTCATATGTTCAACTTATGAGTTCCCTATATGTTTTGCATTCTCTGTTCCATGTTTAAGAGAGAAATCGCGTTGGCTAATAGACTTACAAGTAGACAGTTATATAGATCTTACCTCGTTGCGAACAAAGGGAAGCGCAGGACATCGTGTTCACCGTCCAGGGGTTGGCATCCGCTACACGTCTCGCCCTTCACAAGAACCTAACCACATTCCGACGAACCACTTTAGCCGTGAAATTTTCCCTCGTAAGATCAGGGACGAAGGAGTAGTTTGAGAACAAGTTAATATTCAGCGTGTTGTTAACTCGCAGGTGGGAGGTGGGCGTCAGCGCATTGGTCTTTGGTCACTAGCCACTTCGCTGTGCCGCCACACAGCCGTTTAGCCAACACTCCGTTAATCGAAATGTTGAAGGAGTTGCACTTTCTTGACATCTCCTTGCTGGTCCATGAACGTCCCTCGGCGTCTGAAAGTTGAAAGGTGTTCGTATGGACAACAAATCTCATCCATCCCTCTTCCGATTTCGGGGATTTTCTCTCTTGTTTCTTTGATTTTGCAAAACGATCTTCCCAAACGACGTCTCGACTAGTAACATCGAAAATGACGAATTGTTATGGTGCAGTGCACATTAGATTCACCGTGAATATAAAGCCATTGTGTTGGACGTAGGCGAAGAAGGAAGCCGGTTCGGGTATCATTATGAGGAGCTGATCCTGGACCAAACAATCTAAGTAGGGTGAAAAAAACAGATATTATGGCAGTAGAAAATATAACTGAAAGAAAAAGACTACAATACTTTTTTGTCCATTTTATTACACTCCTTTTCACATAGGGCAAATCATGTCTAAAGTTGCCACTTCTTATATAATGTCCGCTTTGCAGACTTACCCACATGTAGTTTTCGGCCAAAAGAGCCTTACCTTCTTCCACGCGGACTGCACCGCCCTTGAAGACCACCGAGAGGCCCAAGCACATGAGCCACAGCATGACCCGGTTTTATTCTCGCCAGGGAAGCGAGCGAAGGCACTGGAGCGAGATTACTGTGTGTGTGATGTTCGTGTTGCAAGGAATTGGTTGGACTTCCCGGATCAACCAATAGGATGTCTCGGCCTGGTGGTCTGAGCCAAGAGCGGACTGTTTATGTTATATGACAAGAAAAGAGAGAGATAGGGAAGGGAAGGAGAGCGAGGTAGAGAGGGGGAAGAGAGGGACGGAGAAGACTGATAGATAGATGGGCGTGGAGGCGTAGCTTGACTTCTGGGGGCTGACCTGAGGGGACAAGGGGACCTGAGGGTCTCCTTGTATTATTTAGGTTTGATGG
>NC_051406.1:10995732-10996305 GCF_015228065.2 Penaeus monodon
TCTATCTGCCTGTACAGAAGCTTTTTGAATTCAACATAATTAGCGAAATACAACATTCACTTGCTTATTACTTTACCATTATAATATACATTGCCAAGAAAATACATCTCATCTATCTAAAGGTTGGCGCCATGTTATCCAAATTTATATATAATTCATTTTAGTTTGCCTGTTTATTTAGATAATTCCCGGTTCGGCGTCATTTGGGGACATATTATTATATTTCTTGACAAGATCTGTTACTAAATAGTATATATCTACCTATGAGTGTTATTTTTCAATGGACCCTTTTTCCTTTTGTTGTGATTTTCAGCTTGAACTTTACATTACAGATGGATATTCACGTCATGAAGTTGAAAAGGAATCAACACGACACGAGTTGCTTGATTGACTTTTTAAGTTTAATTACGTGAACAAAATGCTCATCTTTTCATTCCTTTCCGGTTTAGTTTCAGCCTGGTGTCTTATTGAAGAAACATGTTCTTTGTTTCATCTTATCGAGTCTGATTTAAGTGCGTGAAAAAGAATAAAAAGTCTATGATTATCATTACAAATTTTCTGTTGTTTTTTATC
>NC_051406.1:10996633-10997030 GCF_015228065.2 Penaeus monodon
AAGACTTGTATCGTTTAAGCTCTACGAGTTCATATTTTGATTTTTTTTTGCGTCAAGTCCATCTAAAATTTCATATGATAATGGACCTTAGGTTATATTATCCATGATACTGTGTACCTTCTGCATAGGTTACAAGGCCGTGTTGATGCTTTTCAGACTTGTTTTATTTGTAAAAGGATTAGGGAAAAAGATAGTGAGGGCCACAGATGCAGCTGATGTTGCATTTCCATGATCAGCTCCTCTCAGTCACACATATTGATTAATTACCTCATGGCAGTTTGGTTACTGATGGGAAAGAGTCACTGGCACAGGAAGCCTGAAAGAGGGACTTCGTATCCCTGCATTATGATACATTGCGAAAGGTTTCCATGATCTTTTCTGTAGACGATGAGTCGAC
>NC_051406.1:10997346-10998116 GCF_015228065.2 Penaeus monodon
TCATGCTTTTACCAACAGACTATGTGATAGATATTCACTCATGGAAAAGAATCGTTAATCACAACCTTACTTATATGCGCACTGAATGGTCCTTGAAAAATTACTATTTTTTTTTTCAAAAGGCTTTTATTATATTCAGTCATTTGTAGTTTTGATTGTGATTAGCATTTTAAAATCTCATTTTGCTTTAGTTAGGGAAAAGGAAAACATTCAATAATCAAATTTTATCATTCTACAGACGCTATGGAAAACACACAGCTTGGTTGGTACATAATAACATACAGCATTTTAATAAAAACGCTAAATTTCCCTACTTTACATTATTGATACGTGGTGAAAAGAAATTGAAACCCCACAAACATAAAATCGTTTTCTTTTCAACAAAAAACATGAATTTCCCCTCCCAATAGAAATAAAATGCATTGCAATGAAGCTGAATCGACATAAAAGAAGAAATAAATTACCCAAAACAAGATTCAGACGAATATACAAAACAGAATCAAAGACACAAGAAACTGATCCACCTCCAGGTCGGCCCAAGACACTTGATCTCGCCACAAAGCGATCCCTTATCCCAGCCAAGAACAACGCGTGGATATCCTCAATAGCCTCCTTCCGACGCAGATTCCTTGGAGCAACGGGAGGGCTCCTTCTGAGGATCTTCAGGGTTGAACGAAGAAAGAGCTTGCCCGCCGGGCGTGATTTCCTTCCGCCTGCTCTGCATCCGTCGCTCTGGGACCTGGGGACACACAAGCAGGCAGGGCAAGAAG
>NC_051406.1:10999664-11002188 GCF_015228065.2 Penaeus monodon
CGCACACATTAATTTGTAAAAAATATATGTATAGAAGATGATATTCATTTTGCAAGATGCATATTATAATGATAATTGATAAAATACAAGTATATGAAAATGGAAGACAAATTTAGTTGATAATAAAACATTTTGTTATTAACGTTAGGTGTGCCAAAAAAAAGTCTATCAAACAAAATGTAGATTTCATGAGGCATAAACCCTTGTATCAAAATTATTTCTTGGAAAAACCCAATTTGGTCTCATTTGAAAGGGGAAGCTATGCTAATATTAAGATCCACACATTCACAGACATGCACCAAAAGGAGTTTCAAACAACTACAAAACATGTCTAGAAAAAAAAGAACTATGAGAGACTGGATCTGGAATATATGGAGTTGTTCTATTTGTCGGAGAAAGCTGAATTTGGCCTCATTTCATGCTCAAAGAACCGGGTAGAATGATGGACTGGCTGGCATTAACCAACCAGGACAGTATTCATTGAAACAGTCTTCAAGATATCTGTAAATAAGCGTTCTTGAAGATATTCATAGATATTTATACAAATCAAGTGCGGATAAGTAATTCTACATACCTTATTTTGTCAATACGCAGTTATAGGTAGAAGTGTCAGTATCATCACCACAGCTATCGTAATCATGATGTAAGCATTTTCATCGGAAGTCGCTGGTTCTGATAAAGGATATAAATATATATGTGTATATGTTCTTCCTATCTATTTATCTGTATAAACATAAGCGCATACATACAATGTAATAAACTGTACAAATTAATCAACAAATACAAGAATCCGTGTCGTTAGGTCTGAGTGAATGCTGAGGAAAATATTTTGTCGCTTCTACTCTCGAGAATTTAAAAAGCCTAATAACACCAAGGGCAAAGATTATGGACCACACCATAAAAAATAATAATCATTAGGAAGGATAAAGGGAATACCGAACTCACCCTCCTGTGTCTCCCGCACATTGACGACGAACGATCCTCCTGACGACGAACACACCGTCACCGCACGAGGAGACGCCTTTCCGGCCATCTGTGTGGCATTGCTCGACGAATTGGTAAACTGTGGTTACAGAAAGGTAATGGTAGTTATGACACTGGGTTTTGAGTTACCCTTTTTTGAGTTCCCTATATGTTTTAGTATTCTCTGTTCCACCAGTTTAAGAGAGAAATCGCGTTGGCTAATAGACTTACAAGTAGACAGTTACAGAGATCTTACCTGGCTGCTTGCGGACAAAGGGAAGCGCAGGACATTGTGTTCACCGTCCAGGGGTTGGCATCCGCTACACGTCTCGTCTTTCACAAGAACCACCTCGCCATTCCGACGAACCAATTTTGCCGTGAAATTTTCGCTCGTTAGAACAGGAACAAAGGATTGGTTTGACAAGAAGTTAACACTCAGCGTGTTGTTACTCGCAGGTGGGAGGTGGACGTAAGCGCAATGGTCTTTGGTCACTAGCCACTTCGCTGCGCCGCCACACAGCTGTTTAGCCAACACCCCGTTGCTAACCCTAATGTTGAAGGAGTTGCACTTTCTAGACTTCTGCCTGGTGGTCCAAAAACGTCCTTCGGCGTCTGAAAGTTGTAATGTGCCGGCTTGGACAACAAATCTCGTCCATCCCTCTTTCGATGTCGGGGACTTTGTTCTTTCTTGTTTCTTGGATTTTGCTAAACGATCTTCCCAAACGACGTCTCGACTAGTAACATTGAGAAAGATGAGTTGTAGCGATGCAGTACACATTAGTTTTGCCGTGAATATAAAGCCATTGTGTTGGACGTAGGCGAAGAAGGAAGCCGGTCCGGGATTCGGTATCTTTATGAGGAGCTGATCCTGGACCAAACAGTCTACGAAGGATAGAAATTAGATATTATAGCAGAAGCAACGATAACTGGAAGAAAAAGACTGCAATACTTATTTTTCTCTTTTATTGCATTTCTTTTAACATACAGGAAGGTATATGTAAAACTGTCAAATTCTTCATATATTATTCTCCCTTCAAAGTTGCACTGTTACAGATTTACGCACATATAATGTTTGGCTAAAATGAACCTTACCTTCTTCCACGCGGATTGCACCGCCCTTAAAGACCAGCGAGAGGCCCAAGCACATGAGCCACAGCATGATCCGGTTTTATTTTCGCCAGGGAAGCGAGCGAAGGCACTGGAGCGAGACTACTGCGTGTGTGATGTTCGTGTAGTAAGGAATTGGTTGGACTTCCCGGATCCACCAATAGGATGTTTCGGGCTGGTGGTCCTTGCCAAAAGCCGTCAGACTGTTTATTCTATATGACAGGAAAAGAGGGAAGAGAAGTAGAGGAGGGAGAGGAAGAGAGGAAGAGAGGGAGGAGAAGGAGAGAGAAAGAGGAGGAGAGGGAGGGAAGGAGGAGGAGAAGAGGAAGAGGAGGTGCGGGAGGGAGAAGTAGAGGAGGGAGAGGAAGAGAGGAAGGGAGGGTGGAGAAGATTTGATAAACAGATGAATTCAGAGGCGTAGCTAGACATTTGGGGGCCTGGGGAGGTAGGCCCT
>NC_051406.1:11002210-11003499 GCF_015228065.2 Penaeus monodon
GGGGCGGGAAGCTTCTTGTATTCGAATTCTTTTTCGCCGAGAAACAAATGGTGAAAGGACTTTTGGCCGGACTTCTATATTGCCGACAACCATTTAGCCGAACGGACTCATTGTCGACAGACATTAAGCCAAAACGAACCATAAACAACAATGTATGGTAACTGCTGTTTGCTACAAAGGGAACAAATATGTTAGGTATAATAAAAACACTGTGTTACAAAGGGAAATGCAACAAAATTATGCAAAGTACAATAGATGTTTTCACTTAAAAACAAGGAGATTATATATATTTAAAAAACTAGAATCTGCAGTGACCCAACGGCGGCTCTTAGACTACCTGTACGGACTGAGGTCATGCAGCTTCCGGGTCGAACCAGACAACAGTGCACTGATCTCAGGTCGACCTATCGACTTCGACTCATTTCCGGTCCTCGCTCCTCTTACCCGACGGGGCGCTTGCGGTTTGTATGCCAATATTTATCTATGTTTGTCACTCAACACATTGAAGCAATATCCACCCAGGGTTTTATATGCTTCTTGACCCCGAAATCATATCTCACCTATGAGGATTTACTTCATGATTTTCCTCCTCCGCCGTCGCCCGCATGGAGACTGCCAAATCATACCGATTTATAGAGGAAAGTTGAAACTTACTGCAGGCAAGATTTGCTTGGGGTGCAAAGACAAGGACTGCGCCGCCGAAGACAACACCTGTAATGGCAGAATCGATAGATGGCTGAACCCCATTTGCCCACCTCGGTAAAGCAGAGGTTGAGTGTCTGCAGTCACTCAGACCTAAAGACAGGTGTTCTTGTATTTGTTGATTTATTCGTACAATTCTATTAAGCCTGACCGGGAGTTTGAACTTTGAAACCGAAGACAGCTGAGCACAACATTGCTTCGCCGGCGGGACCTACATGACTATGTGCAGCTGTATAGTCTCCGAATATAACAATGGCGTGTTTTACCCATCCGTTGGTGCTCTCCTACCCGTTGAAAGATTGATGGAGGGCTCAACTTCATTCCCAGTGACACCATAACCAACCCTGCTTCAATCACAAACCCTGCTTGAGACACCATCCTTCACTGTCCATTTCGCTTAAGCTGATGTTAGAGGCTGTTTTTTTCCATCCCGGTCAGTCTCTGTACAATAATCTTTACATTGTTTCCTATTTCAATATCCCTCAAAGGTAAATTCGGACATCGAAATTCTTTCAAATGGATCGCAGAGACTAGAGTCAAAACCTAAGTCATCTGGGGTCGAGTCCTCGATCTGGAAGCCGTGCGGA
>NC_051406.1:11003929-11004067 GCF_015228065.2 Penaeus monodon
CTCCTTATCCCCTAAGCTAATATCCGTCCTGTAGATGTGTCGAGATGTTTGTTCTATATAACAGGAAGAGCGATACGGGAGGGCAAAAACAGGAAAGGAAGGAAGACAAAGAGGGAGGAAAGTGACCGATAAGTAGTC
>NC_051406.1:11004107-11004477 GCF_015228065.2 Penaeus monodon
CCACCCCCCCCTTGTGAGAAGAGGGAATAGGTAAGTAGTAATCACTGTGTTATTTACACATAGCTCGAAACTCGGGGGGAGGGGGGGGGATACATGTAGTGCTTGCCCCTTTCAAAAATTGTTTTTATTTGCCGATGTTCCCCTTGAATAAAGCATAAATGAAGCTTAAATACTCTCTACTGCCTTCTATAGCTTCAAAGGTGCCGATAAAAATAAACATGTAATTTTTTTTATATGTATTCAACATTACCTTCATCAAAGGAAAGTATTATCTATAATATGTCGTTATATTTTGTCTTCATAAACTTGCAGTCTTTGTGGTTCAATGTGAAGTTTACATAAATCATCTAAATCACTCTAAGCAAGTTAG
>NC_051406.1:11004728-11004794 GCF_015228065.2 Penaeus monodon
TTACATTACGTGAATAATTTCCTTTTCACTTTTCTTGACAGTTAGATTTTTAATACTACTATTACT
>NC_051406.1:11004896-11005442 GCF_015228065.2 Penaeus monodon
TATTACTTGATTTCCAGTGTTAATACTATTTTTGAAGAAGTTTTCCATTCCAGTGTTACGATACGAGAAACAAAAAAGTTCCTTACCCTATTAATTTGTTTTAATAATTGTGATGTGCTCGCTTCATAAGACACTTTTTCATTTTTTCACAACGTGCAGTACTCAGATTGTTCTGTAAACCAAAAATACTGATGACTGTGGTTAATTATCTTAGTTTTCGATGGTTGATAACTCAAGCCAGTTATGCGTTTAATGATATATACTTTGTTATGAATAGCAGTATATGTTCACTTTGAGCTGTAAACTTTCAGTTATGGCTAGATGTGCATTTAGATATTGTGATTCTGTAAAGCTCTCCTTTGTTATTAATAACATCGGATTAAAGAAGAAGAATCAGGATGTACTTATTATTTTTCTGTATAAATTAAATAGTCTCCCTAATAAGCAATTCTAATTGCATATTCTACATGATTTCTCATTATTACCTCCCCTCACCCGAACAAATATCACTTCCAATTTTCTTTTTCTATTCAATTTTCTTTTTGT
>NC_051406.1:11005582-11005701 GCF_015228065.2 Penaeus monodon
GTCTGCAAATGTTATTGTATTTTCCCGTCCCCTTTGTAGCGCAGTCTCGCTCACTCACATATTCCGAAACACCGAAATACTGTATTGATTTTTTGTAAAACTAGGCAAGAGCTGCTTGA
>NC_051406.1:11005819-11005929 GCF_015228065.2 Penaeus monodon
AATGCTCCAGACAGTTCAACTTATACCGCATTCTTGCCAGGTGAGGCTCTGACAACCGATTGAAATAATGCCAGTATCAGCTCACCTCTGTAAGAAGCGTGCGGTATCAT
>NC_051406.1:11006622-11011892 GCF_015228065.2 Penaeus monodon
TGTATGTATGCATGTTATGCATACACATATATAGTACTATGTTATGACGTCCTGTTTTCTGAAGATATGATAATAAAAACCGGGATAATTGCCAACTTTATTGATTATAGACGGAACATATTTGCATAAATTCGTCTTATATCACGCTAGAGGCTTCGGTTTCACGAACGACTCGGACACCCGGAAAAGACCCAGGAAACGAAGCCAGACTGCAGAGTTACGGACTCGGGAAATGGGGTGGCTTCGGACTGTGTTTTCCTTCTTCGCTCTAACGGGTTCTAGGGAACACCCACTTGCTCTTTCCACTGGAGAAATAAGATAAGTAACTTTACCCTATACATATATTTCTCCATCTAAACACATGCCTTGTGCCGATTTTCCCAGGCTTTGCTCTTGGAGTTCGTGCGAGTTTCTCTGAGATGAGTTCGGATCTCCTCGACGTCGTAAATGATGATGTAGCTGACATACCTGATAACATTTATAGAAAAAAGGGAACAACTTAAAAAAAAAGAAGGATTCGTGCCACACAGTACCTAGATTGATTATACATTGATTATTACTACTTACAAACAATGAACTTTGCAAAAATCTTAAATGACTATTTTCATAAACAGAAAGTAGACACTGTTCACTAAAAAAACGTTTAAAAGGTACCTAAGTACAGCTCACATTGGTGGGTATCTCATCAAGTATTTGCAAAAAAGACAGATTAGTGTTAACATTAGCAGTACACTTTTTAATGAAATCGATCGTCATCTTGGAATTTGCATGCATCCATTGGTTAACTCTACTTCTTCGCCAATCTTACAGCATTCTCATTTCCTGTACATTTTCACACAGTTCTGAATCATGCAACGGTAATAGTCATGCTGTCTCGTGGGTTTCATAGCTCTCTTAATAGACTCATTCCTTATCGACGCAGGACAAGAGCTAGAAAGTGAGATTTCTACCTCTTCTTATCGCGTGTTATGTTCACTGGCATTCAGACATCCTCTCACACTAATTATTTCTACGTTCTGACCAACATATTACAAAATCTTTCATACAACATGTATCGGTTCACACAATGAATATGACATGTGACTGACTGAATAATGCATTATGTCATAATTCTTTTAAAATGTTTTCATCAATGTATAATAATGCATATATGTATATTAATGCATACATATCATCATGATTTATATAAACATACATCTCCCAATAATGCAACAAGTATATTCAGTTCATAGTATACATCTATATAATATTTGGTGATAGCTTTGAGTCAATGCTATGTGCAGGTGATGCAGGTGGCATAATGTAACGAACATTACAAAAGAACATTACAGAGCAACATTACAAAGGAACATTACAACTAACATTCTACGCGTCGGTAGAATGAGGGCGAATTAGACTCTTCATCCTAATCCGAGCATTTAGATCACGTGTATTATCCTGCACTTGGTCAGTATTACATGCATCCTCGCCACGTGTGTATATATATATTTTTTAGTGCTTTTTTTTCATCATTTTGTAAAATTCTGACTTGACTAATCTAACACAAAGAAATCTGATATCACAGCAAACAATAAAGCATAGATCTAAAGCTCCTTTGTCGTGCGAGAAAGGAATCCATCTTCCCTACTCGTTCACGTCAGGGATCCCTACCCTCCGGTCAGTGCACGGGCCTGACTGCGGCGCTTCTGCAAGGACCCTCTCAGCAACGTCGAAGTCATGTAGAAGTTTTACATGTCAGTTGCAGGTCCGAGAACTGTCGCAGGTAGTCACGTGATCAAGGAGAAAACTGGTGTCTCCTACTTCCTTTAGGTAGAGCCAAGAGTGAAGTATATCTCTACTGGATTGTTCCATCTTCTTTGATAAGGAGAATTGCTGGAGTCCAGTTGTTCATCTTATATTTTTACATTCCGCTTCTAAATATGCGTGAATTAAAACTGAGCTAGATTAAGAAAATATTCTATAAAAGGCTATCAGGGATAAATGTTTCTGGAATTCTAAACATGAAATTGGTTAAAACGTTAGCATCACTAACGTTTCTTCCTCCTTCGAAGCCGCTTTGAAGGGGACTCTGCTCCAGCGTGAGGCGACTCAGATCCGTCTTTAGCGTGGGTGTCGTCTTGCTGAGGTCGTGCGCCCTCCTGACTCTCTGTGCGTTTCTGTGACGACCGGAGGCTATCACTGCGAGAGAACTTGGAGGTCGTTCGTCCCTCAGAACTTCGAGTTAACCCTATTGACGCTACTGCTCTACTGATCCTTTCTCCCGTCGTTAAAGGCTTTTCTTCTGGAGAAGGCTTAGATGCAGGTGGCAGAGCGTCACTGCTCACCTGGTCAGTCTCTGCCACTGGCTTAGATGTGGCATCTGGAGACTTCACTGAATCTGAGCGGTGCTTTGTTGACAAGATTGATTTGGGGAATTCTGTTTTCTTACTTAGCTTTGGTGATGCAGGTTTTTGTGTTGGTGTGGTTGTTGCCTTTGGCTGTGGGGAAGTTACCTTTTGCAGAGGTGTGGATGGCTTGGTAAGAGGTGAAGACGTAGTGGGTTTCACTGATTTAGGAATAGGAGAAATAGGCACTGAAACACCTTCAGGGAAAGTTAGAGTCTGAATGGGAGGAGTTTCAGGGGCAGTAGTTGTTGTAAATAATGGCTTTGTTCCATCTGCAAGTCCCTTTGGCAAGTCGGGAGGTAATGTAGATGGAAGGGGTGGAGTTGGAGGCTCATCTGGAGTAGACGCCTTCTTTTCTGTGGGTTTGGGTCCTGGTGGTACTGGGGAAAGAGGCTTTGAAATACCTTCTGGGAACTGGAGTGCAGTGAGCAAAGGTGAAGACACTTCGGTTATAGAAGTTTCAGATTTTTTTATCTCTGCATCAGCCAGATCTTTCTTTTGCATCTCAATCTTCATGTCTATCTTGCCCTTTGATGCCAGTGATTTTGCTTTAGCAGGAACCGGTGATACAGGTACTGATACTCCCTCTGGAAATTCCAGTTTAGTAAGGGTCTGTGAAGCTTTGGTTTTCGGGGGCTCTGTTGCAGTTGCCTTATCAACAGATGTTACAGGTTTAGGAGCTTCATCTAGTGTAGGGGATGGTGGTTTGGCTACAGATGATACTGGTTTAAACGTCGCCTTGGGAGGGAGAGGGGAGATGGGCTTTGAGATGCCCTCTGGGAATTTCAAGGGTTTAAGTGGAGACATGGGTTTCTTTGTCTCAGATGTTGGTGAAGATGGCTTAAGGTCACTTACAACTCTAGTCTTCATTGGGGAAATGGGTTTTGTCACGCCCTCTGGGAATTTCAGTGTTTTCATAGGTGATATTGGTTTCATTGGCTCTATAGCAGGCTCCAGTGTTTTGGGAATGATGACACGTGGCCGCTCCTTCTTTTTCTCTTTCAGAGGTTTGGGCTCAGGCATTTTTCCAGCAATAATTGCGGGAGATAATGGTTTAGTAACTCCCTCTGGGAATTTTAATTCTTGTGGAAGGGGTGAAAATGGCTTTGGTACTTCTTTAGGGGATGGAGACAATGGTTTAGAGATCCCCTCAGGGAATGTTAATTCTTTTGGAGAAGGAGATGGCTCTGGTACCTTTGCTTCTTTGGGGGAAGGGGAAAGTGGTTTTGAGATGCCTTCTGGGAACTTTAATTCCCTTGGTGCCGGTGACAGTGGCTTCGAAATGCCCTCAGGGAACTTTAACTCTTTAGGAGAGGGGGAAAGTGGCTTTGAAACACCTACTGGGAACTTCAGTTCTTTAGGGGATGGAGAAAGTGGTTTAGAGATACCTTCTGGGAACTTCAGTTCTTGTGGAGTAGGTGACCGAGGCATGGAAACCCCTTCTGGAAACTTCAGCTCTTTAGGAGAAGGTGAAAGCACTTCTGGTGATTTTGCGGTTTTTGAAGTTGGAGATACAGGTTGAATGACTTCTTCTTTTGTTGTTTCTTGTGTAGGCTTAAAAGGGGGAGGCTTAACTTTTTGCGTTATTGGGGAAATTGGTTGGGATATTCCTTCAGGAAATTTCAAAGGTTTAAGAGGGGATAGAGGCTGCGCTTCTGGAGTTGGTTTGGGAATGGTTACACTAGGCTTTACTTTTTCTGGTGTTGGCGAAAGGGGTTGAGAAATTCCTTCAGGAAATTTCAGGGTTTGAATGACTGGTGAAGGGGAAACAGGTTTAGAAATCCCCTCAGGGAATTTCAGCTCTTGTAAGACAGGCACAGAATCCGCTACTAGCTGGTCCGTGGTTGGAGTTTTTTTGGTCAAAGGGGATTCCGGTTTGGAGTGGCGAGTCCTTGGTTTTGGCTCTGGTGCAGATCCTTCCTTTGGGGAACCTGGTGCTTCTGATTTCTTCTTTTTCTTCTTCAGTGACTTAGGTGAGCCCAGTGATGCTGCATCTTCACCTGCTTTAGTGGTAACACCTTCAGATTCTTGGTGTTTTTTTTCCTTGGAACTTTTGGATTTGCTTGTTGATCTGCTTTCTCGTTTGTGTTCACCAGACCTTCTGCTACTCTTCCTCTCTCTCCTGCTAACTCGAGGGCTCCAAGATGTAGCAGATGCTGTAACAGAGGCCTGAACTTCTCCAGCTTCTTGATCTCCAGTTTCTGGGGTTTCCTGAGGCGCCTGAGTCTCCTCCTCCTGAGGCTTTTCTTCTGACTTGGCTGCCTTTTCAGATTCTTCTGTGTCCTGTTTCTCCTCTTTTGGTTCTTCAGACTTTTCCCTTTTGAATTTTGAAGGACGCTTTATATCAACCCCAGAGTAATCCCCAGATCCAAAAGAGTGTTTCTTCTGACCCGAGCTCAGCTTGTCTTTCCAAAATTCATCAGAAAACTTGTCCTTATGTGACCTGGCTGAATCCTTTCGTCTTCGTGTTGTAGTTGGTGTTTCCTCTGGCCCCGGCGCCTGATCTGCCTCAGGCCCTTTCTCCTTTTTTTCTTCAGCTTCATCTTTCGTAGCAGAATCGACTTTCTTTGCAGTCCCTAACTCTGCTTCTTTTGAGTCAGCTTTGTCAGCATCTTTTTCTTCTACTCCCTCTTCCTTTTTAATTTCTTCTACTTCCTTTTTAGTTACCTCCTCTGCTGCCTCTTCCTTTTTAGTAGTTTCATCCACTGCCTCTTTCTTTTTAATTTCTTGTTCAAGTGCTGCAGCTGTTACCTCTTCAGCCTCGGCTGTTTCACTAATTTCTAATTTAAATGTATGATCAGCTGCAGTTTCACCCGCAGCCGCATGTGCTTCAAACATCTTTTCCACTTCAGCCTGTGCATCTAGAATTTCCTTTGAAACATCTGG
>NC_051406.1:11011944-11012497 GCF_015228065.2 Penaeus monodon
GCAGCGGTTTTGGCATCAACTTCTTTTATGACAATAGGTTCTGCAACAACCTCAGGTTGTTTTACATCAGCAGCTTCTTCTAAAGTTTCAGGCTTCTGCTCAGTTTCGGTTTCCTTATCAGCTTCCTGAGAAATCTCTGGCTCTTGTATACCTACAGCCTCTCCTATGATTTCCGTTTCTTGTGCAAATCCAACCTCTTGCTTGACTTCTGGCTCATGAACAACTTCAGCAGTTTCAGCTTCCTTTGCAATTTCAGATTCCTTACTTACTTCAGGCTGTGCAGCAATCCCTTCTGCCCGTGCAGCTTCAGCATCTATGACTTCAGTTGCCTGAAGAAGTCCTGGTTCTCCTGGCTCCTCCTGACTCTTTGTACGGCGTCTATGTCTACGCTTCCTGATACTACCTTTCCCATCCTTATCTTTATCTTTGTCCTTTTCTTTCCTCTCCTTCCCTTCTCGATCTCTGCGAACAGAGGGTGATTTAGATTTCTCACGTCGCTTGCGGCGTGGTTTTAGCTCGTCTTTTCCTTTCGTGGGTTCCTCAGCTGCGCCTC
>NC_051406.1:11012527-11012641 GCF_015228065.2 Penaeus monodon
CCTCCTTTGATGCCTCTACATCCTCTGTGACAACCTCAATCACAGCAGCTTGTCCTGTACCTTCTGCTGCCTTCTGTGGTTCAGTTGTAGCCTCTTTACCTTGCTCGTCAGTAA
>NC_051406.1:11012708-11015819 GCF_015228065.2 Penaeus monodon
AGGGCCAGAATCAGGCTTCTCTTCTTCTGCACCTAAAGTCTCTATATGGACTGCTGTTGCAACCTCCTTTTCTGGGCTCCCTGCTTCTTTAATGGGGCTGATTTGTCCTGTACCCTTATCAGCAGAAACATCTTGGATGATTTCATCCTCTGCTTTCATTAGCTCTTCTTCTAGTGTAACCACTGCTGCTTCTTCTCCTAATGGCTTTTCTTCAGCAGCATAATCATCTTGCTTGCCATTTCCATTTGTGCTTCCTCTGTCACTAACATGGTTTGCATCCTCTGTAATCTCTTCAGGTGTGATACTAGGTATTCCATTATCTCCAGTAACTGAAATGCGTTCTTCTTTGCTTATTTGCGATATTTCATCCTCCTTGGGCGGTGTACCAGGCATCTTCTGACCTTCTGCTACAGCACCTTCTTCCTCTGTACCTGGAGGTTTTTCCTCTCCATTAGGTGTTCCTTTAGTTCCAGATGATTTTGATTTCACACTACTAGTTTCATCAGTTCCATTCTCAGATGGAGTTTCTGCTTTCTTGGCAGCCTCCCTTTCCTTCTCAGCTGCCTTTTCAGCAGTATCTTCTTTCTTGCTTCCAATCCTTGCAACACCTTTGATCCAATCCCTTGCTTTTCCTACAAGAGTTTTGCGATCCTTCATATTGTTTTCGCTCTTGCCTTCACCTTCTATGGCTTCCTGCCCAGACTCTGTCATAGCTGTGGCTTCATGTCCAATGTCAGCTTGTCCACTGGCATTCTGGACAACATCGGATACTACTCCTGCCACGACTTCGACACTGTCAGCTAAGCCTTCAATTCGTTCTCCAAGTTTTCCAACTGTACGTACCAAGTCGTCCTTCGCGCTACTAATGGAGTACTGGATCTCCTTTGTGTCAATGCCTGTACCAGTGGTAGTGGAACGGTCAAGAACATCGGGCAGCGGCCCCCCTGGGGTGGTGTGATCGGGGAATTCTTTTCTGTCGAAGTCTCCTTTTGTGTCATCTCCATTTCCAGGGGTGGTTGCTTGTTGCTCGTCGAAGCTGATCCCAATTTGGTCAATGTCTGCCGTGCCTCGAAGCTGTGGCGGAGATCCTTCAGACTCAAGGATTTCTTTAGTCTCTCTCTCAGGCTTTTTCTGTTGAGAGAGCTTGCGTTGAAGCTGTTGGATTTTCCCAGAGACTGTTCCTTTGATTCTTCCATCTTTTCCTCCTGCTTCTTTCTCCTTCGCCATGTAAACCTCTTCATGACGCTCTCCTTGATCTGGGGTTTGGCCTCGAAAACAAAGAACCTTAGGATTCCCTGCATTTATCTCATCCTTTAATTCTTGAGATTCTCCTGGTTGGTATTCTGGATAAAGGCTAAAGAACAGGCTTTCTGCATCAGCATCCTTTTTATCTTTCATGGCATCAGCAGGCATTCCTTCAGGGATCTCTGTCTTACTGGCTAGTCGTAACTGATCTTCAACATCCAGTTTTTTCCAGGAAGGTGAACCTGGACGAACTTCAAGCTCATCTTTTGGCTTCTCTACTTGACTCTCCAGGGGTATTTCGGGAGAACTTTCGAGTTTTACTTGGTCTCCTGGTTCTGCTTCAGCCTTCATACCAAGAGGAAATGGAGGCTCCTCCTTAGGAGTAAGAAGATCAGCTGTTGAAGATAAGCTCTCAGCATCAAAATCTGTTGAACTGCTAATAGACTTGCTTATGTACTCACCCGTTTCACTAGCAGATGTTACTGATTCAGTGGCTGTTCTGCTGGTTCCAGTAGGCTCTCCTGATTCAGTAGTAGTGGTAGTCCTACTTGTTCCACTAGTGTGACTTGCTGTTTCACTTGCTGATGTTCTTGATACTGATTCTGCTTCTTCATACTCACTAGTTGTTGTCTTGGTCACTGATGCACTCGTTGAGGTCTTGCTCATATATTGCTCTCCTGATTCTGAAGAGGAACTCTTGCTTTCTCCCTCCATTGATCCAACCGTAGAAGACTTGCTGATTGTACCGACTGACTCAGCTGTAGATGTCTTGCTGGTGCCTTCAGTTGATTCAGTTGTAGAGATAGTAATGGTTTCCTGATCTCCAGATTCTGTTGTGGAAACTTTGCTGAGGGTTTCATGCTCAGTTGACTCTGTTGCAGAGGAAATGCTCACTGTGTCCGCATCTTGTGACTCTACAGTGGAGGTCCTGCTGGTCTCAGTAGTCGAAGTCCTACTATAAGATTCTTGATCTATGAGATCACTAACAGACGACTTACTAGCTGAGTCCACATCTAATGACTCACTAGTTGATGACTTGCTTACAGTTTCTGGCTTTGGCTGAATCTTGACTTTACGGGTCTCTGTCCTGCCAGGCTGTTTCATAGAAGACTTATATTTTGCCCTCTGGATGTCATATATGTGTGGTTCATCGGTTGAGTCCACGTCTACGAGCTGGGTAGTGGTTGGTCCACCATTCTTGCTCATATCAAAGGACTCACCTATGTTCTCAATCCCAAGTTCTACATCTCCACCCTCAAATGTCAGTTCAACAGTTGATTCTCCTCGTGCATCTACTTCTGCCCTGATTTCTATCCCAGGGTCTTGGCCATCGGCCATCTGATCCATGACGTGATTTTCTCCATTAGGTGTTGGCTGGTTTGCATCAACAAAGATTGCAGTATCACTGTCACTCTCCTCATCGGAAATGAAGAACTTCACAGGCTTGTCATTGTTTGAGGTATCACCGGACTTCTTGGAAGTTTTCTTGTGCTTTTTGCGGTCACTCTTTGACGAAGAGGTGGTCACTGAGGACTCAGATTCTTGTGTCTGTGAAGCAACTCCTGTCTCACCTATTCCAGGAAATTCTTCATCCTTTGCAGCCCTCCCTAGAGTTTGAGGCTCTTGAATGCATTCCACGGTGGCTGCCTCAAAGTCTTTGTCAAGGTCAGTTACCAGAACTCGAGGTGTCTGCACCTTTCCTTGACTTTCATCACCATTGGCTTCCTGCAAGCTGTCTATGGCTCCATTGCCCCTAGAGAGGCCATTGGTGCCATCCTGAAAGCTTGTAATACCTTCATCGACAAAAGCGCCCTCCTTCGTCGTCACTTTACCGTGTTCTCCATTCACTTTCATCGCAGTCTCGGT
>NC_051406.1:11015856-11015987 GCF_015228065.2 Penaeus monodon
CTTTTGGCATCCCTGGTTTTAGTCTTTTCCTTCCTCACTTGCTGTTTACCCGGGGGCTGCTGCGTGCCCGGCGAAGTGGGTCCCACGACGCGCTTCAGCTTGCGCCACTTCGCTTTCCCCTCCATCTCCTG
>NC_051406.1:11016011-11016480 GCF_015228065.2 Penaeus monodon
TATTTACAGAAGTAAGATTTCTGCCAAGTCATTCGCTTTAGATAGATGTTTCCTGATGGAGAGATTTCTCGCAAAAATGAAACCATGGATGGCCGAAGAATTTTGACTTCATAACTTTTTTATTTCGTTAATTCTGCTTCTCAAGGTTAAAATCGGAATCCCCAGATTCATCAAAGGATTAAAGGATTGTTGCACTGGTATTTCCGCAAATGATTAAACGGTTGTACTCATCACTTTCAAATTATGAGAATCTGATTTCATGCAGTCATTTCCAGGGCAATTACTTTATTTTACAATTCATTAGATTTCAAAATAACCTACATATCCTAAAGAGGGGTTGCGCTGTCAGGTACTGAAATATATTTACCGCTACCGAAAGGGAAAGAGGGGAAATAGATAGCGTTGAGTGATATCAATGCAGCCACATAAACATATCCAAATGATTGTAGTGACACTGACAGGAATACAA
>NC_051406.1:11016578-11016677 GCF_015228065.2 Penaeus monodon
TCTAGCACACGTTCTCAGCACGCATGCGTACCTACGTATATGTATAATTACTTATTTAATGAGAGATTACTAAAAAGATGGACAAGGTTGCTGAAGTTA
>NC_051406.1:11018097-11018184 GCF_015228065.2 Penaeus monodon
CAAACATATCAAGGATATAATCAGGGTCATTATAAACACCATTATCTCTGCTATCAGTAACGTCACCAGGATTAATAGCAGTATTGT
>NC_051406.1:11018618-11018906 GCF_015228065.2 Penaeus monodon
CGCATAGGTCGAACTGGAAGGAAAAGAAAGGAGTTATTGAAGTGTTCGTAGGGACGCTGCTGGAAGGACCGAGGGATCACTATTCGGGGTACCATATAGTTATGCCGAGCCAGGTCAGTAGTCATTATATTGGTGATAATGGATCTAGTAATAGTGGCAGTGATACTAGTAAGATTACTAATCCGCGGATTAATTCATAAAGTATCATTAACACTTTCATCGATTAGTGATAGCGAATGCTGTGGGCGTGATTTGGATCACTGGCCGTAGCAAGAAGAGTAGGCTGCG
>NC_051406.1:11019326-11021132 GCF_015228065.2 Penaeus monodon
GTTATCAGAGTTCTGGATCAGGAGACTTTTATCATCATGTCTCCTTCAAAATGGCGGCAGCGGATTCAAGATGGACGCCGGGGTCTAAGGCAGAGAAGTATTTTCGAAAAAGAGATAATTTTGAGACTGAAAAAGAACTTCCTCTGCCAAGCATTTCTTTCCTTTCATTCCCTCTGAGACAGAATTCGAAAATCACTGACGTTAGTTTAGGGGAAAATACTACAAGAAGCCAATAAAGGTTATTGGGTACACGCGCCAAGGACTTTTCGGAAAGGTTGGTAAGTGTAAATGACGTCTCGGGAGGATTGGCACCTCTTATTTACTGGTTTATAACGTCGTGTAACAAAGTATACCTTCGTTAAGCATCATGCACCGAGAACCGGTTTCGCAAAGCTACTGAGCGTGACGCGGTGTTGCAGCATTGCACGCTCAACATGACTGTTGTTCAGCGATGAGACAGCAACCGGTTTCAGGGACAAAGCAATGAAAGTCTGGATTCTTCGTCACGTTTAGATTCGTGAAGCTACAATTTTGAGAAAAAAAAGACTTCGTAAACTCTGTCGCAGTTAATTTACTGAGTTGCTTTGAGATATCTTATTCAAATAGCAATTGGTCTCATGAAGTATGATAAGGATGCAATATCTATGGATGCTATGCAGGTAGGTGCATTAGCGTTTATCTTTTTATTATTATTTTCAACAACGATCCAGAATTTCATATAGATTTAACACACGGTCGTAATCAGATTTTGGACGATGGGATTCGAAAAACAATTCTAATATTTTTATTTTTCAGAGACTTAGGTAAGAAGACATGACAACGGGCACATTATATACGGCGATTAATATATTTTCCAAAAAAAAAAAGTTCATCTTGGTCCATACATTTTACGGACAACATAACAAGAAAACGGAAAAGAAAATAGACAGAAAAATGTATAAATATAAAATCCTTGTAAGCACCACATGTACTCTAACACTATATTAACCACCATCAGCACCACACTCTCCCAGAACCATGCACATAAAAAAAAAAAACACCACATCATGTACAAGAAAAAAATCTATAAAGGTGAGCCAGACGCCACTACCTCAAGGCTTGTCGACGCCACTTTTGCAACGAGGTTAGCAACTCCTTCGCAACAAATTCCCCACCACGCGGCGGCCGGGGGTGTGAACGGGCGACCAATAATCAACACAGTCCCCGGGCGGCTTGGGGGCGGGTTTATATATACCTTTAGGCGGCGGCATGGGCGGCCGTTACGCAAGGAGTGGAAGGGCGGCCTGCGTGGCGGGACTGGATGTAAAGTAAGCCACCCGAACGGATTCCATTGGTGTTTCTTGGAGGCGGGGCGTATGTCGAAATCACTTTTGGAGCGAGGAAGGAGGAAGGGGGCGGGGGGGGGCTCTTCCTGAAGGGGAATCGCTCCTGGGGGAAATGAGGGGGAAAAGGCGAGAGAGATTCCCTCCGGGAGAATCGCCCAGGCTAAAGCGTGGACTTAGGTTGTCGAAAGGCCTTCCTCCTCGGTGATATCTTCTGCTCTTCCTTTGCAAGTAAAAGTAGAATAAAGGGAAATGCACGCTGATAGATCGTTCTTTCGCTATCATGTCCTCCCAGCCAGAATGCAGGAGTTAAGTCTTATTTCAGTCTGCTTTGCCTAAATTTAGATAATCCTTTTCCCCAACTGGCTTTGAAGCTTTTCCTTTCGAGATTCTTTTTCCTTTCTTGTAATAAAATCTGTCATTACAAGGCATATTTGTTATTACTGATGATAATACACAGCAACATCACTTACTACTAACTAGC
>NC_051406.1:11021253-11021476 GCF_015228065.2 Penaeus monodon
TTTCAGCGCGCCTCCTCATGACCATTGAAAGTTCTATCAGTATATTGATGCACGTATTAATAAAAGTAAATCAGTCCAAAGAATCCAGAAGGATGGATAATACTTTATGTTTCTAATTCAATACCGTGATAGCTATCTCCGCTATAGGTCTTCCTTTCATGGTCCAGTCTCATCGTTACAGGATAGGTAAACTCGGTTACTCTGTTCCTTTTCACTAACCTAG
>NC_051406.1:11022118-11022229 GCF_015228065.2 Penaeus monodon
TATTTTAATATTGCATGATGTTGAAATTATTTAGGTTTACCTTTAGTTTCTTGCTACTGCACTGATTACCTGAAAATGTTATTTCTAAAATATGTCGCTAAAACCCAAACG
>NC_051406.1:11022687-11022877 GCF_015228065.2 Penaeus monodon
TAGAATTTGATTCATCCCTCCAATTGTCTGATATTCATTTAAATACTTCCACAAAACTCTGAATTGTGTTTTAGTAATTTTTGGTACACTATTGAACAGTTTTGGCCCATTAACTAAGAAAATTTGATTACACCTTAATATTCCGATAGTGTCAGGAAATGTTCTGGATATCTTGTCTGAAAAGTTCTCA
>NC_051406.1:11024701-11025308 GCF_015228065.2 Penaeus monodon
ATGCGAATATATACGTAGCGATAAAGTAGTTACTTTTTACTAGATATATAATTTTTTAACAACAAGAAAAAAAATCCAAACTATTGATTCATTCTTTATCGCAAGGTCCAGACATGACCCCCCCCCCTGGAGAGGACCAGCACGTCAGAAGTTCCTCCAAAGGCTGGCTTCATGGACTAGGCCTATTTGCCAGCTCTAATGATACCTCTGGAATATAAACTCATAGTCTTTTCTGTAGAAGCTGATTGAGTCTTTGCCTTCTCCAAGTGACTTATCTCTGTGTCATTAGCTTAGGTTTTGTAACCTGTGTTGAGGTATTCATATACTCTGTTGCCTTGCTATGTTATTGCGTGTGTTATATATACTTTACTGATTTTATATCCTGTATGCATTTGACTACTTTTTGAACTGTAAAAATTCTCATTTATTCGGGAACCGTTGGGTTCGTTTTTTCTCTGTTTACACACCCGTCACAATCATTATAAGTAATCTGCTTTGGAGCTTAAAAAAAAACGAAAAGAAAAAGATAACCTTAAAACGGTATATTTTTAAATTTTTTGGAAACATTTTTAAATTTTTTATATTTGTATGTATCATATTCTTCCTA
>NC_051406.1:11025530-11025598 GCF_015228065.2 Penaeus monodon
CGGGGCGTTTGGGGGTTTTTTGTTGTGGTGTTTTCTGTGTGTGTTTTTTCAAATTAAAATAAAATAAA
>NC_051406.1:11026017-11026392 GCF_015228065.2 Penaeus monodon
GTATACTCAAGTCCACATAAATCGAACAAAACTCAAAACATCAGTCTTCATATATGAAAGTTCACTCCGAAAAGGTTTATTACAGTTAGACAGATACTGTTGTCATAAAATCTCTTAGAAGAATGCAGTCACACAAAGCAGTCTGGACAAGCTGGATAGACTTTGACAAAAATGAATAAACAGAAGCAAGGCAGTAACTAGACGCTTTGTGGGCCGACCCTCCCTGCTTGGTGCATGCAAGGCGGCGAGACAGTGTCCCCTTACAGCAGCCGTTGTGCTTGTAGTTTATTCTTCTCCAAGAGGCGGCCATTTTTTGCGTCTCTCTTGCCCTCCGCAGACACTTCCGTCTCGGGCTTATCCCCCTACTTACCCAAC
>NC_051406.1:11026424-11026541 GCF_015228065.2 Penaeus monodon
CCTGTCGACGCAGATTCTCCCGTGTCCGTGTGGATCTACTGTACGTCTCACGGTTTTATGCGATGTGAGCGTCTAGATTGAGAGGAGGAAGGAGGAAGGAGGGACTCTGTTGAGGAA
>NC_051406.1:11026663-11026900 GCF_015228065.2 Penaeus monodon
GACGTTCTCTGACGATGCGGAGGTAATGCGTCATACGGTTGTTTTGGCAGACGTCCGGTTGCCACGGCCTAGTGCCTCGAGACGTCAGCTCTTCACGCTCGACGCCCCCCGCTTGGCACTTGGACGCTCTCCTCTGACGCAGCAGCTTCAGCTCACGGCCGCGAGGCGAGGGATGGCGAAGGCGGAGGAGCTGAGCAAGGGAGCTTTACCTGTGGCTTGGGTCGGGAGGCTTGCAAG
>NC_051406.1:11028021-11028517 GCF_015228065.2 Penaeus monodon
CCCCCCATCCAAACCCACCCCCCTTTCCCCCCCCTCCCCCCATTCAACCCCAAACTCCCCTTCCCCCCCCTTCCTCCCCATCTAACCCCCCCTCCCCCCCCCCCCCTCTCCCCCATCTCAACCCACCCTCCCTTTCCCCCCCCCCTCCCCCATCTAAAACCCTACCCTCCCTTTCCCCCCCCCCCCCCCCCCCCTCTTCCCCCCTAAACCCTCAATCCTCCCTCTTCCCCCCCCCTCTCTCCCCCATCTCAACCTCATCCTCCCCCTTCCCCCCCCCTCTCCCCCATCTCAACCTCATCCTCCCCTTCCCCCCCCCCTCTCCCCCATCTCAACCTCATCCTCCCTCTTCCCATCCCCCCATTCACTCCCCACCCCCACCTCCCCACTCTCTAGGTAGGAGGGGATTATCCTTAAACTTTTACCGCGTGGTGACGGAAGGGTTGCTGAGGGTGTTGAGTTTCTGGAGTTTTGTCAACCAGCCCGCACGCCGAGGGCA
>NC_051406.1:11028668-11028754 GCF_015228065.2 Penaeus monodon
GTCCTACTTGCTATTTTCTTGATGTTAATGTGTTTGTTTGTATTTGCATATATTCGTATCCTTAATTACAAAAACAGATATAAAAG
>NC_051406.1:11029342-11029623 GCF_015228065.2 Penaeus monodon
GACGAAATCACGAATTAAAAAAAGCGAACTTGAGGATGACGAATGACGCTCCCTTAGTGTGAATAAACGATTTTAACCGAACTCGAAAACGTGATGAGAAAGAAATTGCTCTGTTGACACGAGGCAATTAAACTGATCTGTCTAATTACAAGCCTTCTGAATGAAAGCGGAGATTTACGTGTTAACAATATTTTCAAGTGCAACGGTATTAGGGAAAAATATGTATTATATGTCTTTCCTATCTTTCTGTACAATTATCTGTCTCTATTCTCTTCTTTATT
>NC_051406.1:11030001-11030167 GCF_015228065.2 Penaeus monodon
CATCCTTTGAAAGATAAATTACATTCTAGTGTAGGATTACGTACTCACATTTGAATTATATAATCGCAAATGTGCAAAAGACGAATCAGGCAAGTGGTATTACACATACACACGCCGTACATACAATGACTCATATGCATTTTTTCACGTATTCGGATCGAAAATA
>NC_051406.1:11030436-11031390 GCF_015228065.2 Penaeus monodon
AATAGCTCCGGATAGAAATGCCTGACACGTTGAAGTGACTTGAGCCAACTACTTTGATATCAAAACGTTGTTTGAATTGAATATACTTTTTATTATGAGGTGTAGCATGGAGATAGTGCTATTTCGAGGTAAATGTCAACCAGTTTACCGTCCTTTTGATTTTTACTGAGGGTAAGAGGTGCAACACGTTTGAGCGAAGGAAGTGAGAAAAGAGGGTCACTGAGAACAGATGGTAGAGGGGGAGGGAAAAGGGAACGTGAAGTAAGGGAAGGGCGTGGAGGAGAGGGAATTGAGGAACTTGGAGGTCACACATTTCCCCTGTCAGGTGGGCGTTTCCCTAGGCCTGGTTTTGCACAGGTCAGCCTTTTCCTACTGGAGGTTAGATGTTGTGGTTCGTGAATTGCATTCGTTGATTTTATCTTAAGTTTTGTAATTATTTGCTTTTTTCTCAGAACTCATGATAAGAGTAGAACAAGGCAAAATATTCAACTCTTTACTCACTTATGTGTCATTAATTATGGCCTGTTGGTGGGCCGAAGACAATGCTAAGCAGCACAAAGGAACTGGTCCTGCCAACTCTTACAAATGAGCAAGTCTTCGCAGAGCCCACAAGCCAATCACCTGCAGCACCCACGATTAGCCCGTGACGAAAACCACCAGTCGTGAGTCCTTCGCTCCGCTGTCGCACCTGACGAAGGATCTACCGCTGCCTGAAGGTGTCCTGCTATAGTGATCAGGAAGCTCCGGTTTAGGACGCCTGATCTGACGCTAAAAGCATTCTTTTTTTTCCTTACTGCGGCACTCACCTATAGTATAGGTATTAGGAAAACATTAATACATGTAATGTGTGGATAAAATGAGTTTTTATGACAGATTGACTGTCCACACAAATTAGCGCGTTGGAAAATGTTTACCAACACAAGATCATCTGTAAGGGAATGTCCGTCCGCAATA
>NC_051406.1:11031445-11032042 GCF_015228065.2 Penaeus monodon
TTGGAAATGTCCGTCTGGCAAAAATGTCGACGGGGAAGAGTCCTAATGTCGAGAAACTTGGGAGGAAGAAACAAAATGAGGATAAACTTTAAGACTGTTGTGATATACTTGGGGAAATACAGTAAATTAATCAAGAATGGATTTTTTTTCTGTTCTGTTGCCTCAATATTCTAGTCCCTTCATTATGGATGAAGGAAGTAAACAGCAATTAAGTACATAATTATTAAATTTAAGGCTTCGAATACCTCGACTGAAATGGAAAACAGCTCATATCATAAAATTATAAGATATGGCTTGTGACGATGCACAGTAAATATTTACAGGTATATACTTTTTCGCACGCGCAATGCAGAGTAAATATTTTCACGTATATACTTTTTCGCACACGCAGTGCAGAGAGGTAGTTTCCCATATAATAATCTCACAGTAATTGACTGACGACAGAGGCCAAAAATTCCTTCACGCATACTGATCCAGGTCTGTTATACATAAGGAAGGGGACCAGGGAAGCTTTTAATTGACGATTTCATAACACTTCATCCAAGAATAGCGTTGGTGTACTCATCTTCTTACATCCATTGTAAACTGAACTCGTAT
>NC_051406.1:11032889-11033343 GCF_015228065.2 Penaeus monodon
CCTAAGACCACAGAGCGTCTGATAAGATAAGATTAAAACCCTGTTCTGCTGTTACCCTTGTCAACACACAGTCATGACAGCTGTGGAACACGGAGACAAACCCACGAGCTCTCTGTCACACACTCGAGATATTTTCCGTAAAACAAAATTGTATACATTTCATAGTGCGGGAATTATGTTTGATCAACAGTGAGGGGAGAGGAAAACTTGCAGGTTCATGTATAGTGATCTTAATTTTGAAAACGCCATGGGTAACATGAATGAAACGTGTTCTTGGACGGTTGTAGCGTGATTTAAAGAGTTTTAAAATCAAGCAATGCAGGTTACAGTTTTCGTAAGTTCTTATTTGTTGATTTGCTTTGTTATTTTTCTTGCTTGGATCAGCTTTGACATTGTAATTGGTTGCAACGTGGTATGGATAATAGGATAAACTATTTTATACATTTTAGTTTTA
>NC_051406.1:11035964-11036148 GCF_015228065.2 Penaeus monodon
AGGAGAGAAAGATTAAGCCTTTCGGGATAAGCAAAAACCGTGGGATTGTTTTGGTCGCTTAATCATCTGTTACAGAGACGGAGGATGCTGCGAAGACTGATGGCCATGGGCGTGAGGCCGCTGCTATGTGGACTGGCTGCGGCGTGCGTGCTCGTCCTCTACCTCATGTACACGCAACCAAGTG
>NC_051406.1:11037316-11037476 GCF_015228065.2 Penaeus monodon
AGCTGACCTAAAATTTGACGTATTCCACTTGCCTATTCCTCTTGGAGAACACCCCCCCCCCCCACTCCGAGAACATTCTCAAATTCAGATACGGATGAAAGTGGTCTACGATAATACTCCCCAATTCACTTAGTCCAGCTACACGCCTGCCGATTAATTT
>NC_051406.1:11037501-11037819 GCF_015228065.2 Penaeus monodon
TTTCCCCGATGCAGATGTGATTGCAATGAGGAAGTGGAGACGGAGGAGAGGGTTGCCAGATACCTCAGTCCCCTCATGGCGGAAGTGGATCCGGTTACAAACAGGTACAGAATTTTGTAACGAGGTGTCACGGGAGACAAAACCCGCGGCCTGAGAATCGTTTCTATAGCGAAGTGTTTGAATGGCATGACGTTGGCTTATGAAAGGGGAAAGGATGGGTTTAATTTTGTATTGTTTTTCCTGTGCTGGGTTATTCATGTCGGTGTCAACTGATAGAGAAGAAATCTGTAATTTCTGTAGGGTTATACGTCACTTGCG
>NC_051406.1:11038702-11038915 GCF_015228065.2 Penaeus monodon
TATAAAAAACAAAAAAACAGCCAAACTCACAGCCTCATGCATGACAATATATAAGGACATATCAAGTTAGATCTTATTTAAAAACAAGAAAAAAAGCCTTAGCATATCTCGAATCTCACTCTCTACCTTTCATTATCAAAACACTAAATGCAAAAGTTCTTCCCGAATCCAACTTCTTCTTTCTACATCAATAGTAGCGTCTTCTTTCTGTAC
>NC_051406.1:11038942-11039181 GCF_015228065.2 Penaeus monodon
CATTAGCATTGACTACAACTACAACACGTGAAACAATCACATTCCATATTCTATATCACTGCCTGTTATTACTGACCTTCCCTTATTTAAACGGTAAAAATACCAGACACTCCCCCCTCCCCCCCATCCATATCTCTCTCTCCTGTGCTTAGATTAGTAAATGAAATAATGACTCACATCAAGGACACAATCCGGGGCACAGTAATATGAAGTAAATTAATCTTATATAAACACTTGAA
>NC_051406.1:11039739-11039964 GCF_015228065.2 Penaeus monodon
AACGCAGGTCAGCCGAGGCGAGCGTCCGTTCCTTCCACCCCTCCTTGGCCATCGAGTTCCTGACGCAGCAGGAGCGGAGAGGCAAGAGGTGCCGGAACACCCCTGGCGTTTTCTCCGTCAGGCACCGGAATGGCGTGTGGCAGGAGGCGGACGTCGGTGGCACGATTTTCCTGGCGTTTGGAGCTTACTATGATGATCGCGATGTTGAGGGTGAGAGTTGGGTAG
>NC_051406.1:11040420-11040673 GCF_015228065.2 Penaeus monodon
TATATTTTTTAAGGAAGTGGGTAGAATAATGACAGGGGGGGGGGGAGGAGTAAAAGAAGAGAGTGTGCGAGAGGGGGATGTGAGAGGTTAGGGGAAAGACAGAAGGATAGGAGGTGTAAGGGATAGGATAAGGTGGTGGGGGTAATGGGGGGGGGGTTGAGGGGAGAGGGATAATTTGATGGGGAAGGAGGTGGATAGGGGAGGGGAGAGGGGATAGAAGGGGTGAGAAGGGGATGGGTATGAGGTGGGGGGG
>NC_051406.1:11040713-11041201 GCF_015228065.2 Penaeus monodon
AGCTGGTATATCAATTTGGAATAGAAACAGAATGATGAATGGCATGGAATTATACGTATAAATATATTGGTTTCAGATATATTATATCAAACAAATTGATGAGTAGGTTTTGACAGGTTTATGATTAAGGAATTTAGCCTTTGAGTTAGTGAAAGCTCGAAATGATAAAGTATACATATAAAGAAGTTTATAGATGACGTATAATTAACATGAATTAGCCAGAGAAATTATACCAATTAATTAAAACAATTTCACAAGAATGTAAAACCTGCATTAATTAATGAAAATCTCACACAGAAGGACCCTTGGTACGCGTGCTGGTGATGGTGGAGAGCACGAAGCCGCCCACGCCCACCTGTCACCTGTGGTTCAAAGGTGACGTCGCGCCCACGGCCACCAGAGCCATCCGCATGGGTGAGTTGATGACCATACAAGCGCCGTACAAAGTGGTGTGGGACCGAGTTTGTCTGATGTCTTCAGTCAAATTC
>NC_051406.1:11042068-11042618 GCF_015228065.2 Penaeus monodon
AGCAGAGAGCTATGGAAATAGTCCAAAATATGCATAATCATAGACCGACAAACATAGGCCTAAATGTACAACACCGGCCTCCCCTCACCAATAAACTCAACATGTACCAGACACCTACAAACCAATAAAGGAGACGGAGCTAAGAATCTGATAAAGAAGACGGAGCAAAGAACCCGATAAAGGAGACAGAGCAGAGAATCCGAGATAAAGGAGAGGGGAATGATGTCGGGGTGAAAGAACTCGGCGATTGGTCGGCCTCGTTACGGAGTAATTACCCGGATGTAGCGTCGGGAAGGGGGGGGCGGGTGAAGAAGGGGGGAAGGGAAGGAGGGAGAAGGGGGGGAGGGAGGGGGAGGGGGTTAGGGGAGGGTGAGAGGGGGAAGGGGAGGGGGAGAGGGGATGAAAAGAAGGGGTAGGGGAGGAGGAGAGAGGGATAGGGGAAGGGAGAGGGAAGAAGGGAGTAAAAATAGGAACAGAAGAAGGGCAGAAATTAAAGGAGGGAGGGAAAGAAAAAAGAAGGAAAATCGGAAGCGGTAGAGATATCAGTAGC
>NC_051406.1:11042950-11043129 GCF_015228065.2 Penaeus monodon
AATTTTCGCTTACCTTTCGTCTTTTGTTTCGTTTTTACGTCTTTTCTTCATCTCTTCCGTGAACATAAATAGGATTATTGATGATGGGGTTAGTCTGTGCTTTAGGGTTAGATCGCTGTTAGTATATATGCTAATGTCAGTGTTAGTATGTGAGGGCTCTGATTCACCTTAGAACGTTG
>NC_051406.1:11043540-11043806 GCF_015228065.2 Penaeus monodon
AAAACTTGGCAATGCTGACGCTGGTCCCTGGGTCATTATGCAAATGATGAGATATCTAACGTTTTGTCGAATTTTTTACGGTGTTTTTTATATTTTTTTCAAGAAAAGTAAAAGTAGAATAAGATGGAAAAAAAAAAAATGGAAAAGAGGGGAAAAAATTAGATCATTTGTGTTTGTAATGAAGGCGTTCCCCCCCCTCCCCCCCTTTCTTTCCTTTTTTTCTTTTTTTAGGAAACGAGAGGACGATGAACTTTTGCTATTTTTTT
>NC_051406.1:11043964-11044678 GCF_015228065.2 Penaeus monodon
GCTTTTTTTTTGTATCCACGTTTACTCTCTCTCTTCCTTTTCTCCTTCCCTTCCTACCTACGCTACCATCGCATTCTTTATTTTCAAATTATCCACTTGCGAATCTCTCATTCCGTCTACGTGCTTATCCACCCGCAAATCACTTTCCACCCACATTCACTCACTCTACACATGAATCTCTATCCACCCGCAAACCACGCCCACTATCCACCCACATCCACTCATTCTACACATGGATCTCTATCCATCCACGTGCCTATCCACCCACATCCACTCATTCTACACATGGATCTCTATCCATCCACGTGCCTATCCACCCACATCCACTCATTCTACACATGAATCTCTATCCACCCGCGAGCCTATCCACCCGCAAATCACAATCCACCCACATCCACTCACTCTACACACGAATCTCTATCCACCCGCAAACCACGCCCACTATCCACCCATATCCACTCCCACCCACGCCCACAGATTACGTCCACTGGCAAGAGCGATTCTCGGACTTCTGGTTACCCTACATCGTGACCTGCCGGGCGGGAAGGGATCTCCGGGGCGTGCCTCAGGTTGCCTCTCTCGTGCCTCATGCGTGTGCTCAGTCCACCAACGCTCTGAGGGTCTTGCATCACGACGGGTCCAAGCCTAAGCGAGGTCTGGCACTGTGTCACAAGTTCATCTTCAACCCTGCCAGGGATATATCGCAAAGGTGAG
>NC_051406.1:11044893-11044991 GCF_015228065.2 Penaeus monodon
CTTTTTTCTTGAGAGGGGGGTGTAATGGGGTTGGGGGGATGAGATGGGGAGGAGGGGATATGGGGTGTTTGGGTTTGTTGTTGTCGTTTAATATAATT
>NC_051406.1:11045827-11046058 GCF_015228065.2 Penaeus monodon
TATAATCATGATCTCCCACATTCTGAAGCCAATCGCTGTCTCTGTTTTTTTTTTCTACCTATGTCTATCGGGAGAGATATATCTACCTTAAAGGAACATCCACGGGTATACTAGTGATTTAATATAAAATATTATCATTTGATAATATTTGTATATTCTCAATCGATCCAACCAACTTATGCTATACGGAAATATAACTAATAGTTAAGATTACCACCACCATCACCTAGT
>NC_051406.1:11046096-11046246 GCF_015228065.2 Penaeus monodon
CAGTACTATTTCCACCACCGAGTACTATAATCAATATAATTAGTATAATCAACATGATTAACATTACCCTTCATTACCTAGCTAGTATAATTAATATAATCAATACAGTTCACGGTTCCACCTCCATCATCTGGTAATATAATCAACATA
>NC_051406.1:11046507-11046735 GCF_015228065.2 Penaeus monodon
TCCCCCCAGACTCGCCGAATGGATCGAGGCATCGCGGGCGTGGGGCGTCGACCACATCACGACCTATGAAGCCGCTTCTCACCCTAACGTCGCCAAGGTCCTGCGCCATTACGAGAAGGACGGGTTTCTCAGCGTCATACCGTGGCAGAACCCGGGATCGCAGCCCAACGTGCCCCATCTATACAGGCTGTTCTACGACACACAGCGGTGGGTGTGTAGGGTAGGGGT
>NC_051406.1:11047699-11048128 GCF_015228065.2 Penaeus monodon
GAAGGGGGTTTAAAAAAGAGGTGGAGGGGTAAGGAAGAGAGGGGGGGGAAAGGTCTGTAAATGTCACAGACGGAACCTCTCCACCCACGCCACGTTACAACTTCCCTCAACACTCTCTGGCTCACATTGCATCAAGGAATTCCGCGATACTAGAGCCACAACATTTTTTTTCCTCACTTCTCTTTCCTCCTGGTATAAAACCTTTGTCGGCCTTTGTCCGTTTTTTTGGGTTTTGATCCAACGGCAAAAGAGGTGATGGTTCGAATTTTCAATACTTGGTATTACCCTTGTATCTTTTTGGGAACCCCCCATTTAAATTAACCCTAAAACCCCCCCCCGGGCCCAAGAACAAAAATTTGCAAATTCCCCCCAAAAATCTTTTTTTTTAAAAAACCCTCTTAAATTTTCCCCCTTTTAAGGGGCCCCTTT
>NC_051406.1:11048156-11048232 GCF_015228065.2 Penaeus monodon
AAAAAAAAAAAAAATTTTTTTTTTTTTTGGGGGGGGGGGGGAAAAGGGGGAAAGGGGGAAAAAAAAAGGGGGGGGG
>NC_051406.1:11048380-11049100 GCF_015228065.2 Penaeus monodon
AAAAAAGGGGGAAAGGGGGTTTCTTTCCTTGTCAAAAACCCCCTTCCCCCACCCACCCCTTAAATTCCCTCAACATTTCCTCCCAAATTGCCAAGGAATTCCGCAAAAAGGGGAAGCCAAAAAAAAAATTCCTTTTATACCCCCCTGATTTCCCTCCATAAAGGAAACCAAAGCCCAAAAAGGGCCCCCTTTTCCCTCTTTTCTTCGGGGGTTTAACCCAAAAAAAAAAGCAGTGGGTGGTTACAGAAATTTTCCAATACTTGTATAAGATTTACCCCCCTTTGATATATGGGTTTGAGGGAAAATTTCCCACCACGTTATAATATATGCTGAAGTAATACGACTGGTAGGTATGATAGCAGATAGTAGTAGCATGAAAGTAGCGTGGCGTGGCTGGAGAAGTCGCGTCCTGTACAGTGCAGTCGATATAACGGGATTTTAGAGTGACTGGAAGGCTGCGTATAAGGGTAAAAACGGCTGTTTAGAGACTCCCTATTGACTGACTGTCACTGGTATAGGGGGTTGAGGGCAGAACAGAGGTCAGGGGTCAAGGTCGTGGCTCATGTGTGACCGGGCTCGTATCGGGGTTTTTTACTAGTCGATGATTGGGGAATTTACCAGCGGGAGATTATGCTGGTTTTTCCTTTTTACTACTGGGTAAACTAGAGAGCTTCGAGTCCTTGGGAAGTGTAGTATGTTATTAGGGGGAGTGATGTGGGA
>NC_051406.1:11049143-11050161 GCF_015228065.2 Penaeus monodon
AAAGTAGATGGGGAACACGAAACAGTATCACAGAACCGCACTCAATATTCAGCCAAAATCAACTCCCTAACCCGACACCCTTCTGCCTTCCCTCAGCTACGGCCTCTTCACGACGGAGAACATCCCCTACACGGACTGCCTGCTGCGCCACCTCGCCTCGCACCGACGTGGGCGTGTGGGACGTAGACGAGTTTTCCTTGTGCCGGCGCCCCCTTCGTCTCGATTCCGGACATGATCGACGCAGCCAAGAGAACGGCCCTCTCCATCGGCGTCAAGCCCCCGACCTCCTACCTGGCCCGCTGCAGCTACTTCTTCGACAACCTGACGGAACCCGCGACCCCGGATCTGCCGGGCTACCTCCACCTCCTCCGACACGTGACCCGCACCGTGAAGTTCTCCCCGCCGAGGGTCTTCACCAAGGCTGTCCACGACACGTCCTACGCCCTGGGCCTCCACGCGCACTTCGCTCTCCTGAATCTCGAAGGGGAAGTGGACCGGGATCACGACCTGTACCACTTGTACCCTGCCAACGAGGGGTATCTAGGGCACTACAGACCAGCGTGCCAAGGGGAGAGCCAAGAGGAGTGCAATGTCCTCTTCCGGCCATACACCACACGGGATACAGCCATGTGGAAGTACAGGGAACAGATCGCGGGCAACACCAAGAGGGTTTTGTCCCATTTAGGCATTGTTCCTCCGTGAACATTCAACGCGGTGAATGTGGTATCATCTTTGTTTTTATTCAGGTGCATTTTATAATCAACGTTTCTCATGTTCACCTCATAAAATCGACATACGATACTCTACATAAATGCTCAGACTGTTTTTTGACCTTAGACCCTTTGCTGTATAGGTATACATTCAAGAATATATGTACATATAATAGCTTTTGGATGTGCCACTTTTCATGAATGTTATAGGCGATGAATAATTTTTGCTAAGTACGGAGCATACCTCATAAGTACTGTTACTATGACATTTAGCTCTTAGAAGAAAAGTGAAAGAGTTTAGTTATAAT
>NC_051406.1:11050679-11050782 GCF_015228065.2 Penaeus monodon
TCGCTATTGTAAATACGACGACCGAAATGATTCACAACCAATTGGATGGGAAGGAACGACCAACCACAAGTCTCTAAAGAATATGTTAAATTAAGTTTTATGT
>NC_051406.1:11050811-11051688 GCF_015228065.2 Penaeus monodon
GCACTATTCTAAATATGTAAACACGTGCATGTACATAGCGTGGTTGGAATGTATTGAACACATAAAAAGGGAGGGGGGGGGGAGTACCTCAGACTTTCTCTTACAAAAGGTGATGAGTCATCTCCGGCCAACAGCTTACTCCTCCTGTTCTTTCCTCCTGACTCATTTTCACCCTCCCCTCCACCATGCATTTTCACTCCCCCCCCCCCACTATGAACCTTCGAAAATGAGGCAATTGGCCAGAAACTACCCTTTGGAATGAGCTAGTTTGGTGACAGCGAGCCATATCATGCTTACATAATCATGAAGTTGCTTGAGTAGAAAAGGAATAAACATTTCTATTAATTTTCTATTATGGTAGTGGGTCCTCTTATCTGTTAAGTGCACTTCACTGTTCGTCTGTATTACCTTGTCCAGTACGTGTCCATACTTCGCACAACACTCGGTCTCATCAATAATAGAGGCAGAGATCACTCAACCATTTAGTATTTTATTAAATTATAATACGTGTGATATTGTGATGTCATATGCGATATCAATAATATGTAAACAGCTTTTTTATATTGATAACAAAACAGAGAGCATGTAATGTCTTCCCGACTAAATACAGAATGGAATAAATAAGTAACTTTAATTATGTGACTTTTAGCATTTTAGGAGCTGTAGAGAAAAGCCTTGCACTTTTTGAATGTATAAGATTATATTCATATATATATTTTTGTGCATCTGGTAATATGAACCAAGGGATTTGTTCAAGCGTAAGAATAAAAAGGTAGTTTCATTTATATTAATAATTGAAGTTATAATTCTTTTCATTGCCATTCATATCACATATGTACTAGCATAATGAACACAATGGTCTTGTTATTATTGATTT
>NC_051406.1:11051757-11052338 GCF_015228065.2 Penaeus monodon
GATGCAGTAGTTGAATATGTAAAGTCCATTAAACCTCCATATTATATATATGATTATCTAGCATATGGCGTTTGCTAAATGTAAACTCTTGTCATCCTCTCTCCCTTTTTCTTTTTAGAAAAATATTTCTCTATTCTTCGAAACTTGACTTTGTAACCGAATGTTTTATCTGAATGATGCCTTATTTTTTTCAAATATTATACGAACAACAACGGTATGTCTAAACATTAAAGAAAATAAAAAATCTTTTATTCAAAGAACGACGTCCTATGTATCGAAGAACATCCTTAATAACCGCCTTTTCTAAATGTCTCTCGAAAATTACAACAATACCGATAATAATTTGGCGAAGTTACCCCATCACTTCTCCGTCTATAATGAATGTTCTCTTTTACTAATCTCTTGGACAAACAACCTCCTCATTTTGTCTGAGAGTGAATATTGGGAGAGGAAAAGAGAGCCTGGGGAGAATAGACTACATTCCAAACTTAAGCAGGAAGACGAATAAAGGGAAAAAAGAAAGAAAGAAAACGTTTCTTCATCGAAGTTAAAAACGTTCGTTACAATGATGGCAGCGAGCA
>NC_051406.1:11052644-11052852 GCF_015228065.2 Penaeus monodon
ACCAGACAATCCTTGCCATCAATATCTACATTTCAAGTTCCGGGCACAGAAATCACTTCAGATTTCAGTATCAACTTCGCTATATTAATCTGCATGGATCTAGCCTGGACGTTGCGATAAATTGAATTCAAGTAGAGAATTATTATAAACGTGTAAATGCAGCGTAGAGTTACTGTTTCATGAATATTGGAACTGCTGTCTTGAATAT
>NC_051406.1:11053012-11053216 GCF_015228065.2 Penaeus monodon
GTATATACTGTACACTTAGAGCTTGATGCGTGTGCTGGTCTGAGTAATAAATGAAAATTGGAAACTCCGGTGATAATAGTCTTCCCGTGTAAACTTTGCACACGGACGTAATTCGGCCATTGCTGCCGACTTTGAGTTTGTTTTTTCTTTCTGCGTTTTCTGTGATACGATTATTGCAGTAGCAGTTATTCATTCAAGTTTGGA
>NC_051406.1:11054417-11054612 GCF_015228065.2 Penaeus monodon
AGTGTTTCACTAATACCACTGCTTTGTTCATCTTACTAATTTTAATTAATTTCAGAAAATAACAACACAAAATGGCATTGCCAGTAAATGCGGCAGAGGTAAACAAACAGAAAACAAAATAAAAGTTTTACATTTATTCAGTAAAACTGAATATAAAGGAACAAATGATACGTGATAAAACAAAGGCAAATTGCA
>NC_051406.1:11054669-11054771 GCF_015228065.2 Penaeus monodon
CAGTCCAGTGTAACATTTTCAACAACTAATAAAACAAAACATTCTTCCTTTAATAAAAACTGTCATTTTGCCTTGTAGACCATAACAACACTCAACTTAACT
>NC_051406.1:11054883-11054969 GCF_015228065.2 Penaeus monodon
AATTGCTTAGCTAGTGGTTCTTTTTTAGGTAAAATAAATTATTAAAAATTTTAAAACCTGTGTGTCTTACTGGACCATTTAATGTT
>NC_051406.1:11055996-11056086 GCF_015228065.2 Penaeus monodon
TTATTGACTCTGTCCTGCTAAGCTGGAGTATCGTCGTGGGTGACTGAAGAATGCAGTCCTGATCACGACTTCATATAACACATGTATAGG
>NC_051406.1:11056402-11056696 GCF_015228065.2 Penaeus monodon
TTATGTAACAGCTACGGCAACAACAGAGGCAACAATAACAACAATAATACCTTATTTGCTCGATTTCCTGTCACTAACACCGTTGCTTTTCTGGTACAGATCCCGATCCCATTGTGTTCGCTATAAGAGTCCTGACAAAAAGCTTGCACCTACAAAATTAAATGTAATAACACTAGAATTCCCTTTTATGGTTCAGGATATCGCAACAATACTTCCCTCTGTTAATAAACCATTTGATCTCTCACAGTACAATACATTATTGGACTTTTGCAGTGTCTGATTAAAGCGCATCCG
>NC_051406.1:11057459-11057596 GCF_015228065.2 Penaeus monodon
AAACGCGCAATGCAAAAGCAGGTAAAGGAAACAGCTTCCTGGTGGTGCGTGTCAGCCATCAGGTGTTGGCGAAAGGCTATTAGAGGAGTCAAGCGCATCACGCGGAAGTCTGGGCGAGGAGGGAAGCATCTCTTTTA
>NC_051406.1:11059129-11060050 GCF_015228065.2 Penaeus monodon
GAGTGTTTTTTTATGTGCGTACACTTCTGCTATCGCGAAAATAAGTTTCCACACCTGGGTGCAGGGTAGCGTTGGTGGGGGGGGGGGAGGGAATGCAAGGAAAAGGAACAGCTGCAGAAAAGAGAACAAAATAAAATTTCTTTGAGGCTAATTCTTCCTTTTCGCCCCAAAAAACAACCTCTCTGCGACGATACAAACTTCAGGCACCGAGGTTGTTCTTTGAACTGCGCCAGACAAAGGAGTAAGTTTGAGAGCCTTGAGGCGAGGCACAGAACAGTTCAAAGTGAACTGATCTCCCGGAAGAGAAAACGGAAAATTTGAAAGTTTTACCTGTTCAAAAATTTCCGCACGATTTTCCGTTGCATCTGCAATATATCAATAATAAATCAGACTATATCATCATAAGAAACACAAACGAAATATAACAAGGGAACCAAAATCACAACTAGATGTTAATGACGGAGGGATGGCGAAATCGTGACGTCACAAAAACACAGGTGTCACGGGGCTCACTAATTGACATTTGCCGTCCTATTTAAAGTGGGCGAGAGCAGAGGGCGGAGGTCACTTCGCTGCTCTTCGTCGCCGCCTTCAGTAGCTATGGGGAGATCCGGGTCTCTGTGCGTCTTCCTCCTGGCATTGTCCGCCCTCTGCGCCCACGCTCGCTACAGCGCGGGCGTGGGCGGCGAGGCACGTAGGCGTGTGCTCGTCGAGGTAGGGCAAAGATGGCGTTTTTTTTTTTACATATCTAATTATTCATTTCTTTTTATCTCTTTAATTGAACGCTTTTTACTGATTCAGTTCCCGGTAACTCGACAAGGATATTTTTTTTCGTCTCTTTTTTTCCCTCTGTACATCTTTCTGATTATTGCTTTTCTAATGAGTGAAGCTTTTTAACGCAGTCGGTGCAAACAAGTTGAT
>NC_051406.1:11061208-11061552 GCF_015228065.2 Penaeus monodon
GATCAGTGAACAAGGGAAAAATGTTCCATGCGAAACAGTTTAACACACTGTATGCAGGGAAAATAATTTATATATATTGTAACTTACACAGGCATATTTTTACGTACTTGTGTGCATGTGTGTGTTTTCCTATTTTCTTTTATCTCATTCTACGTCGTCTACTTTTACTGTTAGTTTCTGAATCGGTCTGTTATTTTCACTTTTTCTAATACGTTTTAAAAATATTCTCTTTCCTCTTTGATTGGCGTTTCATGTAGTTTTTCTGGTCATATTTTCGGTTTTGTGTATTTTTTTTTCTGTTTGTCTGTTTCATTGTCTGTCTGGATGTCTGTCTGTCTATTTGT
>NC_051406.1:11061703-11062223 GCF_015228065.2 Penaeus monodon
CGTACTTTTGGTAATAAAAAGGACACAAATTACATTACAGTTAATGAATGAAACTCGATCAACGCATGAAAAGCAAACCTGTAACGAGCTTCATTTAATTATTTATGTGACATACTTTGAGAGATCCAAGAGCCCTTTGCAAACGCTGAAAGCTGGACCTGTGAGTTTTAGTAGAATGGCATACTCTTCTTGATTGCATTAAGCGCATTTGAAAACACTAAAGAGAATTTGATTCAATAACCGTAACAAAGGTGTTTTGAGTAATTCATTCCATCTATTCTGGATTCCCCCCCCCTCTCTTATTTCGTTTGACATTCTTCCTTGAAATTGTAATAATTTATATCCAACTACATCTTTTTTCTTTGGGATAATATCGCTCTTACAGTGTTTTTTCTTACAATATTTTTGTACGAAACATTTTTTTTTTTTATATATATCGCTGATATTTCTTGATACAAATTTCAATAAAAAAACGAGCACTTTTTTAATGTCTCATCAAAACCTTGCCAGAAAGACAGTA
>NC_051406.1:11062288-11062518 GCF_015228065.2 Penaeus monodon
CACCATCACGATACACTTAATCAATGAACGTTAGTTATACATCGTCTATTAATCTCATTATACATTTTTCTTCCCGTATAACTGATGTAATACAAAACTTTTAAAAAATATCGGCAGTTCCCTGTTTTTTTCATCTAATTATTCAATTAAAAGCTTACGAATCTGATGATAGCGTTTCCTCTGCTAGCTCTGGTCTTGCAGTGATTTGAATATGTTTTCTAGTGTAAAGG
>NC_051406.1:11063189-11063289 GCF_015228065.2 Penaeus monodon
CGGGAAAGCACATTATACATCCTGTTATGCCTCGGGCGATAGCGTAAAAAGCAAATTACGAGTTTCTATCAAAACCTTTTTGAAATCCTTACTCGATCGC
>NC_051406.1:11063817-11064071 GCF_015228065.2 Penaeus monodon
GATATATTTAATTGCGATTTCTCCATTTACAGGATGAAGTCGAGACCAACGCTTATTCCGAAAGAAAACTGACAAAAAGAGGAGATACCGATCTAGAAAAGAAAACGGGAACACAAATGCAAGAGAAAACGGACGAAGAAGACATGCAAATGACGGAAACACAAAGGGGGGACGATAAAGAAAGGGAAATCAAGGAGGAAAGGATAGAAGAGGAGAAGATGGGAAAAGAGGATGAGAGCATGATGGGAAGAGTG
>NC_051406.1:11064204-11064435 GCF_015228065.2 Penaeus monodon
GGCAGATGCCAGGCGGTCCCATACCCCCAAAACTGCCAGTGCCAATTCAAGGCTTCAGTTTAGAGGAAGCAGACAACAGTGCCAACGAGGAGGAGGAGGTTGAAGAGTCAGTGCCAGTGCCAGGGTCAGGCAAAGAGGGCCTGGTGCCAATCCTCAACGTTGTTCATAATTTCAGGTGAGTATGATCACGATGAAGATTCTTATTGTTATCTGAAGCTTAGTAATGGCGTT
>NC_051406.1:11064716-11065001 GCF_015228065.2 Penaeus monodon
ATACAAGACACACAAAAATCTCTCTCTTTCACACTTTACACCACCACCCAAATCGATCAACCTTCTCGCCTTTTCCCCCCTTCATTCTCTCACTCTCTCACCCTTTCACCCCTTCACCTTCTCACCCCTTCACCCTCTCACCCCTTCACCCTTCAGATTCCCCGAGGTCGAGGCCTTTACGTACTCCGAGGGCGAGATCGTAGTCAAGGAACAAGCGGGCGTCCTGTTCGACCAGCGCCCGTTTTCTTTGAGGGAAGAACCCTTCGCTCAAGGTAAACTATGCTA
>NC_051406.1:11065343-11065639 GCF_015228065.2 Penaeus monodon
GTTATCAGAAAAGGAATGAGATGTGCATATTTATCTAGTCAATGCACATGCAATATACATAAAAAAAAACAAAAAAACACGGAGACACCCATTTCCTAATACTGAGTCTTATTGCTGCCCCGTTCCTTCCTCTGAACGGCCACAGAACGGATCTCCTCTGGATGCGGAGGGACGTTCACTGCCTTAACCGGAATCATCACGTCTCCTTCGTATCCGTTTAATTATCCGAACAACATCCGATGTGTCTACAAGATTAGTGTAAGTTGAGAGCTAAGTTGAATCAGGTATATCAACAG
>NC_051406.1:11066623-11067045 GCF_015228065.2 Penaeus monodon
TCTCTCCCTCTACCTCTCCACCTTCCCTCCCTCCCCTAGCCTCTCCTCCTACCCTCCCTCCCCTGCCTCTCCCCCTCCCCTTTCTCCTACCGTGCCTCTCCCCCTCCCTCTTCTCCTACCCACCTTCCCCCTGCCTATCCCCTGTCCCTCCCCCCTTCCTTTTCTTCCCCACCCTCTCTCACCCACCTCTCCCCCTTCCCTCCCTCCCCTGGCCTCTCCCCTTTCCTTCCCTCTCCCCCGGCCTCCCTCCCCTTCCCCCCCCACCCTCTCTCACCCACCTCTCCCCCTCCTCAGCTTCCGTCCGAGTTCACCGTGGGGCTGGACTGCAACGACTTCTCAGTACAACCCGGAGATAAGGGCTGCGAGAATGACTTCCTGGCGGTGTCGGACAACGGGGGACCGGATGAGCCGACCAATCAGTG
>NC_051406.1:11067080-11067384 GCF_015228065.2 Penaeus monodon
GATGGGTGGTATAAGGGGTGGGTGAGGGTGGTTTAAGGGAGGTTTAAGGGGTGGGTGAGGGTGGTTTAAGGGAGGTTTAAGGGGTGGGTGAGGGTGGTTTATGGGAGGTTTAAGGGGTGGGTGAGGGTGGTTTAAGGGAGGTTTAAGGGATGGGTGAGGGTGGTTTAAGGGAGGTTTAAGGGGTGGGTGAGGGTGGTTTAAGGGAGGTTTAAGGGGTGGGTGAGGGTGGTTTAAGGGAGGTTTAAGGGGTGGGTGAGGGTGGTTTAAGGGAGGTTTAAGGGGTGGGTGAGGGTGGTTTAAGGGT
>NC_051406.1:11067780-11068332 GCF_015228065.2 Penaeus monodon
GGTGTTTAAGGAGTTTAAGGGGTGGGTGAGGGTGGTTTAGGGAGGTTGAAGGATGGGTGAGGGTGGTTAAGGAGGTTTAAGGGTGGGTGAGGGTGGTTTAAGGAGGTTAAGGGGTGGGGAGGGTGTTTTAAGGCGGTTTAAAGGGTGTGAGGGTGGTTTAAGGGAGGTTTAAGGGTGGGTGAGGGTGGTTTAAGGGAGGTTTACGGGTTGGGTGAGGGTGGTTTAAGGAGGTTAAGGGGTGGGTGAGGGTGGTTTAAGGGAGTTTAAGGGGTGCGAGGGTGGTTTAAGGGAGGTTTAAGGGGTGGGTGAGGTGGTTTAAGGGAGGTTGAAGGGATGGGTGAGGGGTTTAAGGGAGGTTTAAGGGGTGGGTGAGGGTGGTTTAAGGGAGGTTTAAGGGATGGGTGAGGGTGGTTTAAGGGAGGTTTAAGGGGTGGGTGAGGGTGGTTTAAGGGAGGTTTAAGGGGTGGGTGAGGGTGGTTTAAGGGAGGTTTAAGGGGTGGGTGAGGGTGGTTTAAGGGAGGTTTAAGGGGTGGGTGAGGGTGGTTTAAGGGT
>NC_051406.1:11068729-11069968 GCF_015228065.2 Penaeus monodon
GGGTGGTTTAAGGGAGGTTTAAGGGGTGGGTGAGGGTGGTTTAAGGGAGGTTGAAGGGATGGGTGAGGGTGGTTTAAGGGAGGTTGAAGGGATGGGTGAGGGTGGTTTAAGGGAGGTTTAAGGGGTGGGTGAGGGTGGTTTAAGGGAGGTTTAAGGGATGGGTGAGGGTGGTTTAAGGGAGGTTGAAGGGATGGGTGAGGGTGGTTTAAGGGAGGTTTAAGGGGTGGGTGAGGGTGGTTTAAGGGAGGTTTAAGGGTTGGGTGAGGGTGGTTTAAGGGAGGTTTAAGGGGTGGGTGAGGGTGGTTTAAGGGAGGTTTAAGGGGTGGGTGAGGGTGGTTTAAGGGAGGTTGAAGGGGTGGGTGAGGGTGGTTTAAGGGAGGTTTAAGGGGTGGGTGAGGGTGGTTTAAGGGAGGTTGAAGGGTGGGTGAGGGTGGTTTAAGGGAGGTTTAAGGGGTGGGTGAGGGTGGTTTAAGGGAGGTTTAAGGGGTGGGTGAGGGTGGTTTAAGGGAGGTTTAAGGGTGGTTTAAGGGATGGATGAGGGAGGATTGAGAGTGGATGAAGGGAAGTTTAAGTGAGGTTAAGGGAGATTTAAGAGTGGTTTAGGGTAGGGAAGGAGAGGAAGAGGGAAGGAGAGGAAGAGGGAAGGAGAGGAAGAGGGAAGGAGAGGAAGAGGGAAGGAGAGGAAGAGGGAAGGAGAGGAAGAGGGGAGGAGAGGAAGAGGGGAGGAGAGGAAGAGGGGAGGAGAGGAAGAGGGGGATTTACTGAAGGGAAGAGGAAAGGGAGATATGAAGAGAGGAGAGTGGGAGAAAGGAGAGAGGGAGGAGAGAATGGGAAATGCAGGAAGGGAAGAAGAGAATGGGAAAACAGAAAGGAAGGAATAGAAAGGGAGAGTGAGGAGGGAGAAAAGAAGAAAGGAAAGATAGAAAGGAAAAGAGGAGAGGGAGATAGAAAGAGAAGGAAGGATGAATGAAGAGAAGAGAGGGAGAAAATAGATAAAGGAAGGAATAGAGGAAGAGAAGAGGAAAGAAAAGAGAAGAAATAGATGAAATTTATTATTTTTTTTATCATCTTTTCTTACATGAATCTCATTTCTTTCTTTAACCTCTATGTCATTTATTTATATTTCATATATTGCTTTACATATCTGATCTCTCTTCCAGTTGTAGAGAATAATTATAAAAGAAACAAAATCCAATACAGCTTTTATTTTACTTTTACATAAATAACTAATCATCTTAA
>NC_051406.1:11070032-11070180 GCF_015228065.2 Penaeus monodon
AACACCAAAAACAGAATTCCTTTCATGCCCTTATCATTATGGTATTTCGTTCCTTATATTTATCATCATTAATCATTATTACAATGTCGTTGATGTTACGGTCATTATCCCCACAAACATTTATCAGCCAGTCCTATATTTTGTAATA
>NC_051406.1:11070846-11071015 GCF_015228065.2 Penaeus monodon
CATCATTTCCTCATGCAACAGATTCTGTGGCGACAAGGCCATCGCTGCCTTTTCCTCCAGCAACAACCTGACTCTCGTGTTCCAGACAGATTCGACTTACAGGTACAGAGGCTTCATGTGCCGGTACAGAGCGCTAAATGCAGATGGTACAGGTGAGTTGATGGTGGGT
>NC_051406.1:11071690-11072209 GCF_015228065.2 Penaeus monodon
TGATAACAGACATTAATTCAAGATCAGCTGACTACCTGAATGCCACAGAATAAGAATTGAAAAAGGATACTTCGAAACAAGACGTCATTAAGCCATTTTCACCCATGGTCTAATTCTGGCAAACTGTTTAGCGTATGGAAAAGATGATGCAAATACAAGTTTAAATGAAAATCGCCTTAATTTCACTTTTGATTACATGATTGGTCAATCTAGATCATTAACGGACTCGTCTTTCAATCATCTTGCTTTGATTTTCAACTTGGGGATTCACTCTGGCTAAATATATTTTCAGACTAAATCTACTTTCTACGCTACGCCAAATCTACTTTCGGACTAGAAATGACTAGAAGTTTGCTGTAGTTCATCCAGATAGATTAACGATAAGATGAGGAATTGCAGTAGATAAATTTGAATACGCTACTGACATGGCATATAAGTATTAAGTTAACAAATTAACTTTACCTTTTTAAATGATCAAGTAAACTATATATTTTTCTCTAGCGATCCTGGAGAAAATAG
>NC_051406.1:11072240-11072304 GCF_015228065.2 Penaeus monodon
CACTCAACGACTCGTTAATGTCGTTTGGTATTTATGGTACTTATAAGAATAAAAGAATTTGTCT
>NC_051406.1:11072648-11072737 GCF_015228065.2 Penaeus monodon
CTATGGCGCTCCGTTAATCCGGGCTTTGAATTTCCTCACAAATCCTTTCACTCTATCGATGTCCAGCAGGCCAGGCTTTACTATCCTAT
>NC_051406.1:11073559-11073737 GCF_015228065.2 Penaeus monodon
CTCCCACAGAAATGCGGGTTACATATGATGATAATGATATCAGTAATGAAGTTAACAACATGAGTCATAATGATATTAACATGGGTGATAATGATATGATGACAGATCTAAAATCATATCACTATCACCAATATATCTATTTTAGCTTTATTTTAGCATTAACATGTCAATGATTATA
>NC_051406.1:11074492-11074986 GCF_015228065.2 Penaeus monodon
AAATCACTTGTATTTCAAACATTTGTTTCTCCGCATATTAAAATTAACATCGTTGGCTGCTTCCATTAACTCCTTTCTTGCAAATCCCCTCCCCCCCCTATTTTTTTCATTTCGAGAAAATGGACATCCCGAAGTAAAGGCGCTCGTTTTCTATTGTGCTGAAGAAAACGGAAGGAAGTGAGCATTCAGTGCATCGTATCATTTCATGTTGTAACTACGTGTGTAATTTCGTGTTTTAATATTTGTGAAGCCTGGGGGTGAATTCAAAAGATCAGGGTGAAGCGGTCTGTGCATGAATTTGAGCGAGCATGTTACATTTGGGAATGTGGATGTTTAGAATTCTTTCAGTGGTACAGATGTAAGATTTTATTTTTCATTTTAGGACCGCGTGGGATACTTTTTAAGATACTAAAGATAAATAGTAAACGAATCCTTTCAGCTTATCTGTTGGTGTGTTCATATTTCGTTTGATATTCAGGGGGGCGGCGGGAAGA
>NC_051406.1:11075166-11075395 GCF_015228065.2 Penaeus monodon
CATCCACTACAGCATCCGCATCTCCCCCCTCTGAACCAGGCGCAGTTGGGACTGTCACGACAAACAACACGGCAGCTGAACACACAGTCATCTGCACAGGACCCGGAGAGTGAGTACTGGCTGACGGGTTACACTGTATTCAATGACAAATAAATTGATATATATGAAAGCATGGGGAGAGGGGATGATAACAAAGAGAAATGGGAAAGCGAGGAGACGAAAAGAAAAT
>NC_051406.1:11075641-11076671 GCF_015228065.2 Penaeus monodon
CTTCTTTTACCATAAACACCTACCCTTCACCCACAGTGACGGTTGGGCAGGGAAGTGTGGGGTGAGTAACAAGAAAACGAGAATCGTCGGAGGAGCTGCCACCACGGAACATGAGTTTCCTTGGATGGTGAGTAAATAAGCACTCGCGTTGGATGGCGTGTGAGTGACTATTCGCGTTGGATGGTGAGTGAATGGGCACTCGCGTTGGATAGTGTGTGACTACTCGCGTTGGATGGTGTGTAAATGAGCACTCGCGTTGGATGGTGTGTAAATGAGCACTCGCGTTGGATGGTGAGTGAATGACCACCCGCTTTGGATGTTAAATGACCATTCGCGATTCATGACTCATCACCTCGCCGTGATGAGTCGTGAAGTTTTATTTTATTTTTAACTTTGACTTGGGTGTTCTTAATTTACAAATAATTTATTTATATAAAAAATTATCCAATGTAGAAAAATTGCAGATTAGTTGTGTTTTTCTGTTAATATCCTGGTTACTGAACACTTGCTTTTTGTTAAATCGTTATTATCATAATTTAAGCCCAAATGACATGTAAACGATTATTCACCAGTGTTTAGCACGCAGAGTTAATAAAAATCTGTAAAAAAATGTAGTAAGAACAGCATAAACAACAATCTAGATATTAATATCAATTAAAGAGATTATAAAACTAAGGAGCGAAAGATATACACATCTCGCATCTTATATAAAGTACATATATTACAGCGAAAAAAAGAGAGCTACATTATATTACAAGTCTTAATTAAATATGCTGCTCCCTCCCTCTCCCCTCCCCCTCCAGGTAGCCGTGCTGAAGGTATGTGGCAAATACATGGAACACTATTGCCACATATGCGGAGGAACCATCATCCACAGCCAATGGATTCTCACTGGAGCTCACTGCCTCGTCAGGTATAGTTTCGCGTTCTGTATTCTATATTGTTTATGCATAGTTCGGAGGTAGGTAGATCTGTGGAAGGAGGCAGGGAGAGAGGGAAGTAGATAGATTGATAGAACAGTGAATGCGTT
>NC_051406.1:11076867-11076968 GCF_015228065.2 Penaeus monodon
GTAGTTTAAGTTACAGGTTTTCACCTTCAAGTTTCCATTTTTTGTGAGAAATATTAAATATCTCTACTCAGATTATGCTCTATTTTTTTTCTCTCTACACG
>NC_051406.1:11077010-11077179 GCF_015228065.2 Penaeus monodon
TAATAGAAGCAATGAATTAAAAACAATGGTTATTTATATGTCATTCGCTTGTATACCTCTGCCAACAATATCCGTGTATGTCTAAGATTGTGCGCCATAAAAATATATATGTGGATAAAATTCAACCAAAATTATAAATAAAGAAAGCTAGCAAGTTAGGCACCCATGT
>NC_051406.1:11077364-11078177 GCF_015228065.2 Penaeus monodon
AATCTTATTCGTCACACACCAAGAAAAGAAATAGAAAAACTTTCTCCCTTTGAACCTGTAAATAGCAGTATCCATCCCTCCAATCCTTTAACACAAAGGATATTCTTCGCTTACCTCCAGAAAAACACACGATTCTCCTTATCTTCTTCTAAGAGGTTACTGATGATCTTAAGGATTAATTATGGCCTTCCATTCCTCTTTTGTTTTGTTCTTTCCGTTTTTTATCGTCCTGCTCTAAGTCCTTCTTTGAGATCGCCTTTGGATGGGTCGTTGGCCACACTCCTACCTCTTTTATGCCTTTTATGCGTCGCCGTTTACCTGTTCGTTTGTCTTTCTGTGTCTGTCTATCTACTTACATCCGTCTTCAAATTTATTTGTTTCTATGCCTGTGTCTCTCTATTCATCCAATATTTAACTCTCCCCATTTCCGACCATTTTGAATTCCTGTTTTCATTTTTTTTACTTTTGTTTTTAGTCCGGAAACGCTTACTATGATTTATTTCCACGAAACGAGATCTGAAGCAGATCAGAAATTGCTCCAAGGCAAGGAAGTAAAGCTTTCGAAATCCAATAGTGCGTAATGACTTCAAAAAGACGTTCTTACTTACTGTAGGATGAATTGAACAATGTCAAAATATCCACTTAACTTTTTACACGGTATATACTATTCTCTCTTGTATAACAACTTTTTTTTTACGCGTAGGATACATCTTTATATACACAGCAGCTCCGTTTTCATGAGCCTGTTTCTAGTTTTAAAAAAGGTACTTTATCTTAGAACCACAAAGTATTTTCTGAGTTTCCCTATATTTC
>NC_051406.1:11078344-11078422 GCF_015228065.2 Penaeus monodon
GGCAAAATAAGAAGGAAAAACAATTGGTCGTAAACTGGCAGAAAAATTACGAAACCATTGGTACACCATAAACAAACG
>NC_051406.1:11078452-11078643 GCF_015228065.2 Penaeus monodon
AACCAGTGTACCAGTTGAAACCATAGCCATGTTACTGGGAGACCACAACCTGTACACACTCACACCATCGCAGAAGTTCTTCCGTGTCGAGGCAGTGTATGTACACCCTGACTTCAATGTGCCGTCTCCACTCAACAATGACATCGCTTTGGCTAAACTTCCTCAGAGCATAGCCTTTAGTCGTGAGTATA
>NC_051406.1:11079026-11079231 GCF_015228065.2 Penaeus monodon
CATTAAGCCCACTATACCCCCCCCCCCCCCAGAACACGTGGCCCCCATCTGTATTCCTCCAAAGGACTATATCGACCTCCTTAACCTCCTTCCACGCACGTTGGAGGAGGAGGAGACTACCACGCCCGTAGCCAGGGTCATCGAAGGTCACGAGGACGTCCAGGGTATTAGGCAAGGTCAGTTAGAAGCAGTGGCAAAGGTCAAG
>NC_051406.1:11079279-11079739 GCF_015228065.2 Penaeus monodon
AAGAGGTTATGTGGATTTTTTGTTTGTTTTGTTTTGTTTTTCACTGATGTAAAAATGCACGAATCAGTAAAGCTATGTTCAAAATACGTGAGTCGGTAAAATGAAAAAAAAGTATTATCACTCATGCCCGTTTTCTTTCTCTTCTCTCGCGATGACAGGGGTAACTACGGAAGTTCCCAAGTCTCATACGATTATTCACAAAGCCTTCGAAAACCGCAACGTCTCCGTTTTCGGCTGGGGAACCATCGATGACGGTGCGTAAGACATCTGAAAACAAAATTCCATGTATATGTTTTTTAAAATGTTTTTTATTGAAAGTTTGTTTATTCAATGTGAGTTGGGTCTCTTCCAAAGGTTGAGGGACTATAATAAATGGTTCTTTTTTATATCTCTTAGCTTTTTTTTCTCTTTCTTTTTCTCTACCCCCTGTTTAGCTTATTTCTCTTTGTAGGCTAGTTAG
>NC_051406.1:11079868-11079978 GCF_015228065.2 Penaeus monodon
ACCTAATTCATCCATTGTGGATCTGGTCATAAATAACAAATATTGAACAGATTTATATTAAACTCTTCTCAAAAAAAAAAAAAAACGGTCTCATCTCATTGCTTCTCTCT
>NC_051406.1:11080002-11080169 GCF_015228065.2 Penaeus monodon
TACTCCTCGCAGATGGCACCGTGGCCCAGATGCTGCGTGGCGTGTCGGTCCAGATCCTCCCCAACGACTTCTGCGACTATTACTACGGCCTCATGACTGATACCATGATGTGCACTTCGGGCGAGGGCGGCCATGGGCCTTGCAGGGTGAGATGCGTGCGTGCGTGC
>NC_051406.1:11080477-11080889 GCF_015228065.2 Penaeus monodon
ACCAACCATCTACAACCCCCAACCACACACATTCATAACAAACACGTTCTTCTTCCCTCTCTTGACCCGCACTGACCTCCCGTGACCTCTGATCCCCCCCAGGGCGACAGCGGGTCACCAGCCCAGATGCTGATGGTGGACGGCCGCTGGCTCCAGGTGGGCGTGCTCGCTTTCGGGGCGGCCTACGGATGCGAAGTGGGCTATCCCTCGGGCAACGTCCTCCTGCCGCTCTACGTAGGGTGGCTCGAATACGTGACAGGATTCGACTTTTCGGAGTATTATTAAGAGGGGTCGGACGAGACGGGATTCGCTCGTGGGTCGCGTGAAGCGGTTTCGGTCTCGGTTGCGATGCGTTTTTGTTTCTATATTTTTTTTTTCTCTCGGAGCTTCGGTTCATTCAGGACGATTGGGA
>NC_051406.1:11080926-11081556 GCF_015228065.2 Penaeus monodon
CGGATTGTTGTGGATTTATATGTTCATGACGTGAGGTATTTCTGAAAAAGAAAAGAAAAAGAAAATGGTAATGATAATTTCGATAATTTCATTTCGTTTGTTTCGGAGCTTCGGTTGATGCAGGACACGTAAGGAAACGTTGTAGATTTATGTGTCCTTGATGTGAAGTGTTACTGAAAAAAAAGTTCATAATCCAATAGGATTTTATTTTTTCCGGCTCCTTTGAAGACTAATGACAATAGGATTTTTTAAAAATAAATGTTATTTGTCGATTACATTTTTAATTAAAGACTTTAATGAGGGATTTTATTTGATATTTTTAAACCACATTTCTTTTGTTTTAGATTCACTCTAATCATATATATTTTACATTTCACTATCCCTTGACGCGAAAAACGCAACACATAGAATCAAGCAAGTTCAAAGCGTAACATTTTGCTGCGAACTGAAAAAAGAAAAATAATGGCTGTTTCTTTTGTCTATTTTTTTTTTGTCAAAGCTTCTGCATTTCAATTGTGGAAAAATATATTTACATGATGTGGAATTTTAAACAAAAATGGATCAAGGAGGTTTTACCAGTACACCTCATTTTTAAGTTTGCTATGAGCAGTTGGACTAACATATATACAG
>NC_051406.1:11081772-11082034 GCF_015228065.2 Penaeus monodon
AAAGGAAAAAGAGAAAACTATATATTTTGATTGTAAATGTGCATTTGGCAAAGCTACCTGTGATATATGTTCTTTAGTTTGTTTGTTTCTTGCAAGTAATAAAACCTTCATATGAATTTTTCGATTTAGTTAACCCTCCACCTTTTTTGAAGGAATTGTCCAATAAAACAAGAACATTGAAAATAGTTTTAAAGTATTCCACTGCTATTTACAAGTGTGTTACGGAGGAAATATTGATATTAATATTCATTTGTTTGTTGGG
>NC_051406.1:11082480-11082632 GCF_015228065.2 Penaeus monodon
TACTCATTCTACACACAGAGACTAAAAGCAAGAAATGGAGGGAAGGGGAAGCCAGTGAAAGACATACAGGAACACAACGAAGCCTTCAAATTGCGAATTATCAAACGTCCATTCACCTGTAAGGAAATGCAAGGACAAAGGAAATTAAAATA
>NC_051406.1:11082685-11082837 GCF_015228065.2 Penaeus monodon
GGCGGGAGGGGGTGGGGTGGGGGTGTGTATTTTTTGTTTTCTTTTTCCTGAAAAAAAAAGGTTTCGGTTTATCAGGATTTTTTGTCTTCTGGATTTGGACGTTGTGATTGTCCATTTCGATTATCGTAGAGAAAGAAAGAAAAAAAAAACAC
>NC_051406.1:11082966-11083146 GCF_015228065.2 Penaeus monodon
TGTCTTAAAAAAAAGAGAGTAAGGTTTAAAACTTTGAAATCACAAAATTGTTATTCTGAAAAGGGTCCGGGCAGTAGCTATTAATTCTGGCTGAGGTACCGGAGAAATTAAATTACTTTCATTTTCTAGCGTAACAAGAAGCTCTACTAATTAGTAAAACTCCTTTCGAAAGATTTCTCG
>NC_051406.1:11083192-11083297 GCF_015228065.2 Penaeus monodon
GGTCGTAATTTGGCTTCGAAAGGATTATGTGTCTAGGGAAGGACATTGATTAAACAACGTGTGTGTACATGCATGCGTAGATCTATCTACTTGCGCGCGCGCGCG
>NC_051406.1:11083410-11083645 GCF_015228065.2 Penaeus monodon
ATTAGAGAGAGAAAAAGAAGCATAATATGCTGAAGGACTGAACACTGCAATCTGAATCTGGGTTCGGATGTCAGCTGCTCGAGACCAGAATTCCGGATAAGAATGTTCGTGTTTCGGTTCGTGCGGCTCGGGGAAAGTTAAATGCTCCCGCGCTGAATTCTGATGCCAGTCGTTAATGCATTTTCGTCGGCCAGGTCAGTATTCTCTCGTTTCTGCCATAACGCATGTGATTATT
>NC_051406.1:11083716-11084037 GCF_015228065.2 Penaeus monodon
TTCTAACTTCCATGCCTCTTTCTTCTCGCTTTGTCTATCTACACATAAACAAACAAAACACACACGCTACTGAAATATGACATTTTATGACACTTTTATCATTCCTATCTTCTTTACGTTCATCATCATCACTATTAAACTCCCATATATTTTTCTATCACACTTTTTTTATCACATATACCTTGCTTTTTATTTATTTTTTCGTCTTCGTCCCCTGCAAAATATGATTACTCAAGAACCATCTCAGGCTCGCCTTTGAAAACTTTATATAGCCAATTAAGAGCGTTTTGTCTTGGACCAGAAGCCAAAATTTTATTTTCC
>NC_051406.1:11084063-11084411 GCF_015228065.2 Penaeus monodon
ATTGCGACAGTTTGCGAGATTGAGGTGAAAGGCCAATTTTTTTTATAATTATCCTCAACGTTATCTTTTCATCTTCTTCTCTTCCTTCTTTTGGAATTTACAAGTACGTCGAAGAGACAAGGAAGAGAAGGATAAATAGTGCGATAACAACAGAGAAAGAGTGTAAAAATTTAAAACAACGAGTGAACATACAAATTACAGTGTCCCTTGATTTTCCTTTATCAGTGGGACGCGTTTTCCTGGGTATATTCTTGTGAGTAATCTGTAAAAAAATCTGAAACTCAAATCATATGCAACTGAAAATGTCTAAGGGAAATCCCTGGATCATTTGGGAGTATACCAATGCCT
>NC_051406.1:11085118-11085355 GCF_015228065.2 Penaeus monodon
GAAAATTGGCCTTTCACGTCAATCTCGCAAACTGTCGCAAATAAAGAAGAAAAAGAATATTAAAATTTGGCTTATGGTCCAAGACAAAACGCTCTTAATTGGCTATATAAGTTTTCAAAGGCGAGCCTGAGATGGTTCTTGAGTAATCATATTTTGCAGGGGACGAAGACGAAAAAGTAAATAAAAACAAGGTATATGTGATAAAAAAGTGTGATAGAAAAATATGTTTCTCTCTAA
>NC_051406.1:11087362-11087552 GCF_015228065.2 Penaeus monodon
TTTTTTTGTTTTATGCAGTGTGTTTTGTATTTTCTTTTTATGCAAGTGTTTTTTATGCCTACATTTTATGTGATGTTTTTTTTTATGTTTTCTTTCTTATATGCTGATTTTTGGTTTTGTTATGCTTTTAGTGCTAATATTTTGTTCAGTGACAATAAGCTTAACAGAATTATAGTACATACTTCAGGGG
>NC_051406.1:11087862-11088237 GCF_015228065.2 Penaeus monodon
GCATTAAATTAATCTCTATGCATACTGACGTCATTCTATATATCGATACTTAAAAATTGTACACTGTCTCCTTTATACAACTTATACTATCTTACATACAATTCAGTCTGTCGTATGTAAATCTTCTTACGCACATATACTATACAGGTACGCATATTTGCTGTCCCGCCTGTTTATTCATCCCTTTTAGTAGACATAAAAAAAGAGAGAGAGAAAAAAAAGGAAAAAGAAGTTGCGGCATTTCCTTCTTCACCTCCCACTGTCGCGTGTCCTATTCGCAAAGAGAATTAATGGGACTCTTTCCTGGAAGCTTAGGAACAACAAGTTTGTTAATTAGGAAACAGGCCCTCTTCTGCAATGTCAACATATGCCATG
>NC_051406.1:11088689-11089711 GCF_015228065.2 Penaeus monodon
GAGTAAACATGTATGTCCCAGTAATATTCTCTTACACGTGTAAGGAAACAGCAGACGGAACGCGTTACCATGACACCTCAGAAGAAAGAGATCCACGGTGCGATATGGTACATTATTTCCCAGCTTGGTCTGAGTCTCTGAGTTTAATATAGAATTTCATAAGCCGATTGTCGATTTATTTCTCCCAGTTCCAGGTTTAAGGGAAATTTGCAACAGTTGCTCTAAGTTGAACTCCGCGCTAGGGTAAATATCTTGTAGTTTTGTCAAGTACACACACCAGCATTGCAACATACAGCAAGTACTATGCTGCAAGTTTTGCAAAGAGCAGCAAAGGTAAAGGTTTTCTTTTGAATTCATGAAACTCAGTAATATTTGTTATTTTTAGACTCTTACATTTCCTTCTGTCCTTCAATTTTAGCAATATGGTCATTAGAATTTATAAAGCATTGTAAATATGTAAGTAACAGCCTTTAGATATATATCAATATTCTTTTTTAGAACAGTCAGTTTTGTCATTATACTTCGCTCACAAAAGGGTATGGAGACAATAAGAATTCGCTACTTCTGTGTTACATTGTGATGTGTGTGCTAATAAGAACCAGACATTGAGATTATTATACTTTATACGTTTAACCCAGTGATATTTTCCCTGTTTCTTGAATTCTCTTTATCAGGAATTCCAAAGAACACCCCGGAAAAGATAATGCAAGAACACCCCAGAAAAGATAATGCAAGAACACCCCAGAAAAGATAATGCAAGAACAGAACACCCCAGAAAAGATAATGCAAGAACACCCCAGAAAAGATAATGCAAGAACACCCCAGAAAAGATAATGCAAGAACACCCCAGAAAAGATAATGCAAGAACACCCCAGAAAAGATAATCTGTTTGCAATACCGCTAATCAATTACATATTGATTTTGATGTCTAAATATATGAAACTGATATTTCAAAGCAATCATTCCACTCATTAAAAAAAATCTGCTCTTAGATCAGAGGTAGAATGCTAGCTTTGTCCTCG
>NC_051406.1:11089912-11090140 GCF_015228065.2 Penaeus monodon
AAAAGAGCAGACTTTTAAAAAATTAATTCAACCAGACCATTCTGTAAATTATTAAGTGAAAACTGTCTAGTAAATAATAGGTGAATAAAAAGAGATTTATACACGCAGCTTCTCCTTGTTGGGGGGGGGGGGGCGGGGTAAATGTGGGTTGGCGAGAGAAGCGAACAAATATATAGAAAAAAAAAGCTTTTCTTCGGGTATTTTTAAACTATAACCGGACCTATACAC
>NC_051406.1:11090844-11090936 GCF_015228065.2 Penaeus monodon
TTTCTCTGTTCCTTCTTTTCTTTCTCCCTCTCCCATTTTCTGTCTTTCTCTCTTCCTCCTGTCCTGTCTATCTGAGAACCAAACTCATTTAA
>NC_051406.1:11090970-11091119 GCF_015228065.2 Penaeus monodon
GAGAATTGTGAATATGTTAAGTTATGAAATTGTAGTATGTTACATAATTCATTAAAAAATATATCATGGAAATCATAATACAACTGTACTGTAACAATATGGTACAATGGGTATAAAGAAATCCTCATCTAAACACGTACATACAGACT
>NC_051406.1:11091228-11091838 GCF_015228065.2 Penaeus monodon
TAGCAATATTTACTACATCTTGTTATTGGTATGTTGTGAGCTCCATGTTCGAACTTACCTCTGGCTCTAGTGATATGCTTTTTTTTTGTTCAACCCCTCTTCCCTGCCTGTAAAATTAGAAAACCAGGAAACCAGGCCTTGTATCCACAACTGTTAATATTTGTATTGCGTTGTAAGAATACTTACAGTTGTTGCTGCCTGTGTTCTTATTGGGTAACGTGTCCATAGTTGATACTTTTCATTACTGTGACTTATTTCATTTGTATCTGTTTTGCGGCCTATACGAAGTTAATGATTTCACTCCTTACGGATGCTTACACGCTTTGATGGGCATCAATACACAGAATTGTCTAAAGCGATACAGATACACCGATACTTGAAAATTGGTTAAAGGATCCCGATACATCTCCGTAGATACTTAAACCGATACCGATACACAATACACGGTCTCGTGACGGCCTTCACGTCACGCTTCAGGAGAACGCCAGGTGAGAAGCAAACTAGGATGGCCAGTCAGAAGGCTTCCAGAAATCATATAGTTAAGATTACCAGCGCCTGGTCTCCCAGGGGGCTGACCGTCCATGCAGCACTCAAGCAGCATCCCAGTTCA
>NC_051406.1:11093102-11094340 GCF_015228065.2 Penaeus monodon
AACGAAATTATTTTATATTGTGGATAATGGAAAGAAAATTCAAGTGTAAATGACTGCCCCAAAATTAGAATAAAAAAGATATATATTATTTTTGTTTCTGTATTTGTCTATTATCAAATTTAAAATGGCTTATCTAGTCGCTTTCCCTAGCAATAAGCAACTAATAGATATTGATTAACAATCTGAAAATATTAACATTAATTTCAAACTAGAAACGTAAATGCATCGATTTTTTTCGATACATTTTGAGAAAAACACCCTTGCTATACCGATACTGCCATTGATGAGCTAAGGCGATACCGATATCACTACAAAAGTATCGATCGATCCTGCTATATATCCTACACTAGCTATACCGATAAAAAATATTACTGCCATTGATGAAATAAGGCGATACCGATACCACTACAAAAGTATCGATCGATCCTGCTATCTCTGCCTACAAGCTAGCCATGCACTAATAACTCTTAAATAATTTTCCAAGATGGTAATAAGCTCTTGGTCAGTAAAGGAAATTAGTAAATTAGGACAGGAGTGAGTGAGAGACTCAAGTTCTTAAAGAATCCCTCCTTCAGCCACTTCGGCAGGAGGCAAGTGCACTAACGAGCTAACTACAAGATATTAAATGTCTTTATCAGAGGAACGTTCTGTATTCTTTCTCCAGACTTAGTTCCAAGTTTTGAGCTGACTTCGGTGTTCGTATTGATGTCAGAGCTCGGAAACAAACTTGACAGCTCACGTTCAACGGCGGCGGGTGAGAAGTCAGGCCACAGGACAGCTCACATCCCGCCCACACGGTTGACTCTTCCCCTTCTCTCTCTCTTTCTATTCCTTTCATCCTGTTTTCCTTGTCCTCCTTCCCCTTTCTTTCTCTCCTTTCCCTCTGTTTTTCCTCTCTTCCCTCTCTCTTTCTCTCCTTCCTCCCTGCTTTCCTCTCCTCCTCCCTCTCTCTTTCTCTCCCTTCCCCCTAGTTCCCTCTCTCCTCCCCCTCTCTTTCCTTCTCCCCTCACGGCATCCACCAATGAGCGGCGCCTCCAAAGAACAAAAGAACGTCGCGGCCCAATTGGCTTGATGCGAAGGAAGGAGGAATCAGACACCCTTTGCAATCAGAGTAATCAAGTTAAAGAGTTGAAGACGAACCCGGTCCATTTTCTTATAGTTTTGTGGCGCGAAAAAAAAAAGTTTATGTGTGCAGGACGGAAAGGAGGATAGAGACCTGATTCTGAAGAAGTTGATAC
>NC_051406.1:11094654-11094756 GCF_015228065.2 Penaeus monodon
TTGAGTTAAAATATGTACGTAGAGTGAGCCTTCGAAAGGATTGTCCAACTGCGTACATCTCTTTTCATCAAAGTTCCAGTTTGCTACCACGCGGAGCCTGTC
>NC_051406.1:11097571-11097892 GCF_015228065.2 Penaeus monodon
GAGCCTTTCATTTGTAACTAACAAAATACCGTTTCCTTTACAGATATAAATATTTTTTAAAGTTTTATTTTCCGTTTTTTGTTTTCCACTTGCACATTCGCCTCGCTTGGTGTAATGTTAAATCCGTGGAAAGGAGAAAGGAAAAAAGCATGAGGAAAATGATTTGAAATAGTCGTGTGGCTTATTCCTTTGGTAAATATTGACATCCTGGTATCGAAGAGAAAGTGATGTTTAAGGAAACTGTTAAAAGGGAGATTTAATCTGTATGGGGCCTATGCCTATATGGATGCAAACATATGCTGATTGCACACGGTAACGGAG
>NC_051406.1:11100275-11100428 GCF_015228065.2 Penaeus monodon
AGTGGAAGGAGAAGAAAAAAATCCATAGAATATTCATCTTTGGCGCGCGAGAGAATGCGTGTATTAAATTTGAATAAATTATCGGAAAAAGTTTGGGGTCTGTCGCTTTCAGAGCCACGAAGCTCCTTGTCAGTTCCATAGAAAGAAGAAGAA
>NC_051406.1:11100711-11100946 GCF_015228065.2 Penaeus monodon
GTTTTCACGTACTCCTGTGCATAAAAACAGTCATTATAACAGTATCTATGAACATTTATGATCGTTTTTATTTTTTTTCATATGAGTTGATATAACATAATATCAAAGGATTCAGTGAAAAGTAATATTACTTTTTATCTATTTTTTTTATTCCTACTTTTTCACTTGTTCCCTCTCCACCAATGAAAAAGAAAGAAAAAAAGAGAAAAACAGGCAGAATTGACAACTTCACTTC
>NC_051406.1:11101047-11101665 GCF_015228065.2 Penaeus monodon
CACCCAAAGCCCTTTGGCCACCCATCCTCTCTTCCCCACCCCCTTAACCCACCAGCTCCCTCCCCATACTCCACCCACCTCCTTTTGGTTAATCCTTCTTGCTTTTCCTCTGCCTCCTCCTTCGTAGTCCTCCCCCTGCGTCCAGTCTCCCTCCTTGTCCACGCTCAATCCATTTTCTCTTTATCCAATCCTCCCCTATCTTCCCCCTTTCCCCACCTTCCCTTTATCCAAGTCCCCTCTTTCCCCCTTACCCACCTTCCCTTTATCCCTCCTATCTTCCCCCCTTACCCACCTCTCTTATCCCTACCCCTACCCCATCATCCCTCACCCCTTAACCACACCCCTATCTCACCCAACCCCTGACCTCCCACCCCTACCCATTTATCCATCCCCCAACCCCACCCCAATCCCCTACCCCCCTTAACCCCGTCCCTCCAACCCCATGGGAAAATACCAGCCTCTCGCTCCAATCCTGTAAAGCGTATGACAGATTTCCGCTATGTCAGGCACGGCTTGAAGCTCTCTCCCGTTTTCTTTGATCTTTCCATTTTCTTTAAAAAGGGCGAGGAGGCTGTGCTCGGCGAGACGACTGTGACTTCTATTTGCTTATTTGGTTAG
>NC_051406.1:11102154-11102309 GCF_015228065.2 Penaeus monodon
AATACACACAAAGTAATAGTCATTCTGTTAACAACTAGGTAGCTGAATGAATGAAAAGTATTTTAAGTCAAAATCACGACAAGTTATTGTCTTGAAACAACATCCACCAAGAGTATAAGGTCTTACATCATGTTAGGTAATAAAGAAAATTTCAG
>NC_051406.1:11107258-11107693 GCF_015228065.2 Penaeus monodon
AATCTCCCCTCCCATTAAGCTTCCAAGCCATAGTCCGGGGCTTCACTAAGGACGTTTCTGGCAGTACATAAAACAGGCTATTTGTCTTATGTCCGAGACGGTTTTCCCCTTGAGCAACCAAGCATACACGGAGCCAATACAATACAGACACGCGCACACAGCCTAAACCCAGGCCCCTTCCCCCCCCTTCCTCCCTTCCACCTTCCCCATTTCCTCCCCCCCCCTATTACCCCTCTCCCCCTTCCCTCTCTCCCCGTCTAGGCCCATCGTCAAAGGCACCACCACGAGTACCACTACGGCCGTGGTACTAGTGTGTTGGTGGTACTAAGGGCCTTCTGCCTTCTTTTGTCCTTACTCTGACACGAGAATGGTAAGTCTGTGGGACTGTTATGGTGTTACTGTATTACTGTGACGCTGTGTACGTTTTTTTATGGT
>NC_051406.1:11108012-11108177 GCF_015228065.2 Penaeus monodon
AATTCTCAATACTGAATTAGTGAACATAAAAAGAGAACATAAGATGACAGTGCAATCCCGAGGCTCAGATGCCTGACCTGGAATAACGTCCTGCCTTCGAATACCTTCCAGACACGAGATTCAGAATAAAAGTGATCTAGACCGTGTTATTCTATAAAGTCGGGT
>NC_051406.1:11108894-11109028 GCF_015228065.2 Penaeus monodon
TAAAGCAGCATCGGAATAAATCTGCCTGAGACAAGCTAAGACCCTCGACCTCATGACCAGTGACCCGCAGAAAACCAAGTCATGAGCAAAATTAGTGTGGGTTACACGGCCGGTCAGATTGCGCATATGTTACT
>NC_051406.1:11110567-11110881 GCF_015228065.2 Penaeus monodon
CGTCTCCCCTACAGTGTTGCCTCAACTTTGGCTCCACATATTACGTCCTGTCTTTCAATTATTTTAGCGCAGAACTTATTCCAGCATCCGATCACATGTGCTTGCGACAAACCGGATCTGAGAACCTGATGTGGGTGGCATCATCCCATCTTTGCAATATCCCTGTGATGTTGCAAAGGAAGTGTGGGCTGCGCGTGGCCGGACTAAGGGAGTTTTATGATTATCTTCCCAGAAGCTGTTTTTTTTGGTGTTATTTTTTTGGTGTTTACTTTTTTGACATCAGCGTTCGCGCATTATTAATGCTAAATGGCAGT
>NC_051406.1:11112412-11112639 GCF_015228065.2 Penaeus monodon
GCGGCTTCATTAAATAAAACACGAAAGAATACACTCGCATGGGTATATGTAAAATCCAGCACCGAGAAAATTCTTGCGTGTTATTGCATACACACTCGCGTCACAACGTGCAACACGAGAATGCCCCCCTGCGGACTGAGCGCGCCAGGTTCAAATGGATGTGTTGCTTGTGTAGAGCAGGACCCCTAGAGGCTTACGTTACATGCTGGTATAATTTCCCATGAGCT
>NC_051406.1:11112697-11112984 GCF_015228065.2 Penaeus monodon
TTCCCATGAGCTAATAACTTGATAATCATAACGCTCCGGTTTCTAGTACCTTTGCATTGAATTTTCTTTTTTTCTTGTCTTATACCCTTGTTTTTTTTCTCACTCTCTCCCTTGTAAGTATTTGTGAATTGTTTTTCTCTCATATATGTATTTCTCAAATGTCTTTACGGAATATTTGCCCCCAGACATTTAAGAAAACATATATTTACGTAATTTTTTTTTCTATATCAACTATGTTTGGGGAAATATTGCCAGTAGAAGTATCATCTTTTCTAGAGTTTTAAGTC
>NC_051406.1:11113566-11113814 GCF_015228065.2 Penaeus monodon
GTCACTCTCTTCCTTTATTTGTCGCGTTTAATTTCAGCAAGTGACGTCTTCCCTTTAACAATTTTATTTATTCTCTCGAGGTCCGTTTTATTCAGAACGTCCTCCAGTCGCTCAAGTATCTCTGAAATGTAATTAGCAAATCTGTTTAAGCTCTTTTTTTTTGGAGATTTAATAACATGTGCAGCAAAGAAATGGTATATATCACTTGCAGTCTTACTTTACATTTTCTCTGTCTGTCTGTCTGTCTG
>NC_051406.1:11113878-11114596 GCF_015228065.2 Penaeus monodon
ATCCCTTTTTGCCGTTTTCGATTTTCATCAGAACATTCTTCAAGTGTTATTCCTCTCATCTTATCCCTATCTCCTAACATTATTTTCGGTCAAGCAGTTCAATTGAAGGAGACAGAAAGCGATCGACCCCCTCCTCTAGCTCGTCACGTAACCCTTGCCCAACGAGCGAGACAGAGAGAGAAAGATTCTGACGCTATATAAACATTTGTATAAATATCCTTTGTGGCAAACCGCTTAAGTACAGGAATCGTAGTCATATACTATGATGATCTTCAGATGAGACCGGAATAAAGCCGATTAACAAATGTAATCCCGTCCATGTACACTGCATCCACAATAATCGTCATCATGGTTAACTAATTTTTAATTGTAGCCATAATTACATTTATAATCAAAGTGGAAAGATTTACAGCAGCTATGACAATTTTATTTTCAATGTGCACTCGACATCAGAGGTTTAGTGGGTAGTATGTTTCTCCATATTTAAAAGTATCATTTGAAAATATTGTGTACTCACAAGATTGAACTTTACAGATTCATTAATACATCAAAACTTGCATTTCCATCAACATTTGATGATTATGCCAAATATATATCAGATCATTTTAAGTTTCTCTTTGATAATGTAAATTAACTGATTCTACTATCCATTTAATCACTTATGCAATCACAGCAAAGGGAAATTATTAAATATACGAGCGGACCTGTACTTTAACAC
>NC_051406.1:11115376-11115693 GCF_015228065.2 Penaeus monodon
ACAAATCCTTCGTTGATAAGCAAATAAATATAAAACGTCAAGAGTTAATTAGAATTTAACAGCCTGTACCAATATGAACAACTGCATGTACTGTACATTAAGTCCTATAGCCGCGGGGATGAATATTACCTGCGTACAAAGTATCTTTTCCACAGCAACACCGGTGTACTTTGCGAGATAATGATTTGCACGATGGCTGGCAAATTTATCATGATAGACGGGTACACCATGAGCTGGGTGAGTTAGGTGGGGCAACGAAGGCGAAAAATCTTTCTGATCTTTCGATAAATGATGGATATATACGCACGCACGCACCA
>NC_051406.1:11116023-11116228 GCF_015228065.2 Penaeus monodon
CAGATTTAGAAAACTCATCCAGTATTTGAATTTTAATAAAACTGAGAATATTGACGGAGGAAATTAGTTAGATGCTGGAACGCAATTTAATTCCTGGAAAATTTCTTTGTCCATTTCATTTTTTTTTTAAATGTCCGTTCACTTGCTGCCTCTTTGGTCTTGGTGTGTATATTATTTATTTCTCTTTCTATTTCTCCGTTTCCTT
>NC_051406.1:11116718-11116846 GCF_015228065.2 Penaeus monodon
CAGCAACCCTCGTCCTCCCCTTACAAACTACTCTCCTTCACCTTCACTGCGTCAACTTCACTCCTTCAATCTCACATCGGACTGCAAAGAGACTGTGACGTTATATCGAGAAGAAACATCATTTCGAA
>NC_051406.1:11117556-11117829 GCF_015228065.2 Penaeus monodon
AAATACCGACAGAGGCTTAAACGGGCCGAACATCCGATGCGTGGAGCCGCCCTGCCGCAGGTGCAGCCGTGCGTGCGTCGAGAGCAAACTTTGTCTCGCTTATGTATGTTCTGTCTTTAGTTCTGCAAGTTGCGAGTCTTGCAAATTTATCGAGGCGATCCATGCCAGCGTCACAAGAAAATCCGTTTGATTTGTGTGACAGAGAACGTTAAACTGGCGGAAGATTTTTTGTCTTGTGGTTAACTGCATGTGAAGTTCCGGACGTCGTCTGTG
>NC_051406.1:11119193-11119354 GCF_015228065.2 Penaeus monodon
CGTATTTCAAGGACCGCCGAGAGAAAGGAAGCAACACTCCAAGCCCTTGCAATAGACGCTGCAGGGAATCGGCGCTGCCCTCGATTCCCCTCAGCTAAGATTGGCTCTCGTTTGCAGGTGGAGTCTCGTTGAATTAAGTCGAGTAGAGGTTATCATATCCA
>NC_051406.1:11122671-11122824 GCF_015228065.2 Penaeus monodon
AGTGGAAGGAGAAGAAAAAAATCCATAGAATATTCATCTTTGGCGCGCGAGAGAATGCGTGTATTAAATTTGAATAAATTATCGGAAAAAGTTTGGGGTCTGTCGCTTTCAGAGCCACGAAGCTCCTTGTCAGTTCCATAGAAAGAAGAAGAA
>NC_051406.1:11122916-11123040 GCF_015228065.2 Penaeus monodon
AAAGTGATCTCTATAGGGTATTCAGTGAGTGGGTAATGGTTAAGTAACATACATATGTGCGCACGTATGTACAGATGTATCCAGACGTTTACTAATGCACTTGCATAGGCGCGTAGTTAATTTT
>NC_051406.1:11123112-11123347 GCF_015228065.2 Penaeus monodon
GTTTTCACGTACTCCTGTGCATAAAAACAGTCATTATAACAGTATCTATGAACATTTATGATCGTTTTTATTTTTTTTCATATGAGTTGATATAACATAATATCAAAGGATTCAGTGAAAAGTAATATTACTTTTTATCTATTTTTTTTATTCCTACTTTTTCACTTGTTCCCTCTCCACCAATGAAAAAGAAAGAAAAAAAGAGAAAAACAGGCAGAATTGACAACTTCACTTC
>NC_051406.1:11123448-11124066 GCF_015228065.2 Penaeus monodon
CACCCAAAGCCCTTTGGCCACCCATCCTCTCTTCCCCACCCCCTTAACCCACCAGCTCCCTCCCCATACTCCACCCACCTCCTTTTGGTTAATCCTTCTTGCTTTTCCTCTGCCTCCTCCTTCGTAGTCCTCCCCCTGCGTCCAGTCTCCCTCCTTGTCCACGCTCAATCCATTTTCTCTTTATCCAATCCTCCCCTATCTTCCCCCTTTCCCCACCTTCCCTTTATCCAAGTCCCCTCTTTCCCCCTTACCCACCTTCCCTTTATCCCTCCTATCTTCCCCCCTTACCCACCTCTCTTATCCCTACCCCTACCCCATCATCCCTCACCCCTTAACCACACCCCTATCTCACCCAACCCCCTGACCTCCAACCCCTACCCATTTATCCATCCCCCAACCCCACCCCAATCCCCTACCCCCCTTAACCCCGTCCCTCCAACCCCATGGGAAAATACCAGCCTCTCGCTCCAATCCTGTAAAGCGTATGACAGATTTCCGCTATGTCAGGCACGGCTTGAAGCTCTCTCCCGTTTTCTTTGATCTTTCCATTTTCTTTAAAAGGGCGAGGAGGCTGTGCTCGGCGAGACGACTGTGACTTCTATTTGCTTATTTGGTTAG
>NC_051406.1:11124559-11124734 GCF_015228065.2 Penaeus monodon
AATACACACAAAGTAATAGTCATTCTGTTAACAACTAGGTAGCTGAATGAATGAAAAGTATTTTAAGTCAAAATCACGACAAGTTATTGTCTTGAAACAACATCCACCAAGAGTATAAGGTCTTACATCATGTTAGGTAATAAAGAAAATTTCAGAGCCCATGCATTTAGACCCA
>NC_051406.1:11129620-11130037 GCF_015228065.2 Penaeus monodon
ATTAAGCTTCCAAGCCATAGTCCGGGCTTCACTAAGGACGTTTCTGGCAGTACATAAACAGGCTATTTGTCTTATGTCCGAGACGGTTTCCCCTTGAGCAACCAAGCATACACGGAGCCAATACAACAGACACGCGCACACAGCCTAAACCCAGGCCCCTTCCCCCCCCTTCCTCCCTTCCACCTTCCCCATTTCCTCCCCCCCCCTATTACCCCTCTCCCCCTTCCCTCTCTCCCCGTCTAGGCCCATCGTCAAAGGCACCACCACGAGTACCACTACGGCCGTGGTACTAGTGTGTTGGTGGTACTAAGGGCCTTCTGCCTTCTTTTGTCCTTACTCTGACACGAGAAATGGTAAGTCTGTGGGACTGTTATGGTGTTACTGTATTACTGTGACGCTGTGTACGTTTTTTATGGT
>NC_051406.1:11130419-11130607 GCF_015228065.2 Penaeus monodon
CCCCCCCCCCCTCTCTCCTCTCTAATTCTCAATACTGAATTAGTGAACATAAAAAGAGAACATAAGATGACAGTGCAATCCCGAGGCTCAGATGCCTGACCTGGAATAACGTCCTGCCTTCGAATACCTTCCAGACACGAGATTCAGAATAAAAGTGATCTAGACCGTGTTATTCTATAAAGTCGGGT
>NC_051406.1:11131501-11131640 GCF_015228065.2 Penaeus monodon
CCTAGATAAAGCAGCATCGGAATAAATCTGCCTGAGACAAGCTAAGACCCTCGACCTCATGACCGTGCCCGCAGAAAACCAAGTCATGAGCAAAATTAGGTGTGGTTACACGGCCGGTCAGATTGCGCATATGTTACTG
>NC_051406.1:11133105-11133434 GCF_015228065.2 Penaeus monodon
GAGTACAGTTCAAAAACGTCTCCCCTACAGTGTTGCCTCAACTTTGGCTCCACATATTACGTCCTGTCTTTCAATTATTTTAGCGCAGAACTTATTCCAGCATCCGATCACATGTGCTTGCGACAAACCGGATCTGAGAACCTGATGTGGGTGGCATCATCCCATCTTTGCAATATCCCTGTGATGTTGCAAAGGAAGTGTGGGCTGCGCGTGGCCGGACTAAGGGGAGTTTTATGATTATCTTCCCAAAGCTGTTTTTTTGGTGTTTATTTTTTTGGTGTTTACTTTTTTGACATCAGGTTCGCGCATTATTAATGCTAAATGGCAGT
>NC_051406.1:11134982-11135209 GCF_015228065.2 Penaeus monodon
GCGGCTTCATTAAATAAAACACGAAAAAATACACTCGCATGGGTATATGTAAAATCCAGCACCGAGAAAATTCTTGCGTGTTATTGCATACACACTCGCGTCACAACGTGCAACACGAGAATGCCCCCCTGCGGACTGAGCGCGCCAGGTTCAAATGGATGTGTTGCTTGTGTAGAGCAGGACCCCTAGAGGCTTACGTTACATGCTGGTATAATTTCCCATGAGCT
>NC_051406.1:11135267-11135567 GCF_015228065.2 Penaeus monodon
TTCCCATGAGCTAATAACTTGATAATCATAACGCTCCGGTTTCTAGTACCTTTGCATTGAATTTTCTTTTTTTCTTGTCTTATACCCTTGTTTTTTTTCTCACTCTCTCCCTTGTAAGTATTTGTGAATTGTTTTTCTCTCATATATGTATTTCTCAAATGTCTTTACGGAATATTTGCCCCCAGACATTTAAGAAAACATATATTCTTGTCCTTGATATTATACGTAATTTTTTTTTCTATATCAACTATGTTTGGGGAAATATTGCCAGTAGAAGTATCATCTTTTCTAGAGTTTTAA
>NC_051406.1:11136387-11136615 GCF_015228065.2 Penaeus monodon
CACTCTCTTTTTCCTTTATTTGTCGCGTTTAATTTCAGCAAGTGACGTCTTCCCTTTAACAATTTTTATTTATTCTCTCGAGGTCCGTTTTATTCAGAACGTCCTCCAGTCGCTCAAGTATCTCTGAAATGTAATTAGCAATCTGTTTAAGCTCTTTTTTTTTGGAGATTTATAACATTGTGCAGCAAGAAATGGTATATATCACTTGCAGTCTTACTTTACATTTTC
>NC_051406.1:11136703-11137408 GCF_015228065.2 Penaeus monodon
CCTTTTTGCCCGTTTTCGATTTTCATCGAACATTCTTCAAGTGTTATTCCTCCATCTTATCCCTATCTCCTAACATTATTTTCGGTCAAGCAGTTCAATTGAAGGAGACAGAAAGCGATCGACCCCCTCCTCTATCTCGTCACGTAACCCTTGCCCAACGGCGAGACAGAGAGAGAAAGATTCTGACGCTATATAAACATTTGTATAAATATCCTTTGTGGCAAACCGCTTAAGTACAGGAATCGTAGTCATATACTATGATGATCTTCAGATGAGACCGAATAAAGCCGATTAACAAATTTAATCCCGTCCATGTACACTGCATCCACATAATCGTCATCATGGTTACTAATTTTTAATTGTAGCCATAATTACATTTATAATCAAGTGGAAGATTTACAGCAGCTATGACAATTTTATTTTCAATGTGCACTCGACATCAGAGGTTTAGTGGGTAGTATGTTTCTCCATATTTAAAAGTATCATTTTGAAAATATTGTGTACTCACAAGATTGAACTTTACAGATTCATTAATACATCAAAACTTGCATTTCCATCAACATTGATGATTATGCCAAATATATATCATCATTTTAAGTTTCTCTTTGATAATGTAATTAACTGATTCTACTATCCATTTAATCACTTATGCAATCACAGCAAAGGGAAATTATTAAATATACGAGCGGACCTGTACTTTAACAC
>NC_051406.1:11138209-11138534 GCF_015228065.2 Penaeus monodon
ACACTCACTACAAATCCTTCGTTGATAAGCAAATAAATATAAAACGTCAAGAGTTAATTAGAATTTAACAGCCTGTACCAATATGAACAACTGCATGTACTGTACATTAAGTCCTATAGCCGCGGGGATGAATATTACCTGCGTACAAAGTATCTTTTCCACAGCAACACCGGTGTACTTTGCGAGATAATGATTTGCACGATGGCTGGCAAATTTATCATGATATGACGGGTACACCATGAGCTGGGTGAGTTAGGTGGGCAACGAAGGCGAAAATCTTTCTGATCTTTCGATAAATGATGGATATATACGCACGCACGCACCA
>NC_051406.1:11139289-11140082 GCF_015228065.2 Penaeus monodon
CCTTTCAACCATCTCTGAAAGGATTACTTCGGAAATAAATTCTTCCAAGGATAACGGAGCCGGAGACAAACTGGAAGCTCCATTTAATACGCAAGACCAGCCCTAAAGGAAGACTTAGCAAATCGCTTTGAACAGTTCCATGAGAGTGTAATGGGAAGAGCCACGTAAATCAATACTTTTATAAAACATTCAACAAATCTATGAAATTGAAGAGATGATACGCACGTTTTCCAATATTATGTAAAAAAAGGAACATCAAACATACGGTCAAAAGAATGAAAAAAAGAGAGTTATAACCTTCGTCTCGAAATTATTTTTGATTATATAAATACGTCTCCAATAGACGATCTTTTGAGGACGATTTATGGAAAATCGGGAGGGAGTCCAAAAGCAACTTCTGCCTTTTGAAATATGGGTTTTGATCCCTTAGAGTTTACAATTGATTTGTAATCCGTTAGGAGTTACGAGTGATTTATAAGTCTTGTGGCAAAGATATCGTTTGGAGGATCTGTGCTCTATTATTGAAGAAAAAAAAAGATAATATAGGTGATTTATTCTTGGTTTTTACTTTTTCCTTCGGGAGGATTTTCATCGGTTGAGGAACTGAAAAATGGACCATGAAGTTGCCGCCGGGATTAAGCGCTTGGTCGCATTTTTAGATCTTCCTTCGCAGGGATCATGGGCTTTGAGGCTTGCGTTTGCGGTGCGCGTTATTTTATATGAACAATCGGATAAGATACATGCACACATAGGTGTATACATAATTCCTCTCTGTTTGTTTCCAGATGCCACT
>NC_051406.1:11140525-11140624 GCF_015228065.2 Penaeus monodon
GTAACAGTCGTGTGACAATAGTAGAAAAAAATATGTTTTATGTCATGACCGAAGCATGATTAATGGACGTGTTTGCCGAGAATAATTACGTAAGTGACT
>NC_051406.1:11140795-11141020 GCF_015228065.2 Penaeus monodon
CACTGACTTTACCGGGAAATGCAAGAATTAAGCTTTATTTTAATCGCATCTTACAAACTTGGATGAGTGAATATTTACGAGTGAAATAAGACCTGCCCAGAATCAGGCCTTCATTTCGTTACCGAGTGCATTCTCTTCTCTTGGTATAATTGATAGGAAACTGAAAAAGGAGGAGGAGAGAGAAGAGATAAATTAGAATATACACAAACCAGACACACATATAAG
>NC_051406.1:11141203-11141292 GCF_015228065.2 Penaeus monodon
TCTATTATCATGCATAACTGTTTATGTATGAAAGCATTGTGTTTTTTGAGCAGTACAGTTAGTTTAATCACACGCACTTGACAGTACTC
>NC_051406.1:11141423-11142580 GCF_015228065.2 Penaeus monodon
ATCCTTCCAATTTTTTAAATCAGTTAATTGGCGGAGAAAGAAAGTAATACATGTCCAAAAATAGAGCATATAAGAAATATTTATCAGTTAGCTGCTTGTTTTGAAATTCGCGGTTCTAATATTAGTCCAAAAAGTACAATTCAAAAATTTTCTGTTTCCCTTTTAAGTTATCATGAAATGAGGTGATATTTGGTATTTATTCTTTATTTCTTCTGCCAGGAATAAAAATCTGTTTGACATAACCAAATGATGAAAATGTGGTATTATAAAGACCAACGCTTTCCTCACTATTCGAGAGAGGGCGGGGTTATTCACAAGATATCTGAAGGATGATGTAAATAAAGCTTCATCAGTCGACCTTTATACATACCATCGCTGTCCATTAGTCGTTTGGGAATTCAAATCCTGGTTTTGGGGTTGATAAAGCCACGCAGAACAATCCTCTGTCTACAATAACGCTATCCAGAGAAATGTTTCGTATGCCTCTCCACTTTACTATATACTTTATGCCACTTAATTTCCACCGGTACCAGAGTCCCATCTGTAACACCACCTGATAAATATAAACAAACTTCATTGACGTCGCATTAAGTTATTCAGTAATTGTCCAATTCTCAGAAGACAAAGGCAACCTTCTCTGCCCATTGTGAACACCTGGCAGCTATTTATGTTTTGCCAGTAACGACTGCCCGTGACAATGACAAACCATACGCGCGTGTAGATGCAAGACAGGCTGGCTCAGGCGGGAACTAGCGAGGGTATCTGTGTATGTTAAGTTATCGTAAAGTTGATTAGAAAAAGAACCTCTCAAAAAAAACTTGAATAACTTGAATAACTTGAAATATAACGGGGAAAGGATTGAGATGATTTTCTCGTTTCATTTTTTCCCCCTGACATATCTCATGATAACTTTAGGATGAGTCCTATTTTCTGTGCCGGTGTATTTAAGGTTCGGAAAAAGATCGTCAAGTATCAGCATAAATCAAATTCTTTGGATCTATAAGTGAAGAGAAAATTATTACCATTTACTTGAACCCACAAGTACAGTTTAAACATTAGAATATGGTTAAGTTGTGAATCAGCTATGCAGTATTTGGCAGGAATAGTGAAGTGTCTTCAATGTTTAAAACAATAGTGATTGATAGTACAATGATATA
>NC_051406.1:11142606-11142865 GCF_015228065.2 Penaeus monodon
GTGTATATCTGTGTACCCATACTCATACAAGCATTCTAAACTAAACTTTTATAATACTGGTTGAAATGACCTCCATCCGGATCATTCCATGACTTTCAAAAATGTCCAATAAAGTTCTGATAATTTAGAGTAAAAAAAGAAAGGAAAGTTTACTTCTCATTTATTTTGATTTTTTTTTTCTTCAAAATCCCTTATGTTTTCGGTATACGAGTCTGTTAGGAAACTTGTGACGTCTTAATACTGTGTTTCTTGTTACAGG
>NC_051406.1:11142980-11143258 GCF_015228065.2 Penaeus monodon
AACAAATACACCCCAAGCAACCATATAAAGATATATACCCAGATTAAAATCAAAGGAGATCATAGACAAATATAAACACAATATTTGCGCAAATATACGCAAATTGCGTTTGATATTCATGCAAATCACATGTAGAAATGATATACTAAACTACAAAATGAAAGCAATGACTATACAGTACAAACGGATTAAATTAAGTCACTGTTTCATACACTCACGCAGACTTACGGCCGCATCAACTCGACCGGTTAATAACGGTAAGAAAGAATAAACCTGTT
>NC_051406.1:11144598-11144761 GCF_015228065.2 Penaeus monodon
AAACGAAAAAGCCTACATTTTCACAAAGAAAAGAGTGGAAATGGGTAACGCTAAACATTTTATGGAAACAGAAAAATCATTTTTCTGAAAAAAATAGGAAAACACGAATGAAAATATCTGAAAATCTCTATCATTATCTTTATTAGTTCTTTTAACTAACTTG
>NC_051406.1:11146140-11146433 GCF_015228065.2 Penaeus monodon
TTTCAGTGACATCTTTGGGACGCAATCTATGCCCCTTTTTTCCTTTTTTTTAGCAAGAAAAGTTTGAAAATCCTCTGGTCCGGTAAATGTACTTTCTTGAAATCGTAGAAGCAACTCGTAAAAATAGTTAGGAATCGTAGAAGCAGAAATCTATTTTCGTTCTCGGCTTCGAGCTGTGAGAAATCGAGACACTCGGCCAGACAGACTTTATGAAAACGAGTAAGAAATTGTAGCTATTCTTGCATTTCTGGTCATCATTTGAAATTAAGAGATATATAGACACACACACACAC
>NC_051406.1:11146694-11146761 GCF_015228065.2 Penaeus monodon
GCGTTATCACCAATGGCACCATCATAGGTAGACAATCAACAGTTTATATTTAAAAACATTTTTTCAT
>NC_051406.1:11146803-11146909 GCF_015228065.2 Penaeus monodon
GAGAAATGTTAATGAATTCCGAAGTATTTAAAGTTTTGGCGTTTTCATATATCAAAAAATTATGTTTCAAATATTACCAGATCTGGAACAGCTTCTGTAGTGAACG
>NC_051406.1:11148426-11148621 GCF_015228065.2 Penaeus monodon
CTCTATCATGTGCGCTGATTTATCTTGTGTGCTTTGCTTTTGCCTATAAAGTTTTAACATATCTTGAACTCTAAACCTAATTAAAGAACATCAATTTGCTAGCTGCTTGATAAAAATGCTGAAAAGGTGTTTAGCTGGTAATGGTATATATATATATATTCTTTGAGGTTTCAGGAAATTCTTTCAGCGAGAATG
>NC_051406.1:11148687-11148900 GCF_015228065.2 Penaeus monodon
GCCCTTTGTATGCCAATGCACTTTCAAATAACAACTCATATGTCTGCCAATTATTTCCGTCACGAATCGTGCAGCCCTGCATTTGCCTCTATAGAAAATGGGAAGGCAAAGGGAGAGGCAGCCCCCAAACAGTTATTTTCCTTTCCGCTATGGTTTTGTTATTTTGTTTTTGTAGTGGAATGTTTACCGCGAGAGAGACCGGCTTCCTGCTGT
>NC_051406.1:11149008-11149099 GCF_015228065.2 Penaeus monodon
GAACTGCGCAGCTTCGTCCTCCCAAGTTAAATTGTGTGTTTTCCCAATAGCCTATGTCACCCTTCAGTAAATTTGTCCCGGTACATCGTGC
>NC_051406.1:11149390-11149690 GCF_015228065.2 Penaeus monodon
CAGTTTTGAAGTCAATGGTTTACATGACAGGATTGTGATATAAAACTATAAATTCTCACCCTCATCTTCAGAAGCCACTGCCTTGGCTCAATAATAATAACAACAATAACATTCAGCATACATACGACGTTGCCTGTTTACAATGTACAAATGCGATCTCGAGGAAGAAAACAGACCTGATTATCGAGTGAAATGTTTGTGTCTCAGAAGAATGATGTAGCACATAACAGTCATCCTCAACTTAGTGAAACCCTACTCAGGCCGTTATACGCGTAGCTTCAACATATGGAGTAATGGCCT
>NC_051406.1:11150785-11151278 GCF_015228065.2 Penaeus monodon
GCGGTCAGGTTTGACTTAATTTTCATAGAAAGATATTACCAGATACAATATACTTATAACCAAGAAAAATATTATAATCTTCCGTTTTCTTACAGCCTGTTTGTAATATACCTTTTGTATAATTATTCATTTTAAATTTGATGATTTGAAAAATGAAGACTTACTAAAGCAAAATCTGCTATTAATACCGACACTCTGGAGCAATGCTAATAAACACCATTTTACATTTCTACATTACAACATGCAATAGCAATATCACCTTTTGCTCAATGTAAATACGACAGTTCTGCGTATCATAATCATCACCCTGACATGGGCAATGGGCATGCTAGATTCTGTAACATTTCAAAGTCGCAAATAGGCATTCAAGTGTGGACGATTGCAGTGTACTTGGGGGGTCCGTGTTTTAAGGGTTATGCTTGTTATTAGCAGTATATCGAGGTGAGAATAAACTTCTTTATAGTATGTGGTGTTGCTTCGGTGTGCTAATGGA
>NC_051406.1:11151498-11151598 GCF_015228065.2 Penaeus monodon
CTTCCAGTCCCTTCCTCTGACGTCTAGATATTGGCAAGACTAGTGATATTTTCTGCACATTTTCTGGACATCTGTGCTTGGCTTGATCTGTCAGAGAACT
>NC_051406.1:11152050-11152472 GCF_015228065.2 Penaeus monodon
TGCAGCAACAGCTGAATATAATGGATCGTAATATGAATCATAATGCATCGCTTTTGGAACAAAACAAACTGACAGGAAGGAAAAGTTGTGTTAAATAGATTCGCCGAGGCAAGTAAACCCCCTCGGCGAATATCCTCTCAACTACAGAAACCGAGTAACTTGGTAACCTTATAGACGGGAGCTGGAGGAGGGGCCTATCTGAGGCAAAGGACACGCAGAGAGGCGAAGAATTAGGGGTTCAAAGTAGTAAGTAGTCTTATAGCCACGTTCAGTTGGTGGCAACAGTGTACCGCCTCTGCTAGAACGTGACAGGAAATGGAAGGTATTAATCTGAGATACAGAATTAGGAAGGAAATGAAGATTTTGAAGATTTTGATGAAAACTGCTTGGTTATCACTTCTGTTTTGGGATTTCAACATAAG
>NC_051406.1:11152654-11152887 GCF_015228065.2 Penaeus monodon
TTAGTATTCAAGGGTGGTTTACAAATTTCAAAATTTCCACAAGCGTACAAACCGTAAGCTGGGGGGGGGGGAGGGGGTCAGGGACAAGTGTATGCTTTTCAAAATGCTTCCTGGAAATCAACATATTTTGTACACTTTTTGAGGGGGGGAGGGGGTCTCCAAAAACTGTAACTTTTATACACTTGTGAAAATGTTGAAATTTGTGAACCACTACGTACTTTTGTTATGTTTTT
>NC_051406.1:11152917-11153284 GCF_015228065.2 Penaeus monodon
TTTATTCAGTTGTATGCTGGTTGATTTAGAAAGACATTTTTGATTATGTATCTGTTTTGGTTAATTGCTTTTCTTGTGATCATTATTCTTGACGTATGTTATTTAATCAACTGATTTATTTTGAAATATTAGTCTGAATTTTATGTCTGTCTTGATTAACTGTTAGCTTTTGTGATGATAATTATTTTGTTTTATATTCGATTATGTTATATATTAAGGAATAACGTAGTTCTGAATGTTGGTTCGTTAGCCAACAAGTTTCATACAACTGTGGGGCATAACTGTCAAGTTGTAAATAATATCTTACGAGAAACTTGATCCATGGAGATGTATCAAACCCTTTTTGTAGATATGTATATACTTACAT
>NC_051406.1:11153437-11153963 GCF_015228065.2 Penaeus monodon
AATATAAATCGCCTTGCACTCCCTTTCACTAAGCGTTTCCAGTCTTGCCTCTCACTTGCAAGAAGGCAAAGGTGGCACTTACACATAAAAAAGAAGACCCAGGGTATATTGAGTATCTACCACCTCAGTCCTTTCTCGTACAGATAAAGCTGATCATTCCCTTGAGTAAAAAAAAGCTGGAATTCGAGAGAGGAACGTTCGGCAGCTGATCTCTTCACTTATGGAATCTCGCAACCTCCGTGTAGTTCTAAACAGTACTTCTGCCCACGAGTTCCCTTTGTGTCCTAGCGTTCCACTAGGAAGTGTTCTTGGCCCTTTGCTGCTGGACATCTATTTCAGCTATTTACGTGGTTTTATCCCGAGAGAAATGTCATATGCTGATGGTCTGGGATAGTAAGCGCATATGTAGCGTAAATGTAGCAGAAAATTGTGGTTGTAACAAAGTCGAGTAAAATTTGGTTTGTTTCTTTTGCTCAGCGTGTTCTTTGGCTCTGCCTTTCGAGGAATTCTGTCAAGAAGGGAAGAA
>NC_051406.1:11154100-11154222 GCF_015228065.2 Penaeus monodon
CTGACAGATAGACAGACAAAGAAAGAAAGTAAACATCCATTGATAGATAAGAGAAACTTAGCCTAAGTCTTCCGCGTTATTATCAACCACATCATCCTCTAACATCATGTTTCATTCGTAGC
>NC_051406.1:11154251-11154514 GCF_015228065.2 Penaeus monodon
CATACAGTCAGCTTTACTACGAACCTCTGACTCCTTTCGGGTTGGATTCTATTTTGCTATTTTTTTTTTTCATGGAGTCTATACATTATTCCATTGAATCGAACTCCACTAAATCAACAAGTGAAAGCGAGAAATGAATCTCTCAGGAGAAGGCGATAGAATCTCATTTGTGGGAAGCTTATCCTTTAGAAGCAGTGGTGTTGCTAAAGATGGAATGATATGCTCTTAAAGTTGAGGATATATCGGTATGTTAAATCTATGTG
>NC_051406.1:11154627-11154793 GCF_015228065.2 Penaeus monodon
TTATTACTAATAACAGAACTATTGTCAATTAATGTTTTTTACTGTACAGCTCTCATCTGTCAGTAATGACTTATTCATTTATCCGACCTATTGATATCACCGTAATGCGACATGTAATCAATAAATCGATTATGCTCAATTCTTTAGTCATAATGATGCAAGCAAG
>NC_051406.1:11154818-11154998 GCF_015228065.2 Penaeus monodon
GACTGATATTTTTCTTCTGTAATTTGCTTCGAAAAAATAAAGTCCTATTAAAATTACCTTAAGGATTATCAATTAAGACCGTTTTATAATTACATGCTGAGTTAGAACATAAGCAAGCCACACAAAAAATAATCAAATAACAGCATTAATGGTTTTGACACTTCGGCGCAGCTTTAAGAC
>NC_051406.1:11155021-11155137 GCF_015228065.2 Penaeus monodon
GATACAGGATATCTAACCATCTCGAAAAAAAAACACTATTGATTTTGATCCCCGAAATTCACGGATGGTTCACTCAACCATTTCTTGTTTTATCGCGATTTTTTTTTTCAATTCGT
>NC_051406.1:11155168-11155338 GCF_015228065.2 Penaeus monodon
AGATCCCCTCCCCCCCCCCCCTCTCACCGCGAGTTGTGAATGTGGCCTTCCTGTCGAGTGCAGTGTCCCGTTACTCGAGCGTCGGTTAGATGATGCCACTCCCTTTGTACAAGCTGTTCAAAGGGATTTTTGCGTTAGCTTTTTCCCTCTCTAACAATTTTTGTATTGCT
>NC_051406.1:11155406-11155492 GCF_015228065.2 Penaeus monodon
GTATCAGCCACTGGCCGTTTGTCTGTCTGTCACGGAAGCTTTTTCTCTTTTTCTCGCACTCTCAGAAATTTCGTGTGTATATGACT
>NC_051406.1:11156121-11156354 GCF_015228065.2 Penaeus monodon
CACACACCACAATCAAAGGAACTGAAGCGAGACCCATTTAACAACGCACAAGCTTCTAAAACGAACCAGCTTCTCAGAGACACATCGTCACCAGGAGAAACCACTTGCGCAACGTTGCATAAATTGACATTAAATATAGTTCTGGTTAGAAGGAGCCTCGTTAATTCCGCTCTTGTGAACTCTGTGATCGTTATGCAATGGCAGTTTACGGTGGGTTTAAGGCGGGTGAAAGC
>NC_051406.1:11156988-11157193 GCF_015228065.2 Penaeus monodon
GTCGGAATAAGAACAACCTGGGAGCCTTCCTTGAAAGTCTTAATAAATTATCATGAATCTATTCCATGAACTTAATTACTTGATCTTAATCTCAATTACTTAAACTGTGAACTCAATTACTTGATCTGTGAACTTAATTACATAATCTTAACTTAATCTGTACTTTAATAGACGATCACATAACAAGTAAATGAGATGCATATCA
>NC_051406.1:11157988-11158189 GCF_015228065.2 Penaeus monodon
CCATCTATCGCAGATTCTCTGACCGCGGCGTGTCCTTGTTCATGAGTGTCCTTGTTCATGCGTGTCCTTGTTCATGCGTGTCCTTGTTCATGCGTGTCCTTGTTCATGCGTGTCCTTGTTTTGCTGTCTTCGTTACGGCAAGAAAATCGGCAACAGCAAGGATCGGGATTCCATTGTTTTCATTAGGACTTTGATGTAATG
>NC_051406.1:11158363-11158441 GCF_015228065.2 Penaeus monodon
GTGCATCACTGAGGTATGTGGTTCTGGCGTCACGACTGTGTTTCATCTTGGGCTTGTCTGTACTTTTGCATAATGGAG
>NC_051406.1:11159544-11159826 GCF_015228065.2 Penaeus monodon
CGGGAAGGGGTCATTCGGGTACTTTCCAAGGCTTATGCCCCCCCCTAAAATTTTAAATTATTTAATTTTAATTTTTTTTATTAAATTTCCCTTCCCAATTTTCCTTTTCCCCCATCTTCCTTTTACCCCTTTCTAAAAATTTTTTCCCCCTTTTCCTCTCCTCTTTTCCCCCCCCCCTTTTTCCCCCCTTAATTTTTCCTTCCCCCCTTTCCCCCCTCTCTCTCTATCTCCCCCTCCCCCCCTTTTTTCACCCGCCCCCCTTTTCCTACCACCTTTTCCCTT
>NC_051406.1:11159986-11160313 GCF_015228065.2 Penaeus monodon
CCCCCCCAAAACCCCCCTTTTCCCCTTTTTTTTGGTTTTCCCTTTCCCGAAACGGGACAAAGGGGAAGGAAAACTTTTTTTTTGACAAGCCTTTAAAAGGGACCGTTTAAAATTGGGGGAAACCATTCTGAAAAAAAAAATTTTTAAAAACACTGGGGGAAAAAGGCGGGGGAAAGGGAAAGGGAATTCCCACCTTTTTAAGGGGGAAAAGGGGGGGACAAGGTCGTAGGAAGGTAGGTTCCCCTTTTTCCCCTTTGGAGAAAATCTTTTTTCCAAGTGGGGGCCGGGGAAATTTTTTTGGGCGGAAAAAACCCCTTTAGCCCCCCT
>NC_051406.1:11160780-11161028 GCF_015228065.2 Penaeus monodon
AAGAGAAAAAAATGAGGATTAAAAAGAAAAGAGAAAGAAAGAAAAAATTTTGGGGGCCCTTTCCTTAAGATACGTCGACATAACCCTTCTAAATCAAATACATACATCCCTTTACTGTATGCTCCTGTGCAGGGAACCGAAATTTCCCCCATTAATTATATGAATAAAGAAAAAGAAAGGATAAGAAAAAAATATGTAAAACAAAACATGCCCTATTGCTTTTATATACTCCCACTTTGGACACGCGC
>NC_051406.1:11161137-11161482 GCF_015228065.2 Penaeus monodon
TCATATGCTTGTGAAATGTAAGCGTATGCGAAAGCCTATGTAAAATTTTGGTGCACATAAATTTTATCACCCGATTTTTTTAATTAAAACCCGGGAAATTTAAAAAGAAGAAAAAGAAAAAACGAAATCAAAACACATGAATCAAAGGGAGAGAGGAAGGTCTCGAATGAATAAAGTTTCTTTGGGGGAAATTTTGGGAAAATTCTTTTCATGGGCCCCGGAAAAACTCAAATGAATGGAAGAAAAACGAGAGAAATAAAACCGACCCCGGGATTAACAAACAGCGGGAAAAAGGATCCCCCCCCCCGGTCTTTGGGGGCCCGCTATTTGGGGGAAAAGGCGGGA
>NC_051406.1:11162042-11162348 GCF_015228065.2 Penaeus monodon
CCATTTTTGTTACTTTTCTTCCGTGAATATTTTTTTCAAAAAAAAGGAAAAAGACAAAAAAGGTATTTTTTAAAAAATCCTATTTTTTCTCTTTTTTTTAAAATTTAAAATTCAGAAAAACCTTTTAAGGAAAGTTTTTTGTGCGGGCTCAAAAGAAATTTTTAATTTAAAATCTCGTAAAAAACCCTTTAAAAAGGTACCCTTTTTTTAAATTTTTTTTTTTAATGCTGATTTAATAAATTAAATCTTTTGCCCAAAACAAACTTTCTTTTAAAAATTTTTGATGACCGGAAATTCCCCCCCCCT
>NC_051406.1:11162372-11162447 GCF_015228065.2 Penaeus monodon
CGCCATAAAACATTTGTTTTTTGGCCTGTTACAATCGTCTATTTTTTTTGGGTTTTTGTTTAAAGCATCCACCCG
>NC_051406.1:11163486-11163688 GCF_015228065.2 Penaeus monodon
AAAGGCAACCGGCTGGCAGGCAATAAACAGCCGCACGCCGAGGTGAGCAGTGGGATGCTGCCAATGAGGTCAGCACTGATTAAGTAGTGAGAGAGTGGTTTGCAGCCTTTCGGCCGATCAGCGTACTCCGCCCTAGGCCTCTCTAACATGATAATCATTTAACTTCATTTTCCGATATATGGGAATGAAAATCAGTAACTCG
>NC_051406.1:11164765-11164895 GCF_015228065.2 Penaeus monodon
CAACAGGAAGTCATTCTGGTACATCCAAGGCTTATGACCAACTCAAATATTCATATTTATCGTGTAATATATTCATTTCTCCATTTTCCTATTCATCTTCCAGTATTTCCCTACCCATCTTCTCCAAATA
>NC_051406.1:11165122-11165238 GCF_015228065.2 Penaeus monodon
TCCTTAACCGAAAGCTTTGACATGAATGGCTACTGAGACTTCGACAAGCACTGACAGGGAAACCGCTATATAGCCAACCATTCTGAATAGAAAATTATTACACACTACAGAAGGAC
>NC_051406.1:11165259-11165531 GCF_015228065.2 Penaeus monodon
TGTAAACATCTTTTTTATTATGACGGAAGTCCTACAAGGCTCGCTAGAGGAATGGTAGGTAATCCAGCTTCATATAGAGATGAATAACATTTTATAGGCAAGTCCAGTGTCTTGGGAGTGCTGTGGGGACAAGGACAATACGCAGGACATTCCCCAGCCTGGCCCTAGGAGAGAGAGAGGGGGGGAGGTCGTAGGAAAGTAGGATGTCCTTCTCTCCTTGTTGGAGACGATCTGCTCTGGCCAAGATCGGGTCACTCGATATTCTTCTGCGG
>NC_051406.1:11166065-11166268 GCF_015228065.2 Penaeus monodon
TGTTGGGGCTTCCTTAAGATACGATCGACATAAGCCCTTCTAGAATCAAATATCATACATCTCCTTTATCTGTAGTGCTCCTGTAGCATGAAACCGCAATCTCATTAATGTATATGAATAAAGAAAAAGAAAGGATACAGAAAAAAATATGTATATTAACAAAACATGCCCTATTGCGTTATATACTGCACATGGACACGCGC
>NC_051406.1:11166403-11166691 GCF_015228065.2 Penaeus monodon
TAAAATGTGTGTGCACATAAATTCTTATCATCCGACTTTTAATTAAACCGGAAATTTAAAAAAGAAGAAAAAGAAAAAACGAAATCAAAACACATGAATCAAGGGAGAGAGGAAGGTCTCGAATGAATAAAAGCTTCTTTCGGGAAACTTTGGAAATTCGTTCATCAGGCGCAGGAGAGCTCGATGAATGGAAGAGACAACGAGAGAAATACAACCGACGCGGATTAACGACAGCTGGAAGGAGTGCCGGTCGGGCTGGCAGCTATATTGAGGGAAACGGCTGGATGC
>NC_051406.1:11167217-11167588 GCF_015228065.2 Penaeus monodon
GTTACTGTTCTTCCGTGAATATTATTTTCAAAGAAAAGGAAAAGACAATAAAGGTACTTTTAATAAATCCTATTTATTTCTCTTTTTTTTAGAATTAATTCAGCAACCTTTTAAGGCAGCTTTTTGTGCAGCTCGAAAGTAATTTTAATTAATCTCGTGAGAAGAACCTAAAAGGTACCCTATTTTTAAATTTTTATTTTAATGCTGATTTAATGATTAAATCATTTTGTCATACAAACATTCATTAAAATTTCTTGATGACCTGGAAATCTCCCCCCCCCCCCTAAAAAAGAAGAAGAAATAAACGACATAAAAACACTTGTTTGTTGTCTGTACAATCGTCTACTAATTTGTATTTGATAAAGCAGTCC
>NC_051406.1:11168600-11168882 GCF_015228065.2 Penaeus monodon
GGAAACCCCCCCCAATAAAACCACAATCACAATCACTAGGGCGCCCGACGCAGCCTCGCGCGGCATAGTTGCTCCGCACAAAGGCAATACCGGCTGGCAGGCAATAAACAGCCGCACGCCGGGTGGCAGTGGGATGCTGCCAATGAGCGTCAGCACTGATTACGTAGTGAGAGAGTGTTTGCAGCCTTTCGGCGACAGCGTACTCCGCCCTAGGCCTATCTAACAGATAATCATTTAACTTCATTTTCCGATATATGGGAATGAAAATCAGTTAACTCGTGT
>NC_051406.1:11177204-11177340 GCF_015228065.2 Penaeus monodon
GAGAGAACAGAACGTTTGGCTTGTTTGCAATTTTAAGAACTTTGTGTGCATAAATAAAATCTTTTAAACATTCTAAATTTGTGCGTTTGTCTCTGTCAGGCATTGGCCACTTAATATATGAAAAAAATGTTTTATG
>NC_051406.1:11177707-11178392 GCF_015228065.2 Penaeus monodon
TCAGAATATAATAGTTACCATTAAAAGTAAAAGAAAACGAAGTGCTGTTATTGTTTTTCCCATATTATTCAAGGTATAACTTTATAAACATTTACTACACTTGAATATAAGGATATGTTAATTACCCTGACAAGAAGACTGCTCATTTTGGAAAGTAATTTAAAACAGCTTTCTCAATGCTAAAAATACTGAAAGTGAAGCCTGATATTATTCACAGGATAATGGTGGTACTGATATTATTAATGTCTCGGAATTATAAATGTGCCTAACAAGTAGTTTATAAATCATATATTTTACTTATTTCTCACGAGTTCTTTTTCTGTGATTATGTATATATGGATATGTCCTTTGTTTTATCTTCTAATGAAATTAAATGATTTATTTGAAGGAAATCGGTAAATGAGCGGCATGTGTCCTAAGGTAGTAAGATTTTTTTGTGTATCTGCCCAACAAACTAGGCGCTGTTCTTTTTTATGATTTTATATACTTATTTTTTTCTACTTAATTCAAAGGAGTCAAAACCACATCCTTTTAGTTGATTTGTCCACTGGAATCGACATTCTTACCAATTCCTAGTATCTAGTTCATGATATGGCAACCCATTTTCGAGAGAGAAATTTTTGCGTTAACTTTGTCTCTGAAACCATTATGGAAAAACGGACTTGTTTCTTCAGCAAAAGCGATG
>NC_051406.1:11178499-11178695 GCF_015228065.2 Penaeus monodon
TTATGAAAATTAGAAGGATTCATCGATGCTCTAAGAATATTCCATGGACCGTCAATGGACACTGCGCCATTGAAAACAGATTTGAATGATTCCTCGCCATCTGGGCAAAGAAAATGGGGTCTTTCGTAGTCGTGTTGGAGACATGTCATGTAAACGTCCATGTTGGATTGGGTTTTATTCAGTCCCGGAGATGTCC
>NC_051406.1:11179185-11179311 GCF_015228065.2 Penaeus monodon
AAAGAATGTAAAGACACGGAAATATATCCTGCATTACTCGGGCTACAATACCTCGGGTTGCTTTACAATTGCATTTATTTACAACGGTGATTTGTGTTTATATATGGATATCGACTGTGTATGTAG
>NC_051406.1:11180422-11180633 GCF_015228065.2 Penaeus monodon
GGCATTTAATATCTAACAACATTCTTTAGGGCTAATGTTCACGAACATCATTGCATTGTTTTGATACTGCATGATTAACATTTTTTCGGGATGAATTTGCACCTTGATGCTTATTTCACAAAACATAGCGAGGAAGCATGTTTTTACCATAATGTTATATATGTGTAAAGGATATTCAGAAGATGCTATTTTAATCAGACCTGAAAAGGCG
>NC_051406.1:11180662-11181500 GCF_015228065.2 Penaeus monodon
GTTTGTGAACTCCCTATTGGTAAAGTAATACTCAGAAATATCTTGTAAGAATTTACATTCCACATTGTAGATATTATTATTAATATTAACATCAATTGCAATCCAAGATATCATGAAGGCGTCAATACTTTAAATATTCTTTGTTCTGTGTACGTATAAAAACGCCTTTTGTCGTACAACATTTTATTGTAACCGTAAAGCATGATATATATAATGATTATAAAATACCAAACCCCGTTCCCATTAAAATACACAATATCACAGCAATGGATTGAAATTATAATTAAATAAAATATTTCTTCGAACATTCAGAAATTACCATGTACAAGGAAAGGTTTATTAAATGAATGAATAAATAGATGCATGCAAATTAAAATAATCTAACACAGACTGTCGCAAAAAAGAAGAAAGAAAAAAAAACTTTACTCAATTTGTTAAATAAATTTTCACGAGGGGAAACAAATAAAAAGAAATGAAAAAATTATATCTCGTTAGAAATGACAAAATACGGAATCAAAAATTTTTAACTATTGGACGTTGATAGGGAACTCGTATTATTGCATTTTGCAAATAACTGGCAGAAATTCTCTTTCATATAACCCCAGCATTAATGTTAAGCATCGTTCAACAAGAGAATCCTTTGCAATTTATCATTCAACAAAAGGCAAAGAGTTAACATAGAAGGCAAATTATTGACCCGAAAAAATAACACAATCAGGTACTGTTGAGTCGTGGAGTACACGATTAAGCATATCAATAAAAATCATGTTTTTGAAATAACATCATCATTATTCAGGGAAGTACTCTCATTTTATCCAAATATCAGTTCAAAAGCCAC
>NC_051406.1:11181521-11181790 GCF_015228065.2 Penaeus monodon
AAGGCGTTGGATGAGGGAACGTCAAGGTGCGCAAATTTTCAAAATCCATTTAAGAAATTATGATCGTAAATACGAAAAACGTATAACAATTTGCATTTTTTTAATCAAGATAAAAAAGTACATTAAATTCACATAGAAATCAGTAGAAAATGCAGTGTATTCACAGAACATAAAAATGGCCTGAAACTTACAATGCAAGAATATATTAGATGTTAATAATGCATTTGCACGAATATACACACTACACACTCTACATGATAAAGGTATTT
>NC_051406.1:11181914-11181980 GCF_015228065.2 Penaeus monodon
TTCTGACGTTCTTAAATCACTTTATATTCTACTAAACTCTCAAGGGGGCGCAGCGATCGATCATTA
>NC_051406.1:11182259-11182376 GCF_015228065.2 Penaeus monodon
AGCAAACATGAAAGAAACTGATGAAGCCGGTCTTGCAAAAACTCACAAAAAAAAAGCCCCACGGATAGATAGATAGAAAAAGAGACATTTTGAAAATACAAATCGTCACCCCCTTTT
>NC_051406.1:11182541-11182681 GCF_015228065.2 Penaeus monodon
TCATTAGCAAACATGAAAGAAAGTGATGAAGCCGGTCTTGCAAAATCTCAAAAAAAAGCCTCCACGTGTTAAATGATTAAGCAAAGGTGTTTTGACTTTTTGAAATTCACAGTTTCCTTTGACGTTCAGGTTTGCGAATG
>NC_051406.1:11183086-11183708 GCF_015228065.2 Penaeus monodon
CGAGTCACAACAATAACACCGACGTTCTTATTATTATCTCAGAACAATAAGCATCCAACATATAAAAGGACATGGCAATACTGCCCTTTAATAATATCAATTGATGAAAGTTGCACCTGATCCGGGGTGCCATTTTCTCTGACTGCCTTGCAAAATACTGAAGGGGAAAAATTTGCAAGTGCATTTTCACGCTCTTTCGAAAACCCCCTTTTTTAAAAGGGAACTGTGATAAGGACGATGCAAGTTCTCTTGCTCCTTTTTTCCGGGAAAAAATAATTGCAAATTGCAACATCGGAATAAAAATTGCTCTGTTCAGCGTCGCAAGGTAGCATGTACAAGCATATGCAAATATAGATGAGAAAGAAAATATGTCTTATTCCACACTATCCTGTACCAAAAAAAACTCAATAAAAACCCTAAATATCCTCACAGGCATCGGAAGCAAAAAACGGCATCAAATGCACTCGTTTCGCAAAATCAATAAAAAAATTAATATAGCAAGGGGAAAGCCATAGAAAAAAATGTATCTTTTATTCGGGTCAGGGGGGGATTCGGGCACCAATAAATCTATCTGAAAATATGAAAGCAATAGGCTCAGAATTGCGTTGTCAGTTTGCCCGAA
>NC_051406.1:11183784-11183865 GCF_015228065.2 Penaeus monodon
TGGGTGCAAATAAACAAAACAGAAAAAAAAAACGCACAAATCTATAACACACTCACGCACACGGGCGCGCGCACATGCACT
>NC_051406.1:11183928-11184113 GCF_015228065.2 Penaeus monodon
TACCAATATGAAGTAAGTTATCCTGGCGTCCGGTTAAACGGCGTGTTTTTATGCGGACGAGCAGGTGCGGATATGAGGAAATTCCGGGTAATTCTCGAAATAAACTGCCGCTCTATAGTGCGAATTTCATCACAAGCTCAATCGTGAATAAATCAGATTCAATTACAAGTTTATTTCGGGCTTTC
>NC_051406.1:11184143-11184421 GCF_015228065.2 Penaeus monodon
ACTGACACACTGATGGATGGAGGGGAGGGGAGGGAAGGGAGAAGAGTGGGAGGGGGAGGGAAGGGGGAGAGAGCGGGTGGGAGGGAAAGGGGGGGGGGAGGGATTGGGGGAGAGCGGAAGGGGGAGGGAAGAAGAAGGGAATGGGGAGGGAAGGGGTTAGGAAGACTCTAAACCATACGTTGAACCCCTCTTTTCCCCTCATTTACCTTTCCCCACAACTTAGGGGGAGAAAGAGGGAGGGGAAAGGGTAAGAATATTCTGAACCAAGTTTTGAAGTA
>NC_051406.1:11184443-11184616 GCF_015228065.2 Penaeus monodon
AATGACCCCACGGTTGGAGGGAAGGGAAAAAGGGGGGGGAGGGCCCTGGGATTTTGGAAACTAAGCGTTAATTTTATACGAATCAGTTCAGATAATGTGATAAATATAGGGCGCTATGACCTTTTTTTCGAGTATCTTTTTGAAGATTCGGTTATTTTTTAACTTCACAGTGA
>NC_051406.1:11184746-11185028 GCF_015228065.2 Penaeus monodon
ATTGTCTCTTTCAATTAAAATTTACCAATTATTTTATTTCCATTAAAGTTTACCAAACATTATCATTTTTATTTGTTTATTTATTTTAAAGAGGAATCTTTAGTCTTAGAGATCTAGAGTACCTTTATCCCTTCATTATAAATGAATATTTGTTATTTTGTTCTTATAACTTTGCAGACTCAAGTTGTGGAAATTAGATGGAGAAATATTAATGCAGAGGTTACTCTTGCAAGACGATTGCGCACTTTCAGGTTTCACTATTCAGTAAATAATCATGTTAGT
>NC_051406.1:11185850-11186014 GCF_015228065.2 Penaeus monodon
CAAACTTCTTTTCCTAAAGACTCCGGCGGTCTTATCACCACCAGCCCAAACCCCGCGATAGGAAAGAGATGATAAGACATGAAAGGAGGTGACGCTGATGGTAGCTTTGATAAGGACACGAGGGGATGCAAATTATCTGGAGCGTAAGAGAGGTTTAAGGTCAA
>NC_051406.1:11186158-11186675 GCF_015228065.2 Penaeus monodon
GGAGGTAGAAACTCGTGGTTCAAGGGAGAGGATTGAGGGGGAGAGGGGGTGGCACTATGGGGAGGGGAAGGAGTTGCAGGGAGGGGTTGCTGGGGGAGAATAAGGGCCCCATGGAAGAAGGGGAAGGAGGGGGGGGAGGGAGGGTTGGTCTCAAGGTCAAAGGTGGGGGGAAGGGGGAATAAGAGGGGGGAGAGGAAAATGGATAACAGAGAAGACAATTGGAGAAGGAGGGGGGGGGGTCCGTCTCAAGGTCAAAAGAGTGGAGAGGGGAGGAAGGGGGAAAGTGGGGGAAGGGTAGAGGGCAAGAGAAGGGGAGAAGGGGGAGAGCACGAGAAGGGGAGAGGGGAGAAGGGGGAGAGCAAGAGAGGGGAGGAGGGGAAAGGGGGAAGGAGAGGGTGAGACAACAGCAAGGCTCGAAGTTGTCACGTGGGTCAGGGTTTTAAATTTGGGATTATTAGACAGAAAGATAAGATTGTCGTTATTGTGATCCAGACAGATGGCGAGCGAGGGAGGTGAG
>NC_051406.1:11186704-11186869 GCF_015228065.2 Penaeus monodon
TGGAGGTTGAAATACGAGGCGGGCCAAGCGCGTAAATTTTGAATTAGATAAGGAAATGGCTGCAGCCAAGGTCAGTGCAGTGAGGGTTGTTTTTTCCTTCTATTTTGTGGTGCTTCAAAATCACGTGTACACAACAGAATGCAAGAAATGTCATTATTATCAAAA
>NC_051406.1:11187624-11187847 GCF_015228065.2 Penaeus monodon
CGATTCTGTGCGGCACTGTCACGAATGTCTAATCGACTTGCCAGTGAGTCAAATGTTTGAGTGCAATTGAAAGTATAATATACAAAATCTATTATCCCTCATTATATGTATAATCATAACTGTAAGATTATGTTATTAATATTTGTTATTATCATAGTAATAATAATCGTTACATCATACTAATATCATTATACTACTATTCTATTTTTTTTTATTGCTGTTG
>NC_051406.1:11188828-11189034 GCF_015228065.2 Penaeus monodon
AAAGGCAACCGGCTGGCAGGCAATAAACAGCCGCACGCCGAGGTGAGCAGTGGGATGATGCCAATGAGGTCAGCACTGATTAAGTAGTGAGAGAGTGTTTTGCAGCCTTTCGGCGAATCAGCGTACTCCGCCTTAGGCCTCTTTAACATGATAATCATTTAACATCATTTTCCGTATATGGGAATGAAAATCAGTAACGTGTTTCG
>NC_051406.1:11197418-11197572 GCF_015228065.2 Penaeus monodon
GAGAGAACAGAACGTTTGGCTTGTTTGCAATTTTAAGAACTTTGTGTGCATAAATAAAATCTTTTAAACATTCTAAATTTGTGCGTTTGTCTCTGTCAGGCATTGGCCACTTAATATATGAAAAAAAATGTTTTATTGTTTTTAGAGGTTTATC
>NC_051406.1:11197953-11198646 GCF_015228065.2 Penaeus monodon
TCAGAATATAATAGTTACCATTAAAAGTAAAAGAAAACGAAGTGCTGTTATTGTTTTCCCATATTATTCAAGGTATAACTTTATTAAACATTTACTACACTTGAAATATAAGGATATTGTTAATTACCCTGACAAGAAGACTGCTCATTTTGGAAGTAATTAAAACAGCTTTTCTCAATGCTAAAAATACTGAAAGTGAAGCCTGATATTATTCACAGTGATAATGGTGGTACTGATATTATTAATGTCTCGGAATTATAAATGTGCCTAACAAGTAGTTTATAAATCATATATTTTACTTATTTCTCACGAGTTCTTTTTCTGTGATTATGTATATATGGATATGTCCTTTGTTTTATCTTCTAATTGAAATTAAATGATTTATTTGAAGGAAATCGGTAAATGAGCGGCATGTGTCCTAAGGTAGTAAGATTTTTTTTGTGTATCTGCCCAACAACTAGGCGCTGTTCTTTTTTTTATGATTTTTATATACTTATTTTTTTTCTACTTAATTCAAAGGAGTCAAAACCACATCCTTTTAGTTGATTTGTCCACTGGAATCGACATTCTTACCAATTCCTAGTATCTAGTTCATGATATGGCAACCCATTTTCGAGAGAGAAATTTTTGCGTTAACTTTGTCTCTGAAACCATTATGGAAAACGGACTTTGTTTCTTCAGCAAAAGCCGATG
>NC_051406.1:11198747-11198953 GCF_015228065.2 Penaeus monodon
ATTTATGAAAATTAGAAGGATTCATCGATGCTCTAAGAATATTCCATGGACCGTCAATGGACACTGCGCCATTGAAACAGATTTGAATGATTCCTCGCCATCTGGGCAAAGAAAATGGGGTCTTTCGTAGTCGTGTTGGAGACATGTCATGTAAACGTCCATGTTGGATTGGGTTTTATTCAGTCCCGGAGATGTCCTGATAATGG
>NC_051406.1:11199488-11199614 GCF_015228065.2 Penaeus monodon
AAAGAATGTAAAGACACGGAAATATATCCTGCATTACTCCGGGCTACAATACCTCGGGTTGCTTTACAATTGCATTTATTTACAACGGTGATTTGTGTTTATATATGGATATCGACTGTGTATGTA
>NC_051406.1:11200682-11201328 GCF_015228065.2 Penaeus monodon
AAAGAACTGCATTAATATCTAACAACATTTCTTTAGGGCTAGATGTTCACGAACTATCATTGCATTGTTTGATACTGCATGATTAACATTTATCGGGATGAATTTGCACCTTGATGCTTATTTCACAAACATAGCGAGGAAGCATGTTTTTACCATAATGTTATCATATGTGTAAATGATATATCAGAAGATGCTATGTTAATCAGACCTGAAAAGGTCGTTATTATTATTACTATATTCAGTTATTAGTTTGTGAACTGCCTATTGGTAAAGTAATACTCAGAAATATCTTGTAAGAATTTACATTTCCACATTGTAGATATTATTATTAATATTAACATCAATTGCAATCCAGATATCATGAAGGCGTCAATACATTTAAATATTCTTTGTTCTGTGTACGTATAAAAACGCCTTTTGTCGTACAACAGTTTATTGTAACCGTAAAGCATGATATATATAATGATTATAAAATACCAACGCCTGTTCCCATTAAAATACACAATATCACAGCAATGGATTGAAATTATAATTCATAAAATATTTCTTCGAACATTCAGAAATTACCATGTACAAGGAAAGGTTTATTAAATGAATGAATAAATAGATGCATGCAAATTAAAATAATCATAACACAGACTGTCGC
>NC_051406.1:11201353-11201771 GCF_015228065.2 Penaeus monodon
CTTTCACTCACATTTGTTAAATAAATTTTCACGAGGGGAAACTAATAAAAAGAAATGAAAAAATTATATCTCGTTAGAAATGACAAAATACGGAATCAAAACTTATTAACTATTGGACGTTGATATGAACTCGTATTATTGCATTTTGCAAATAACTGGCAGAAATTCTCTTTCATATAACTCAGCATTAATGTTAAGCATCGTTCAACAAGAGAATCCTTTGCAATTTATCATTCAACAAAAGGCAAAGAGTTAACATAGAAGGCAAATTATTGACCCGAAAAAATAACACAATCAGGTACTGTTGAGTCGTGGAGTACACGATTAAGCATATCAATAAAAATCATGTTTTTGAAATAACATCATCATTATTCAGGGAAGTACTCTCATTTTATCCAAATATCAGTTCAAAAGCCAC
>NC_051406.1:11201792-11202061 GCF_015228065.2 Penaeus monodon
AAGGCGTTGGATGAGGGAACGTCAAGGTGCGCAAATTTTCAAAATCCATTTAAGAAATTATGATCGTAAATACGAAAAACGTATAACAATTTGCATTTATTTAATCAAGATAAAAAAGTACATTACATTCACATAGAAATCAGTAGAAATGCAGTGTATTCACAGAACATAACATGGCCTGAAACTTACAATGCAAGAATATATTTAGATGTTAATAATCGCATTTGCACGAATATACACACTACACACTCTACATGATAAAGGTATTT
>NC_051406.1:11202147-11202218 GCF_015228065.2 Penaeus monodon
TTCTGACGTTCTTAAATCACTTTATATTCTACTAAAACTCTCAAGGGAGCGCAGCGATCGATCATTAATGA
>NC_051406.1:11202413-11202578 GCF_015228065.2 Penaeus monodon
ACTACCTTTATCATTTACTAAACTTCATTAGCAAACATGAAAGAAAGCTGATGAAGCCGGTCTTGCAAAATCTCAAAAAAAAAAAAGCCTCACGGATAGATAGATAGAAAAAGAGACATTTTGAAAATACAAATCGTCACCCCTTGTAAAGGAAGGAAGAAAGGA
>NC_051406.1:11202667-11202798 GCF_015228065.2 Penaeus monodon
ACTACCTTTATCATTTACTAAACTTCATTAGCAAACATGAAAGAAAGCTGATGAAGCCGGTCTTGCAAAATCTCAAAAAAAAGCCTCACGTGTTAAATGATTAAGCAAAGGTGTTTTGACTTTTTGAAATT
>NC_051406.1:11203285-11203902 GCF_015228065.2 Penaeus monodon
CGAGTCACAACAATAACACCGACGTTCTTATTATTATCTCAGAACAATAAGCATCCAACATATAAAAGGACATGGCAATACTGTCCTTAATAATATCAATTGATGAAAGTTGCACCTGATCCAGGTGCCATTTTCTCTGACTGCCTTGCAAAATACTGAAGAGGAAAATTGCAAGTGCATTTTCACGCTCTTTCGCAAACCCCTTTTTAAAATGAACTGTGATAAGGACGATGCAAGTTCTCTTGCTCCTTTTTTCCAGGAAAATAATTGCAAATTGCAACATCGGAATAAAAATTGCTCTGTTCAGCGTTTCGCAAGGTAGCATGTACAAGCATATGCAAATATAGATGAGAAAGTATATGTCTTATTCCACACTATCCTGTACCAAAAATAACTCAATAAAAATCTAAATATCCTCACAGGCATCGGAAGCAAAAAACGGCATCAAATGCACTCGTTTCGCAAAATCAATAAACAATTAATATAGCAAGTGGAAAGCCATAGAAAAAAATGTATCTGTATATTCGGGTCAGTGGGGGATTTCGGGCACCAATAAATCTATCTGAAAATATGAAAGCAATAGGCTCAGAATTGCGTTGTCAGTTTGCCCGAAATGC
>NC_051406.1:11204116-11204297 GCF_015228065.2 Penaeus monodon
TACCAATATGAAGTAAGTTATCCTGGCGTCCGGTTAAACGGCGTGTTTTATGCGGACGAGCAGGTGCGGATATGAGGAAATTCCGGGTAATTCTCGAAAATAAACTGCCGCTCTATAGTGCGAATTTCATCACAAGCTCAATCGTGATATAAATCAGATTCAATTACAAGTTCATTTCGGG
>NC_051406.1:11204333-11204777 GCF_015228065.2 Penaeus monodon
ACTGACACACTGATGGATGGAGGGGAGGGGAGGGAAGGGAGAAGAGTGGGAGGGGGAGGGAATGGGAGAGAGCGGGATGGGGAGGGAAGGGGGGGGGGAGGGATTGGGGGAGAGCGGAATGGGGAGGGAAGAAGAAGGGAATGGGGAGGGAAGGGGTTAGGAAGACTCTAAACCATACGTTGAACCCCTCTTTTTCCCCTCACTTACCTTTCCCTCACACTTAGAGGGGAGAAAGAGGGAGGGGAAAGGGTAAGAATATTCTGAACCAAGCTTTGAAGTACCCCTCCCTCCCCCCTCCCCCAATGACGCACGGTTGGAGGGAAGGGAGAAGGGGGGGGGAGGGACCTGGGATATTGGAAACTAAGCGTTAAGTTATACGAATCAGTTCATGATAATGTGATAAATATAGGGCGCTATGACGCTATTTTTCGAGTATCTTTTTGA
>NC_051406.1:11204968-11205247 GCF_015228065.2 Penaeus monodon
AATTATTTTTATTTCCATTAAAGTTTACCAAACATTATCATTTTTATTTTGTTTATTTATTTTAAAGAGGAATCTTTAGTCTTAGAGACTCTAGAGTACCTTTATCCCTTCATTATAATGAATATTTGTTATTTTGTTCTTTATAACTTTTGCAGACTCAAGTTGTGGAAATTAGATGGAGAAATATTAATGCAGAGGTTACTCTTGCAAGACGATTTGCGCACTTTCAGGTTTCACTATTCAGTAATATAATCATGTTAGTGTTGTTAGAGAGAAATA
>NC_051406.1:11205778-11205943 GCF_015228065.2 Penaeus monodon
CAAACTTCTTTTCCTAAAGACTCCGGCGGTCTTATCACCACCAGACCAGACCGCGATAGAGAAAGAGATGATAAGACATGAAAGGAGGTGACGCTGATGGTAGCTTTTGATAAGGACACGAGGGGATGCTGAATTATCTGGAGCGTAAGAGAGGTTTAAGGTCAA
>NC_051406.1:11205989-11206201 GCF_015228065.2 Penaeus monodon
AGATAAGGTACGTGGTTGCGGGGAGGAGTTGCAGGGAGGGGTTTTCTGGGGGGGAATAAGCCTCATGGAAGAAGGGAGAAGGAGGGGGGGGAGGGAGGGTTGGTCTCAAGGTCAAAGGTGGGGGGAAGGGGGAATAAAGAGGGGGGAGAGGAAAATGGATAACAGAGAAGACAATTGGAGAAGGAGGGGGGGGGGTCCGTCTCAAGGTCAAA
>NC_051406.1:11206343-11206646 GCF_015228065.2 Penaeus monodon
CAACAGCAAGGCTCGAAGTTGTCACGTGGGTCAGGTTTAATTGGTATATATTAGACAGAAAGATAAGATTGTCGTTATATGTGATCCAGACAGATGGCGAGCGAGGGAGGTGAGAAGAAGAAAGAAAGAGCGAGAAAAAAATGGAGGTTGAAATACGAGGCGGGCCAAGCGCGTAAATTTTGAATTAGATAAGGAAATGGCTGCAGCCAAGGTCAGTGCAGTGAGGGTTGTTTTTCCTTCTTATTTTGTGGTGCTTCAAAATCACGTGTACACAACAGAATGCAAGAAAATGTCATTATTATC
>NC_051406.1:11207400-11207481 GCF_015228065.2 Penaeus monodon
GGCGTGGGCGTATGTCTGTCCCGTGCACGTTCCAGAATGTTCAATGACTTGCTCAGTGAGTTCAAAAATTGTTAGAGGTGC
>NC_051406.1:11207519-11207646 GCF_015228065.2 Penaeus monodon
CCCGCCCATTTTTAATTTGTTATAATCATAAACTGTAAAGATTACTGTTTTTTTAATTTTATTAGTTAGATTATCGTAGTAAATAATAATCGTTACCCTCTTTACTAATTCTTATTCTACTATTCTA
>NC_051406.1:11207707-11207905 GCF_015228065.2 Penaeus monodon
ACAAAATTATTTTTATTATCATTTTTAATATCATCTTTATCTTATCTTTACCATCACCCTTTATTTTATTAGGATTATTTTTTTTAATTTAATTTTTTCATTTTCTTTATCATTATTAACATTTTAAATTATTGTTATTATTATTATCCCCACCCTCATCTAATCATTTTTTACATAAATAAAAAAAATAAAATTAAA
>NC_051406.1:11213754-11213825 GCF_015228065.2 Penaeus monodon
AATATAGGCAAAAGAATAAAAAAACATATATTCCCAAAAATTTAAAACAAAAAGGGATAAAAAGGGGGGGA
>NC_051406.1:11214144-11214672 GCF_015228065.2 Penaeus monodon
TCATCCCTTACTGAACGGATTCATAATAAAGTTCTCAGGGCATATACTCCAAAAAAAAACATAATCACAGCTGCAAACGTGCCTGGCCGCCCCTCCCTCATCGGGAGCTGGTCATTATGTGCTAAAGGAGTATATTGAATCAATTTCGTGCAAGTAACCTGCAATACTGACCGGTATGTTGCAAAGAGTGACCCTTTTACTGAAGGCTTGTTGTTCAGCGGGAAGATTTATGACGGGACGCTCGCCGAGAAAATGTTCTCATTGGATGCTTTGCTGGAAGTTCAGTTCGATGTAATCTCTGACGTATGATGCTGGTGATGGTTGTTGACATTGTTGCTGCTGCTGTGGTATATCTGACATGTAATCTTTAGTAAGGTGTTCAGAGTTTTGATATGATGTTCAAGGTTTCTGGTGTATGCTTAAGGCAGTCGATTGTTGGAGATAAATAACCCTTTGTCCTTCCTTGCCTATACTTACGAAAAAGGACAATTTTATTAAGATCAATGTTTGATATCTCGTCATCCTCAA
>NC_051406.1:11215188-11215540 GCF_015228065.2 Penaeus monodon
GCACCTTTCAGAAAAATTGCTGTCGTCTTGTACACTGCATATGAAACATGTACTAAATTCCCTGATATTGATCCTACAAAATATGCAAACTGACGTGTTTACCCTTTAATCACCTAAGCGAGCATATAACCATTAAGCAATTAACTCTTTCATTCAAGCAGCCAACAGAAGACCTATGAAATGCGTCAGGAATTGCTCTCAATTTGGACATATATTGGTATCATAGTGCTTGCATTTTTTTCTTGCTTTATTGAGTCATTACTTATTCTTTTGCTTTTGAGAGGGCAGCAATATCCATAAGGAACAATATAAATACGTATATCAAGAATCGGCTTTGCCATATTCACTGACG
>NC_051406.1:11215565-11215673 GCF_015228065.2 Penaeus monodon
TGCTATGTTATTCCTCTGACCTAAATCGAGATTGGGGTCAACTTGGTTCAGCAATAAATTTTACTTTAGTCCTTGCCAATAAAAATATTTACTCTCCTCTGACTGTTG
>NC_051406.1:11216543-11216618 GCF_015228065.2 Penaeus monodon
TTCTTTTTAAGAGATTTGTTTATTCCTTATTTTCAATTTTTTTTGGTTTTGGTTGGGAAATTTTTCTGTTTTTTG
>NC_051406.1:11217028-11217708 GCF_015228065.2 Penaeus monodon
CTTGCCAATCTCTGCGACCGTCCCTCACAATTTCACATCCCAGTGTAGTTACCGAAGGCGCCAATCACCTTTATCATTCCCCCTCATTCACTGTTGCGACTGATTGTTTTAATCTGACAATAACACTTTATGTGGATCTGAAACAAAAAATAGAAATTAGCACATATTGCCGGGTCTCTTTTTACTAGGAAATAAGAAAATTCCCTTCATATGAAAATCCGTCCCCCACCCGAAATAAAAAAAGTACCCCCAAAACACAGATTGAGTAGGGTCCTCATGAAGCGAATGCGTGACGCCCCAAAAAGGGGTCCCGGGAAAACCGCTTTTAAAAACATTTTAATTATAAAAAAAGGGGTTCTTTTTTCCATTGAAAACCATAATTGATTCGAAATTTTTAAGCTCAACCCCAAATTTTTTTAAAAGAGAAAATAAAAAGCTATTCGTGTTGGGTGGCGTAAACGAAATTTTGAAATACGTTTTCTTTCGGGAAGGGTCAAAAATTATTTATAGAGTTGGGCACTGTATACATACTAAAGCGTACTTTATAAGCGTAATAAAACTAAAAGTACCCAATTCACCCCACCTAAATTGTTTATAAGCAGTTTAAAGTTAACAATGCTTAGAATTACCTCGTACATGGCAGGTCATAGTGCTTTTTATTTACTTGCTTTAAAATTTTT
>NC_051406.1:11218625-11218954 GCF_015228065.2 Penaeus monodon
GAGCAGCAGCAGCAAGCCAAGGAGAGAATCCGTACCAGAGATAGACGTTTTTCCCTCCCTTCTCCTCCTCGGAAAGGTAGTGTACTGGGCCGCTGGGATCGTTCCTTCCCCAAGCGCTTGTAAAGATCATCGTCAGCGGGTAATGGTCTTTTTAACTCCGAAGTACTGCGGTGTCTTGCTGCAATATATAACATTCGAATGAGGTGTTATTGCTGTTTGCTCGTTTCCGTCGTGTAGTTCGTGCTGTTAAGTCGAGGTGTTCTTTCAACATCCCTGCAGCACACGTTTCTCATTCCCATTGCTCTTTGCTGAAAGACAGGTAGGTACAA
>NC_051406.1:11221751-11221962 GCF_015228065.2 Penaeus monodon
ATGAGAGAACAGAACGTTTGGCTTGTTTGCAATTTTAAGAACTTTGTGTGCATAAATAAAATCTTTAAACATTCTAAATTGTGCGTTGTCTCTGTCAGGCATTGGCCACTTAATATATGAAAAAAAATGTTTTATTGTTTTTAGAGGTTTATCGATAAAGTATTGGAAAACAGGTATACAAAATCACACATACACATATATATAAATGACC
>NC_051406.1:11222222-11222968 GCF_015228065.2 Penaeus monodon
TTTGATTTATTTATTAATATATGTATTGGTAAATAATCCTATCAATTCCAAAATCAGAATATAATAGTTACCATTAAAAGTAAAAGAAAACGAAGTGCTGTTATTGTTTTCCCATATTATTCAAGGTATAACTTTATTAAACATTTACTACACTTGAAATATAAGGATATTGTTAATTACCCTGACAAGAAGACTGCTCATTTTGGAAGTAATTAAAACAGCTTTTCTCAATGCTAAAAATACTGAAAGTGAAGCCTGATATTATTCACAGTGATAATGGTGGTACTGATATTATTAATGTCTCGGAATTATAAATGTGCCTAACAAGTAGTTTATAAATCATATATTTTACTTATTTCTCACGAGTTCTTTTTCTGTGATTATGTATATATGGATATGTCCTTTGTTTTATCTTCTAATTGAAATTAAATGATTTATTTGAAGGAAATCGGTAAATGAGCGGCATGTGTCCTAAGGTAGTAAGATTTTTTTTGTGTATCTGCCCAACAACTAGGCGCTGTTCTTTTTTTTATGATTTTTATATACTTATTTTTTTTCTACTTAATTCAAAGGAGTCAAAACCACATCCTTTTAGTTGATTTGTCCACTGGAATCGACATTCTTACCAATTCCTAGTATCTAGTTCATGATATGGCAACCCATTTTCGAGAGAGAAATTTTTGCGTTAACTTTGTCTCTGAAACCATTATGGAAAACGGACTTTGTTTCTTCAGCAAAAGCCGATG
>NC_051406.1:11223064-11223259 GCF_015228065.2 Penaeus monodon
TTATGAAAATTAGAAGGATTCATCGATGCTCTAAGAATATTCCATGGACCGTCAATGGACACTGCGCCATTGAAACAGATTTGAATGATTCCTCGCCATCTGGGCAAAGAAAATGGGGTCTTTCGTAGTCGTGTTGGAGACATGTCATGTAAACGTCCATGTTGGATTGGGTTTTATTCAGTCCCGGAGATGTCC
>NC_051406.1:11223763-11223889 GCF_015228065.2 Penaeus monodon
AAAGAATGTAAAGACACGGAAATATATCCTGCATTACTCCGGGCTACAATACCTCGGGTTGCTTTACAATTGCATTTATTTACAACGGTGATTTGTGTTTATATATGGATATCGACTGTGTATGTA
>NC_051406.1:11224978-11225623 GCF_015228065.2 Penaeus monodon
AAAGAACTGCATTAATATCTAACAACATTTCTTTAGGGCTAGATGTTCACGAACTATCATTGCATTGTTTGATACTGCATGATTAACATTTATCGGGATGAATTTGCACCTTGATGCTTATTTCACAAACATAGCGAGGAAGCATGTTTTTACCATAATGTTATCATATGTGTAAATGATATATCAGAAGATGCTATGTTAATCAGACCTGAAAAGGTCGTTATTATTATTACTATATTCAGTTATTAGTTTGTGAACTGCCTATTGGTAAAGTAATACTCAGAAATATCTTGTAAGAATTTACATTTCCACATTGTAGATATTATTATTAATATTAACATCAATTGCAATCCAGATATCATGAAGGCGTCAATACATTTAAATATTCTTTGTTCTGTGTACGTATAAAAACGCCTTTTGTCGTACAACAGTTTATTGTAACCGTAAAGCATGATATATATAATGATTATAAAATACCAACGCCTGTTCCCATTAAAATACACAATATCACAGCAATGGATTGAAATTATAATTCATAAAATATTTCTTCGAACATTCAGAAATTACATGTACAAGGAAAGGTTTATTAAATGAATGAATAAATAGATGCATGCAAATTAAAATAATCATAACACAGACTGTCGC
>NC_051406.1:11225648-11226066 GCF_015228065.2 Penaeus monodon
CTTTCACTCACATTTGTTAAATAAATTTTCACGAGGGGAAACTAATAAAAAGAAATGAAAAAATTATATCTCGTTAGAAATGACAAAATACGGAATCAAAACTTATTAACTATTGGACGTTGATATGAACTCGTATTATTGCATTTTGCAAATAACTGGCAGAAATTCTCTTTCATATAACTCAGCATTAATGTTAAGCATCGTTCAACAAGAGAATCCTTTGCAATTTATCATTCAACAAAAGGCAAAGAGTTAACATAGAAGGCAAATTATTGACCCGAAAAAATAACACAATCAGGTACTGTTGAGTCGTGGAGTACACGATTAAGCATATCAATAAAAATCATGTTTTTGAAATAACATCATCATTATTCAGGGAAGTACTCTCATTTTATCCAAATATCAGTTCAAAAGCCAC
>NC_051406.1:11226088-11226357 GCF_015228065.2 Penaeus monodon
AAGGCGTTGGATGAGGGAACGTCAAGGTGCGCAAATTTTCAAAATCCATTTAAGAAATTATGATCGTAAATACGAAAAACGTATAACAATTTGCATTTATTTAATCAAGATAAAAAAGTACATTACATTCACATAGAAATCAGTAGAAATGCAGTGTATTCACAGAACATAACATGGCCTGAAACTTACAATGCAAGAATATATTTAGATGTTAATAATCGCATTTGCACGAATATACACACTACACACTCTACATGATAAAGGTATTT
>NC_051406.1:11226477-11226628 GCF_015228065.2 Penaeus monodon
TTCTGACGTTCTTAAATCATTTATATTCTCTAAAACTCTCAAGGGGAAAGCGAAAAGCGATCGATCATTAATGAATAGAGGATAGATAGATAGAAAAGAGAGACATTTTGAAAATACAAATCGTCACCCTTGTAAAGGAAGGAAAAAAGGA
>NC_051406.1:11226787-11226952 GCF_015228065.2 Penaeus monodon
ACTACCTTTATCATTTACTAAACTTCATTAGCAAACATGAAAGAAAGCTGATGAAGCCGGTCTTGCAAAATCTCAAAAAAAAAAAAGCCTCACGGATAGATAGATAGAAAAAGAGACATTTTGAAAATACAAATCGTCACCCCTTGTAAAGGAAGGAAGAAAGGA
>NC_051406.1:11227067-11227231 GCF_015228065.2 Penaeus monodon
ACTACCTTTATCATTTACTAAACTTCATTAGCAAACATGAAAGAAAGCTGATGAAGCCGGTCTTGCAAAATCTCAAAAAAAAGCCTCACGTGTTAAATGATTAAGCAAAGGTGTTTTGACTTTTTGAAATTCACAGTTTCCTTTGACGTTCAGGTTTTGCGAAT
>NC_051406.1:11227597-11228221 GCF_015228065.2 Penaeus monodon
CGAGTCACAACAATAACACCGACGTTCTTATTATTATCTCAGAACAATAAGCATCCAACTATATAAAAGGACATGGCAATACTGTCCTTAATAATATCAATTGATGAAAGTTGCACCTGATCCAGGTGCCATTTTCTCTGACTGCCTTGCAAAATACTGAAGAGGAAAATTGCAAGTGCATTTTCACGCTCTTTCGCAAACCCCTTTTTAAAATGAACTGTGATAAGGACGATGCAAGTTCTCTTGCTCCTTTTTTCCAGTTCTCTTGCTCCTTATGCAAATTGCAACATCGGAATAAAAATTGCTCTGTTCAGCGTTTCGCAAGGTAGCATGTACAAGCATATGCAAATATAGATGAGAAAGTATATGTCTTATTCCACACTATCCTGTACCAAAAATAACTCAATAAAAATCTAAATATCCTCACAGGCATCGGAAGCAAAAAACGGCATCAAATGCACTCGTTTCGCAAAATCAATAAACAATTAATATAGCAAGTGGAAAGCCATAGAAAAAAATGTATCTGTATATTCGGGTCAGTGGGGGATTTCGGGCACCAATAAATCTATCTGAAAATATGAAAGCAATAGGCTCAGAATTGCGTTGTCAGTTTGCCCGAAATGC
>NC_051406.1:11228434-11228614 GCF_015228065.2 Penaeus monodon
TACCAATATGAAGTAGTTATCCTGGCGTCCGGTTAAACGGCGTGTTTTATGCGGACGAGCAGGTGCGGATATGAGGAAATTCCGGGTAATTCTCGAAAATAAACTGCCGCTCTATAGTGCGAATTTCATCACAAGCTCAATCGTGATATAAATCAGATTCAATTACAAGTTCATTTCGGG
>NC_051406.1:11228650-11229098 GCF_015228065.2 Penaeus monodon
ACTGACACACTGATGGATGGAGGGGAGGGGAGGGAAGGGAGAAGAGTGGGAGGGGGAGGGAATGGGAGAGAGCGGGATGGGGAGGGAAGGGGGGGGGGAGGGATTGGGGGAGAGCGGAATGGGGAGGGAAGAAGAAGGGAATGGGGAGGGAAGGGGTTAGGAAGACTCTAAACCATACGTTGAACCCCTCTTTTTCCCCTCACTTACCTTTCCCTCACACTTAGAGGGGAGAAAGAGGGGAGGGGAAGGGTAAGATTTCTAACCAGCTTTGAAGTCCCCTCCCCCCCCCTCCCCCCAATGACGCACGGTTGGAGGGAAGGGAGACGGGGGGGGGAGGGACCTGGGATATTGGAAACTAAGCGTTAAGTTATACGAATCAGTTCATGATAATGTGATAAATATAGGGCGCTATGACGCTATTTTTCGAGTATCTTTTTGAAGATTCGGT
>NC_051406.1:11229281-11229529 GCF_015228065.2 Penaeus monodon
AATTATTTTATTTCCATTAAAGTACCAACATTATCATTTTTATTTTGTTTATTTATTTTAAAGAGGAATCTTTAGTCTTAGAGACTCTAGAGTACCTTTATCCCTTCATTATAATGAATATTTGTTATTTTGTTCTTTATAACTTTTGCAGACTCAAGTTGTGGAAATTAGATGGAGAAATATTAATGCAGAGGTTACTCTTGCAAGACGATTTGCGCACTTTCAGGTTTCACTTTTCAGTAATATAA
>NC_051406.1:11230381-11230548 GCF_015228065.2 Penaeus monodon
CAAACTTCTTTTCCTAAAGACTCCGGCGGTCTTATCACCACCAGACCAGACCGCGATAGAGAAAGAGATGATAAGACATGAAAGGAGGTGACGCTGATGGTAGCTTTTGATAAGGACACGAGGGGATGCTGAATTATCTGGAGCGTAAGAGAGGTTTAAGGTCAAAT
>NC_051406.1:11230700-11230804 GCF_015228065.2 Penaeus monodon
ATCTCGTGGTTCAAGGGAGAGGGATTGAGGGGGAGAGGGGGTGGCACTATGGGGAGGGGAAGGAGTTGCAGGGGGGGGGGTTGCTGGGGGAGAATAAGCCTCAT
>NC_051406.1:11230837-11231205 GCF_015228065.2 Penaeus monodon
TTTGTCTCAAGGTCAAAGGTGGGGGGAAGGGGAATAAGAGGGGGAGAGGAAAATGGATAACAGAGAAGACAATTGGAGAAGGAGGGGGGGGGTCCGTCTCAAGGTCAAAAGAGTGGAGAGGGGAGGAAGGGGGAAAGTGGGGGAAGGGTAGAGGGCAAGAGAAGGGGAGAAGGGGGAGAGCACGAGAAGGGGAGAGGGGAGAAGGGGGAGAGCAAGAGAGGGGAGGAGGGGAAAGGGGGAAGGAGAGGGTGAGACAACAGCAAGGCTCGAAGTTGTCACGTGGGTCAGGTTTAATTGGTATATATTAGACAGAAAGATAAGATTGTCGTTATATGTGATCCAGACAGATGGCGAGCGAGGGAGGTGAG
>NC_051406.1:11231234-11231366 GCF_015228065.2 Penaeus monodon
TGGAGGTTGAAATACGAGGCGGGCCAAGCGCGTAAATTTTGAATTAGATAAGGAAATGGCTGCAGCCAAGGTCAGTGCAGTGAGGGTTGTTTTTCCTTCTTATTTTGTGGTGCTTCAAAATCACGTGTACAC
>NC_051406.1:11232802-11232960 GCF_015228065.2 Penaeus monodon
AACTTTTTTTCCAAAGCCCCCGGGCGGTCTTATCACCACCAACCAGACGCGATAGAGAAAGAGATGATAAGACGAAGGAGGTGACGCTGATGGTAGCTTTTGATAAGGACACGAGGGGATGCTGAATTATCTGGAGCGTAAGAGAGGTTTAAGGTCAA
>NC_051406.1:11233046-11233585 GCF_015228065.2 Penaeus monodon
TAGAAGGGGTTAGGTTTCATGGTTAGGGAGGAGGGGAGAGGGATGGATAAGGGAGGGGAGGATCTCGTGGTTCAAGGGAGAGGGATTGAGGGGGAGAGGGGGTGGCAGGGGAGGGGAAGGAGTTGCAGGGGAGGGGTTGCTGGGGGAGAATAAGCCTCATGGAAGAAGGGAGAAGGAGGGGGGGGGAGGGAGGGTTGGTCTCAAGGTCAAAGGTGGGGGGAGGGGGGGGGGGAAACAGAGAAGACAATGGGAAGGAGGGGGGGGGGTCCGTCTCAAGGTCAAAAGAGTGGAGAGGGGAGGAAGGGGGAAAGTGGGGGAAGGTAGAGGGCAAGAGAAGGGGAGAAGGGGAGAGCACGAGAAGGGGAGAGGGAGAAGGGGGGAGAGCAAGAGAGGGGAGGAGGGGAAAGGGGAAGGAGAGGGTGAGACAACAGCAAGGCTCGAAGTTGTCACGTGGGTCAGGTTTAATTGGTATATATTAGACAGAAAGATAAGATTGTCGTTATATGTGATCCAGACAGATGGCGAGCGAGGGAGGTGAG
>NC_051406.1:11233614-11233765 GCF_015228065.2 Penaeus monodon
TGGAGGTTGAAATACGAGGCGGGCCAAGCGCGTAAATTTTGAATTAGATAAGGAAATGGCTGCAGCCAAGGTCAGTGCAGTGAGGGTTGTTTTTCCTTCTTATTTTGTGGTGCTTCAAAATCACGTGTACACAACAGAATGCAAGAAAATG
>NC_051406.1:11234565-11234645 GCF_015228065.2 Penaeus monodon
GAATGTTCTAATCGACTTGCTCAGTGAGTTCAAGAATTGTTAGAGGTGCAATATGAAAGTATAATACTACTAATACATCA
>NC_051406.1:11241066-11241605 GCF_015228065.2 Penaeus monodon
TCATCCCCTTACTGAACGGATTCATAATAAAGTTCTCAGGGCATATACTCCCAAAAAAAAAACATAATCACCACGCTGCAAACGTGCCTGGCCGCCCCTCACTCATCGGAGCTGGTCATTATGTGCTAAAGGAGTATATTGAATCAATTTCGTGCAAGTAACCTGCAATACTGACCGGTATGTTGCAAGAGTGATGCCTTTACTGAAGGCTTGTTGTTCAGCGGGAAGATTTATGACTGACGCTCGCCGAGAAAAATGTTCTCATTGGATGCTTTGGGTGGAAGTCAGTTCGATGTAATCTCTGACGTATGTGCTGGTGATGTTGTTGACATTGTTGCTGCTGCTGTGGTTATATCTGACATGTAATCTTTAGTAAGGTGTTCAAGTTTTTGATATGATGTTCAAGTTTCTGGTGTTGCTTAAAGGGAGTCGATATGTTTGGAGATCAATAACCCTTGTCCTTCCTTGCCTATACTTACGAAAAAGGACAATTTTATTAAATCAATGTTGTATTATCTCGTCATCCTCAAAAATGTCTC
>NC_051406.1:11242059-11242400 GCF_015228065.2 Penaeus monodon
TTGCTGTCGTCTTGTACACTGCCATATGAAACATGTACTAATTCCCTGATATCTGATCCTACAAAATTATGCAGACATGACGTGTTTACCTTTAATCACCTAAGCAGCATATAAACCCTTAAGCAATTAACTCTTTCATTCAAGCAGCCAACAGAAGACCTATGAAATGCGTCAGGAATTGCTCTCAATTTGGACATATATTGGTATCATAGTGCTTGCATTTTTTTCTTGCTTTATTGAGTCATTACTTATTCATTTGCTTTTGAGAGGGCAGCAATATCCATAAGGAATCCAATATAAATACGTATATCAAGAATCGGCTATTGCCATATTCACTGACG
>NC_051406.1:11242425-11242533 GCF_015228065.2 Penaeus monodon
TGCTATTGTTATTCCTCTGACCTAAATCGAGATTAGGGTCAACTTGGTTCAGCAATAAATTTTACATTAGATCCTTGCCAATAACAATATTTACTCTCCTCTGACTGT
>NC_051406.1:11243820-11244575 GCF_015228065.2 Penaeus monodon
TCATTCTGATGAACAAAGACTTGCCATCTCTGCGACCGTCCCTCACATTTGTACATCCCATGTGGTTTACCGAAGGCGCCATTCCTTATCATTCCCCCTCATTTCACCTGTTGCGACTGAATTGTTTTAATCTGAAATAACACTATATGTGGATCTGCATCTAAATAGCAAAATTAGCATCATACTTGCTCGTCTCTGTTTACTAGGGATAACGAGCAATCGTCTCATATGAAATATTCCCGTCCACCTTCACGAATACTAAAATGTATCCACATACACACACTTTGATGTACGGTCACTCATGTTAAGCGAATGCGTGACGTCCCCAAAGTGGACCTGGCAACCGCATTTCAAAACAGGTTTAATTTATCGAAAAGGGGTTCGTTGTTCCATTGAAATCCGATAATTGATTCGGGGTATGTTTAAGCTCACGCTCATTTTTACAAGAGACAATGAACATGCTATTCGTGTTGGGTTGGCGTAAACGAATATTTTGAAATATCGATTTCTTTACTGTAAGGTCGAGATTGTTTATAAGTTAGAGCACATTGTATTCATACTAATGGCATACTTTATAAAGCGTAAATAAAACTAAAGTACCCATTCATCCCACCTAATTGTTTATAAGCAGCTTAAGTTAACATGCATTAAGAATTACCTCGTACATGGCAGTCATAGTGCTTTTTATTTTACTTGCTTTAAAATTTTTTTTACTTTGTTTTTTTTTCAGTAACTATACTAGCCTCTATTTGAAT
>NC_051406.1:11245933-11246703 GCF_015228065.2 Penaeus monodon
ATTCCAACATAGCGCAGTATAGTTACTGAGAATGCCAAGTACAAAACAAGTTAAAGCCAGTAAATAAAAAGAGGCACTATGACCGGCCATTGTCTAGGTAATTCTAATGCCTTGTTTACTTAAGCGGCTTATAAACATTTGTAGGGTGGATGAATTGGGTACTTTTAGTTTTTATTACGCTTATAAATATCGCATTAGTAGTAATACAATGTGCTCTAACTCTATAAATAAATCTCGCCTTCCTAAAAGAAGATCCGATCATTTCAAAATTATTTCGTTTACGCCAACCCAACACGAATAGCATTTCTTTTCTCTTGTAAAAAAATAATTGAGCGTGATTGCTTATAACTATTACCGAATCAATTATGATTTTCATGGAAAAACGAACCCCCTTTTTTACGATAATTAACATGTTTTGAAATGCGGTTGCCAGACAACTTTTTGGGACGTCAACGCATTCGCTTACATGAGTGACCGTACATCAAAGTCTGTGTGTATTGTGGATACTTTTATTATTTCGTGATGGTGGCGGAATTTTCATATGAACGATTGCTCGTTTATTGCCTGTAAAACAGAGACCGAGCAAATTATATGCTAAATTTTGCTATTTAGATGCAGATCCACATAAACTGTTATTGTCAGATTAAACAATCAGTCGAACGTGAATGGGGGGAGATGATAAAGGTGATTGGCGCCTTCGTAACTACACTGGGATTGAAATTTGGGGACGGTCGCAGAGATTGCAAGTCTTTGTTAATCTTGCTATTACT
>NC_051406.1:11247293-11247439 GCF_015228065.2 Penaeus monodon
TAAAAAAATTCCAGTGGATAATGATAGAGGCGATACAACATTCAAAATAAATGATGAAAAGCAGTATATGATAACAACCATGAGTTCATACTAGTATTAGTTAGAATATAGGGTGATGGTGAAAAAACGTTATAAGAACGCCCTAT
>NC_051406.1:11248031-11248502 GCF_015228065.2 Penaeus monodon
ACAGTCAAGTAGAAGTGAATATTTTTATTGGCCAAGGATCTAATGTAACATTTATTGCTGCCGAGTGTTGACCGCTAATCTCGATTTAGGTCAGAGGATACCAATAGCATTTTTTTCTTTTTTCTTTTCTTTCGTCAGTGAATATGGCAATAGCCGTTCTTGATATACGTTTATATGGATTCTTATGATTTGCTGCCCTCTCAAAAGCATTTATAAGTAATGACTCAATAAAGCAAGAAGAAAAAATGCAAAGCACTATTATACCAAATAGCCAAATTGAGCAATTCCTGGCGCATTTCATAGTCTCTGTTGCTGCTTGAATGAAAGAGGTTAATTGCTTATGTTATATGCTGCTTAGGTGATTAAAGGGTAAACACGTCATTCTGCATAATTTTGTAGGATCAGATAGCAGGAATTAGTACATTTTTCATATGGCAGTGTACTAAGACGACAGCAATGTTTCTGAAGTGC
>NC_051406.1:11248900-11248998 GCF_015228065.2 Penaeus monodon
ATAGGGAGGATGGATTTATAGTACATGTTTTTGGGATTTGGTTGTAATTATGAAATGCTTTCACTATGCATAGTATTACACGTCTGAATCCCTTTAAA
>NC_051406.1:11249996-11250384 GCF_015228065.2 Penaeus monodon
GTTTGGGGGAGGGCCTATATAAAGAGGACAAATAACTTGAAAGGTGCCATTCCAAAACTTTGTTAGTATAATATCCTTATGGGGAAATTTAAAACTCAGTTGTTAAACACCAATTCAAATAAATGGTGCGTAGTTTTATAGAGGAAAAACCTTAATTAAATACATTGATTAGCTGAATGATTTAATTTTTGCAAGTTAACTTTCATAGTATATGTATGACCATAGTCATTTTATCAATTATGTTAATTGGCGTATCATTAATAAGGTTGATGCTTACTAGGCAGACAACTGATTGTTGACTTAAACCTTAACAATTTGGTTTCCATTAGGTTGTTTATTTATTGTTATTCCTTCTCCTAATTTGAAGATTGATTAAGAGTGTCAGTTA
>NC_051406.1:11250839-11251255 GCF_015228065.2 Penaeus monodon
TTTTTTAAAAAGAATTATTTTTAGATGAATATATAATATATTATCTAATTCAGGCAGACAAAATGGGAATGGGACATTGATTTCGCTTTAGTTCAACATCCGCAGACCTTGTAAGATACATTCTTCTCCCTGATTCAGCCTCAGTTGTCACATTTTGAGAGATAAAGTCCTTGTCATAGACAATTACCTTATTATAATTACAGTTATAGCGGCTAGCTTAAGGAATTTTGGGTTAGTCCATTTATTGGATTAAAACGCAGTCCATTTAGTTATTAAATTATTTATAATCCACTTTATCATGATATATTGATTTTGAACTATTTGCAAATGCTTTAGGTCCCCCCATCCCTTGCCCGGGGTTGGGGCTAGAGGCGGAATGCCCTTTGCTAAATCCCCAAACCTTGGGGCTCCTTTCA
>NC_051406.1:11251355-11251661 GCF_015228065.2 Penaeus monodon
TTTATTTAAATAAAGATAATTTTATAAAATTTTTTTAATTTATTAATTTATTTTTTAATTTTAATTCTATTATATTATATTTTTTTAAAAATTTTTTGATTTTTTTTAGTTACTATTATTTTTTAACCCCCTTTTTTTTTCCCCTTACTTTTTTGAAGGAGTTTGGTGGCCGACAATATTTCGGGGACATTGCCTTTTTTTTGCCTTTTTGGGGCGCGCGCTGGGGAAAAGAGGCCCGCCGTTCCCGCCAAGCGGGAGGGGGACAGGAAAATTTGCGCCGGGGGGGGAAACCCGGACCCCCGAGGG
>NC_051406.1:11251881-11252575 GCF_015228065.2 Penaeus monodon
TTCCCAATCTCTGCGACCGTCCCTCAAATTCACATCCCAGGTATTACCAAAGGGCCAATCCCTTTTATATTCCCCCCATTCACGTTGCGACGGATTGTTTAATCTGACAATAAAACTTTAGTGGATCTGCATCAAAATAGAAAAAATTACTCAAAAGCTGGGTTCTTTTTACTAGGATAACGAGCAATCGTCCATATGAAATTTTCCCGTCCACCAACGAAATAAAAAAATGATCCAAAAATACCACAGACTTTGATGTGGTCCTCGTAAACAAGCGTGCTCCCCAAAAAAGGGGGCCCGGGAACCGCATTTCAAAAAAGTTTAATTTATCGAAAAGGGGGGTTGTTTTTTTCCCTTTAAAAACAATTGTTCGTAAAGTTTAAGCAAAAACGCTCAAATTTTTTTCAAGAGAAAATGAAATGCTATTCGTTTGGGTTGGGTAAACGAAATTTTTGAAAATCGATTTTTTCTGGAAAGGGCGAGAATTATTTTATAGAGTTAGAGACATTGTATTTCATACTAATGGATACTTTATAACGTAAATAAAACAAAAATACCCCAAACATCCCCCCTAAAGTTTTAACAGTTAAGTTAACAATCATTAGAATTCCTCGTACTGGCATTAGGCTTTTTATTTACTTGCTTTAAAATTTTTTTTACTTTTTTTTTTTCAGTAACTATATGCCTTTTTTGA
>NC_051406.1:11253628-11253931 GCF_015228065.2 Penaeus monodon
GAATCCGTACAGAGATGACTTTTTTTTCCCTCCCTTCTCCCCCTGGGAAAGGTATGTAGGGGCCGCGGGGATCGTTCTTCCCAAGCGTTTGTAAAGATCACGCAGCGGAAAGGTCTTTTTAACCCCAAAGCTGCGGGTCTTGCTGCAATATATAACATTCGAATGAGGTGTTATTGCTTTTTGTCTTTTTTCCGTCGTGTAGTTCGTGCTGTTAATCGAGGTGTTCTTTTAACATCCCTGCAGCACATTTTTTCCCTTTCCCCTTGCTCTTTTTTGAAAAACAGGTAGGTACAAAGCGGGGAC
>NC_051406.1:11254503-11256196 GCF_015228065.2 Penaeus monodon
ACGGAATCCTAATACTTTATTGTTATTGTGATGTTAATACAGGGTTTACTTATCAGGGGGATCAGTAATATCTGGGGTTTGTTTCAATTGTGAGATATTTACACAACACGGTTTTTTCGACGTTTACGGGTTGAAAAGCCATAAGCGTTAGTTGTTCTATCATTCATAACAAAGGGAGAGTTATTGTTAAACTTCTTTGCTTTGTCTGCTCATTTTCATTTTTTGTTGCACCAAAACAGGCTGTAGTTGGTAAAATATGGCATTATGAATAGGGTTTATATATATGTTAGGCGCAATTATGATTCCTCAGTTATACGCAACAGTTTGGTAAACAGATTCCGGGTGATGATTTTTGCGGGCGCTAACGTTCCGCATTTGTGATTTTCCCAAAAATATTTCAAAAAATAATGGGGAAAAAAGTAAAACAAAAAAAAACCGTTCTGTTTTTAAATTTTTTCCGGAAATTTAAGACAAAAAACTTGCGCAAGTTATAATTGAAAAACTAACAAAACATGATTTGCTTGGTTTATAATAGCCGAAATACTTTTTCAAGAAAAAATAGGAAACAAAAAGAATACATTGCCCTGAAAGCTTATTAGGTTACTGTAAATAAAATTTGTGACCATGGCTCGCATGTAATTGCACTCTACCCAAATATGACTCACTGGGGATATTTTAAAAAAATGGGTTGGGTAGAGACATGATCGGATTCTTAACATACCATATTAAAAATTCTTCGTTAAAAATTTATCTATTTTCACAATATAGGAAAACAAAAACCTCTTTTCAGTCCTGAAAATATTGCCATCTTAATCGTCAGGCTTACCGATGTCATGTATAAGCACATATGGAACATGAAATGTGTGACACCGGGATTTGTTTAACCTAACAAGTGTTTACTCCCGGCCCCAAAAGCCAATGTGTAGTGTTAAAAACCCTTGTTTAACCGTATTTAAAAAAGCAAACTGAAACTTGTATTGGGGGATATCTTCAATAGAGGATAAAATACATAACCCCCCAAAACAACTATATAGAAGGCCCCGCATACCCGGTGCCGGGGTGGTCCTAAGTGTCGAGAGTAAAACGTCATAGAGATAAAAACAGAAAAAAAAAGGGTATCTTTTTAATAATAAATTTGTGATGTGCTTTTTGCATTCACAAAGGACTGATTGCTCGACAACTAATAATATGCGAAACATTTCACTAATTTTTTCTCAACCGGGTTTAAAAACTTCCCCGCCCCCTCCCCCCCACCTTTCTATCTGCAGTTTCATACAAAAAAACGCATGGACCTATACAATCAAATAATTGCACAGATATTTTTTGCGCCAGGCATGCCCCTACGGAAACTACAATAACTGGCACGTACAATTTTGTGTATGTTCCCAAGACCGGCGGGGGTAAAAGGGGATTCCTGTCAAAGACCTCACGAACTTTTTTGATGACTGTGCATATAAGAAAGACACAAAAACTTTAAAGCGTACCTTGCTATCTAGGAACAACAAGAATATCAAAAATTTCAACTACTGCAAAAAAAACTTTTTTTTTTCCTTCCTCCTTTTTTTTGTTTTTGAAAAGAGAAGAAAAAAATAGGAATGGTAAAAATTAAGGGATTCACTGCCCTAATTTTTCCCCCTTTTTTTTCTCTGCTCTATTTTTTCTTGCTTTGGGCCCACTTCCTTTTCTTTTCGGG
>NC_051406.1:11256382-11256510 GCF_015228065.2 Penaeus monodon
TTTTTTTTTTTTCCTTGTTCCCCCCTCTTCCCCTTTTTCCCCGTTTTTTTTTGCCTTAGGCGCCCCGGGGAAAAAACCCCGGCGCTAAAAGAGGAGAGGAAGAGCGGGGGCCGGGGGAGTACTTTTGG
>NC_051406.1:11257510-11257762 GCF_015228065.2 Penaeus monodon
CACTACTACTATTGTTATATCTCAACAATAACACTATACATTTTGAATGCATGGAACACACAAAAAGAACAGGCGGATGCGAGAAAACAAAGGGGGCCCGGGAAAAAAATATCGTTCTTGGTTTAAAAATGTTGCTTGACAATTTTTAGACTTTACATCAGGGGCCGCAGATGCACCACCCCTTTCCCCTGCGAACTTGGTTTTCACTTGAAAGGACCCAAAGGAACGGGCTGGTCTGCAAGATCCCGGGGG
>NC_051406.1:11258073-11258268 GCF_015228065.2 Penaeus monodon
ACCAGGCGTTTACACCCAGTGCCAGGCGCCATAAAACAAGAATATTGTGTTTATGTATGTATTCATCTTCCCATCTAAGCCCGTGCGGTACGAGACCCTAGCATTATCGTAACTGTAAGTCGATTTTTCTATTGTGCTAAGTTTCAACAGCTTGTCAAGACAGTGGTTTATTTGACGTTGGCGAAAATACGAACC
>NC_051406.1:11258751-11258861 GCF_015228065.2 Penaeus monodon
CGACAGTAAAAAAGAGGCGTGACTCTCTGAAGTTCTCATCCCCCTCCCTCCGAAATCCCCGAACCCCCCCCCCTTTTCCCCCACTTTTCCCCTTTCCCCTCCCTTTAAAA
>NC_051406.1:11258895-11259034 GCF_015228065.2 Penaeus monodon
TTTTCTTCCCCCTTCCCCGTCCCTCCTTTGCCCTCCTCCGCACACCTGATAATGGCACAGCGGTTTTTCCTTACGATCAAAATAGGTTTTGATCGTCAAACTCCCTTCACGGCGTCCTCTGCGACCTTGCAGGCTCAGC
>NC_051406.1:11259782-11260317 GCF_015228065.2 Penaeus monodon
TCATCCCCTTACTGAACGGATTCATAATAAAGTTCTCAGGGCATATACTCCCAAAAAAAAAACATAATCACCACGCTGCAAACGTGCCTGGCCGCCCCTCACTCATCGGAGCTGGTCATTATGTGCTAAAGGAGTATATTGAATCAATTTCGTGCAAGTAACCTGCAATACTGACCGGTATGTTGCAAGAGTGATGCCTTTACTGAAGGCTTGTTGTTCAGCGGGAAGATTTATGACTGACGCTCGCCGAGAAAAATGTTCTCATTGGATGCTTTGCTGGAAGTCAGTTCGATGTAATCTCTGACGTATGATGCTGGTGATGTTGTTGACATTGTTGCTGCTGCTGTGGTTATATCTGACATGTAATCTTTAGTAAGGTGTTCAGAGTTTTTGATATGATGTTCAAGGTTTCTGGTGTATGCTTAAGGCAGTCGATATGTTTGGAGATCAATAACCCATTGTCCTTCCTTGCCTATACTTACGAAAAAGGACAATTTTATTAAGATCAATGTTTGTATTATCTCGTCATCCTCAA
>NC_051406.1:11260725-11261069 GCF_015228065.2 Penaeus monodon
GCACCTTTCAGAAACATTGCTGTCGTCTTGTACACTGCCATATGAAACATGTACTAATTCCCTGATATCTGATCCTACAAAATTATGCAGACATGACGTGTTTACCTTTAATCACCTAAGCAGCATATAACCATTAAGCAATTAACTTTTCATTCAAGCAACCCCAACAGAGCCCTATGAAAGCGTCAGGAATTGCCTAAATTTGGACATATTTGGTATAAGGCTTGCTTTTTTTTCTTGTTTTATTGGTATTATTATTCTTTTGCTTTTGAGAGGGCAAAAATATCCAAAGGAACCCCAATAAAAATACTATATCAAGAATCGGCATTGCCATATTCACTGCG
>NC_051406.1:11261093-11261322 GCF_015228065.2 Penaeus monodon
GCTATTTTTATTCCTCTGCCCTAAATCGAGATTGGTAAATGGTTCAGCAAAAATTTTACTTTAACCCTTCCCAAATAACAAATTTACTCTCCTTGATGTTTAGTATTATGTTTTTGAAGGGGTGTTATTACAATTAATTTTTTAGAAAAATTTTTTATCATCACATTTTTTGTCATCATTATCTTAAATTTCATTTTTTTATGATCACATTTTTCCCAATACCTTTACC
>NC_051406.1:11261405-11261804 GCF_015228065.2 Penaeus monodon
GTTCCCCAAGATATCATTTTTATGATGATTTGGTAACAATACAAGATCAATGAAAATAGTAACTATCATTATCATTATACATTATTTTTTTTGGATATCGCTATATCTCGTAATATTAGCAAAAATTTGTTTTGCTATCTTTTTACTATTTTTTAATTATTTTGATATCGCGTTATTATTATCATTTCATTTTTAAAGATATTTTTATCTTTACTTTTATCTCTTATACTTACTACTACTACTACCCCATAACTGTTGTTATCATTCATCTTACTGTCACCTTGAGACTATCATTATGATGATAATAAGACATTAACAAAATGAAAATTAAAACATTATAGCTTTCTTAAAATTTTCTTATTCACCACACCCTATATTCTAATAAACTAGTATGAACCC
>NC_051406.1:11261854-11261950 GCF_015228065.2 Penaeus monodon
ATCATTATCACGGAAATTTTTTAAAATTATCCATCTTAAAAATAATGAAAATGATAAAGATAATTTAAATAGTGATAAAAATTTCGATTATAATGA
>NC_051406.1:11262421-11263159 GCF_015228065.2 Penaeus monodon
CTTGCCAATCTCTGCGACCGTCCCTCACAATTTCACATCCCAGTGTAGTTACCGAAGGCGCCAATCACCTTTATCATTCCCCCTCATTCACTGTTGCGACTGATTGTTTTAATCTGACAATAACACTTTATGTGGATCTGCATCTAAATAGCAAAATTAGCATCATAATTGCTCGGTCTCTGTTTTACTAGGAATAACGAGCAATCGTCTCATATGAAATATTCCGTCCACCATCACGAAATACATAAAATGTATCCACAATACACACAGACTTTGATGTACGGTCACTCATGTAAGCGAATGCGTGACGTCCCAAAAAGTGGTACCTGGCAACCGCATTTCAAAACATGTTTAATTTATCGAAAAAGGGGGTTCGTTTTTCCATTGAAAATCCATAATTGATTCGGTAATGTTTAAGCAATCAACGCTCAATTTTTTACAAGAGAAAATGAAAATGCTATTCGTGTTGGGTTGGCGTAAACGAAATATTTTGAAATATCGATTTCTTTCTGGAAGGTCGAGAATTATTTTATAGAGTTAGAGCACATTGTATTACATACTAATGCGATACTTTATAAGCGTAAATAAAACTAAAAGTACCCAATTCATCCCACCTAAATTGTTTATAAGCAGCTTAAGTTAACAATGCATTAGAATTACCTCGTACATGGCAGGTCATAGTGCTTTTTATTTACTTGCTTTAAAATTTTTTTTACTTTGTTTTTTCAGTAACTATAC
>NC_051406.1:11264019-11264341 GCF_015228065.2 Penaeus monodon
GAGCAGGCAGCAGCAAGCCAAGGAGAGAATCCGTACCAGAGATAAAACGTTTTTCCCTCCCTTCTCCTCCTGGAAGGTAGTGTACGGGGCCGCTGGGATCTTTCCTTCCCCAAGCGCTTGTAAAGATCATCGTCAGCGGGTAATGGTCTTTTTAACTCCGAATCTGCGGGTCTTGCTGCAAATATAACATTCGAATGAGGTGTTATTGCTGTTGCTCGTTTCGTCGTGTAGTTCGTGCTGTAAGTCGAGGTGTTCTTTCAACATCCCTGCAGCACACGTTTCTCATTCCCATTGCTCTTTGCTGAAAGACAGGTAGGTACAA
>NC_051406.1:11264839-11266557 GCF_015228065.2 Penaeus monodon
GACGGAAAACCTAATACTTTAGTTATAGTGATGTAAATACACGTTACTTATCACTGGGGTCAGTAATACTGTGGTTGTTTCAATGTGAGATATTTAACAACACGGGTTTCGACCGTTACGGTTGTAAATGCCATAAGGTTACGTGTATCTATCTTTATAACAACGGGAAAGAGTTATTTAAAAAACTTTTGCTTGTCTGCTCAGTTTTTATTTGTATGCACGCAAAACACACGGCTGTATGCTTGGTAGAAATTGGACATTATGAATAGGCTTTATATATATGCTTAGCGCTCAATTATGATTCTCAGTTTTACGCAACAGTTCTGGTAATTCATGATTAGCGGCTGATGATTTTTGCGGGCGCTAAACGTTCCGCATTATGTGATTTTCCACACTAGTTTCAATGAAAAATAATGGGGAAAATGTACACACAAAAAAATCACGTTCTGTTATATAATTTTTACCAGGAAATTTAAGCACAATAAACTCTGCGCAAGTTATAATTGATAAGCTAAGCAAATCATAGATTTGCTTGGTTTATAAGTAGCCGAATACATTCTTCAAGAAATATTAGGAATACAATAATGAATACATTGCCCTGAAAATGCATTATTAAGGTTACTGTAAATAATAATGTTGTGACACATGGCAGTCGCATGTAATTCGCATACATCTACCAACTATGACATCACTGTGTAGATATTTCAAAAACAAATGGTTAGGGTAGAGAGCATGATCGGATATCTTTAACATACCATATTATAAAATATCTTCGTTAAGATTCATCTATTTTCAGCAATATAGGAAGCAATCCATCTGTTCAGTCCTGCAAATATTGACCACTCTTAATCGTCAGGCTTACCGATGTCACTGTATAATGCACATATGGAACATGAAATGTGTGACACCAGGAATTTTGTTTAAGCCTAACAAAGTGTTTACTACGCGTACCCAAAAGACACACATGTGTAGTGTTACAAACCTTGTTTAAGCCAGTATTTAAACAAGCGAAACTGCACCTGTGTATTGGCGGAGTATCTTCAATAGAGGATAAAATACATAACCATCCACAACAACTATGATATGTAATGGCCGCATACCCGGTGCCTTGCGGTGGTCGCTATAGTGTCGAGAGTGAACGTCAGTAGAGATAAGAAACAGAAAATAAACAGGTATCTCTTTAATAATGATATACTGTGATGTGACGTTTGCTATTCACAAGGACTGATTGCTCGACAACTAATAGATATGCAGAGAACATTTCACTAATTTTAGTCTCAACCGGCTTTAAAAACTTCCCCGCCCCCTCCCCCACCACACTTTCTATACTGACAGTTACATACAACAACACGCATGGACACTATACAACTCAAGTAATTGCACAGATATTTGTTGCGCCAGGCATGCCATACGGGAACACATACAATAACTGGCACTGTACAATTTCGTGTATAGTGCCCAAAGACCTGGCGGTGGTAAAGGGTATTCCTATGTACAAAGACCTCACGAACTTTTATGAGTGACTGTGCATATAAGAATAGACACAATGCTTTTAACAGCGTACCTGTGCTATCTATTAGAACAACAACGAATATCAAATTGCAACTACTGCAATAAAAACTTTTTTTCTTACATTCCTCCTTTTCTTGTTCTTGAAAAAGAGAAGAAAAAAATAGCGAATGGTCACACCTCTAAGGGCATTCCACTGCACCTGCACT
>NC_051406.1:11266793-11266888 GCF_015228065.2 Penaeus monodon
TTGTTTTTGTGTTTGCCTTGAGAATGACAGCCCGTCGTGGCCAAATTACCACCGTGTCGCTACGTCAGCCCGCAGCATCTCACGCGACAGAGCTA
>NC_051406.1:11267997-11268224 GCF_015228065.2 Penaeus monodon
TTTTGTACTGCAGGGATACACACAAAAAAACAGGAGCAGGATGCGAGAATAAAAAAAAGGAGGTGAGGGGAAAAATATGCGAGTTCTTGGTTTATAAATTTTCACTTAGAAATGATTGCAGACTTTACACAGGGCCGCCAGATGAAACCACCCCTTTCCCCTGCCCCAATTTGGTTTTCACTTGCAAGGATCTCAAGGAACAGGGCTGGTCTTGCAAGATCCGCGGG
>NC_051406.1:11268530-11268782 GCF_015228065.2 Penaeus monodon
AAGGAGAAAAAGGGAAGAAGAAGAAGGGGGAAAAGAGGAAAAAGGGAAAAAGAAGAAAAAAAAAACCGGGTTTCCCCCATCCCAGGCGCCATAAAACAAGAAATTTGGTTTAGTAGGGTTTTTCTTTTCCCCATCTAAGCCCGTGCGGTACAGACCCGCATTATCGTAACTGTAAGTCGATTTTTCTATTGTGCTAAGTTTCAACAGCTTGTCAAGACAGTGGTTTATTTGACGTTGGCGAAAATACGAACC
>NC_051406.1:11269287-11269590 GCF_015228065.2 Penaeus monodon
TAAACCCTAGGAAAACGCACAGTAAAAAAGGGGCATGATACTCCTAAAGATTTCATCCCCCCCCCCTCCGAACATTCCCCGAAACCTCCCCCCTCCCTTCCCTCACTTTTCCCCTTACACCTCCCTTTCTACCCTTCCCCTCTCTCCCTCCCCCCCCCTCAGCCCCTTTTCCCCCCCTTCCTCCTTTCCCCCCTTTGCCCCTCCGAAAAATGATAAGGCACAGGGGGTTTTTCCTTACGATCAAAATAGGTTTTGATCGTCAAACTCCCTTCACGGCGTCCTCTGCGACCTTGCAGGCTCAGC
>NC_051406.1:11270093-11270510 GCF_015228065.2 Penaeus monodon
TTCCCACCTTTCCCTCCTTTCTTACCTGTATATTTAACATATTCTCATCCTCACAAAATTTTTTAGTGATAGAGAGCCCCCGGGGAAAGGCCTATTCATCAAAGGGGTTTATGACGGCCAAATTTCCTCATCTTTTTCCCTATGCAAAAAGTTTTTTCTCATAACTTTTTGAGTCAAAAAACCCCCCTAGTTCCAATGGCCCCTAACGACTGTACTGGACGACCGGAGTGCGTGATGGGAGTCTGCGTCTTTCTCTCCACAACGCACTCTCTTTCCCACCACCCAAGCCACTATACTCACACATATAAGTTTGTGGTTTAAAATGTTTGTGGATGGATATATATGATGTGTGTGTGTGTACGTTATATGTTTTGGGATATAAAACATACAACTCCTAAACATTTTTTAAAACCCCCA
>NC_051406.1:11270733-11271392 GCF_015228065.2 Penaeus monodon
TACTAACACATAACACGTATGTTGTACACCCCAAAAAATTTTAAAATTTTTGACGGCCTTACAGCTTCATTTTTCCCTGAAAACTATCCCGAAAACCCCCGGGTTTTTAGGCTTTTCGGTTGCAACAGGAGCAAAACACTGATATTCTGTTTTTTCATTTGAAATATAAACAAGAAAATAACACCAACAACAAAAAATAATCGGTGTATATTTCAGTGACAAATGTACACGCAACCCTAATAGCGTTTTGATCATTACGCAAAATCTGTTTCAAATCTTATGAACATTTGTATTATTCTATTTCAAAAGCCCCCCTTTCTCCACTAACGCGTGAAAAAAAACTGGGGAAAAAGGTTTAGAAAAAACATTACATAAACAAATAGTAACCGGAAAACATTAAAACATTTGCAATTACCTATCTAGCAAAATGTCTTTGTTGTACTAAATCCAACCTGTATATAAACCCCAATTACTGAGGGGCCCTTTCCGATTTTTTAACTTTACAATTGATCTTGTTATAACTTTATCTCTTAAACTTTCAACAGTTGTCGTAAGTGTAATTATTACGTATTCATTATCTTCCTTGTTGCCTTTCGTTTGTTGTTATAAAATCATAATGGGAAAGATATTAGCAGGTGTTCTTCTATTTTTTATTTCAC
>NC_051406.1:11276197-11276482 GCF_015228065.2 Penaeus monodon
ACACCTTATCATCATTTCCTGGAAAAAATTTTGTCCCCCTTTTCCCTATTCCAATTTTTCGAGTTTTTTTCAATTGACATCATTAAAAAAAGATTTATATTTTCGCTTATTTTTAGCTCCGTTTCCCCTCCTAAAAAAAAAACAATCTTTTTTTCCAATTATGATTTTCGTTAAACCCCGATTTTCTTTCTAATAAAAAAGGTTTTGGGAAAATGTAGGAGCCGTAAAAAAAATTATTTTAAAGGGCCCCCCAAAAACCTGCGTAAATTTTTTTTGCATTGTGAT
>NC_051406.1:11276582-11276678 GCF_015228065.2 Penaeus monodon
GTTTTTTATTATCTCGCATCCTAAAAAAGTCTCGTGTTATGGGTATATGTGTGTAATATTACATACACTTATCATATAACATACTTAAAAAAAAAT
>NC_051406.1:11277004-11277324 GCF_015228065.2 Penaeus monodon
CCCCCCTTTCAAAAATTTGCTGCGTCTTGTAATGCCATAAAAAAATTTATAACCCCTGAATTGATCCTACAAAATTATGCAGACTGCTTTGTTCCCTTTAATCACCCTAGCAGCATAAACCATTAAGAATTAACTTTTTCATTCAAGCAGCCAAAAGAAGCCCTAAAAATGCGTCGGAATTGCTCTCAATTTGGACAAAGGTATCATAGTGCTGCTTTTTTTCTTGCTTTATTGAGATTTTTTCTTGCTTTTGGAGGGCAGCTATCCATAAGGAAAACAATTAAAAAGTATAAAGAAACGGCTATTGCCATATTTCCTGC
>NC_051406.1:11277351-11278052 GCF_015228065.2 Penaeus monodon
TTTTTGTTATTTTACCCAAATCGAGATTTGGGGCAACTGGGGTTTAGCCCCCAAAAAATTTACTTAATCCTTTCCAAAAAAATTTACTCTCCCCCTTAGTTTTAGATTATTGTTTTTTATATTTGGGGTTATTAAATTTTTTTTTAGAATAATTTTTACATATATTCTTATGTCTCATTACCAATTTCATTTCAATGATCACTTTTTACCAATACCATTACCCTTATTTTGTTTCATTTTCATTTTTTTGTTATCTTACCATTATTTTTTCATCATATCACCATTATTATTCTAATAAGTTATTTACTATTGTTTCAAGATCATTTTATTTGATGATTGGTAACAACCAAGATCAATGATAATAATAGTAACTAATTTTCATTAGTCATTATTTTTTGGATCATCGCTATATTTTGTAATATAGAATAATTTTCATGCTATCTTATTACTTTTTTTATAATTATTTTGAACGCTGTTATTACTTCATCATTGTATATTATGATTATTATCATTATATACATCATTATTACTATCACTAATACTTTCACCCTAACTGTTGTTTTTCATCTCATTACTGTCACCTTGATGACTATCTTATGAGAAATAATGACATTTAAAAATAATGATAAAAAAACTATTACTAGCGTTTAAATTGTTCATTCACCCACCCATATTTTAAATACTGTATAAAATCTTTTTTT
>NC_051406.1:11278732-11279463 GCF_015228065.2 Penaeus monodon
AGTAATAGCAAGATGAACAAAGACTTGCCAATCTCTGCGACCGTTCCTCACAATTCACATCCCCGTGTAGTTACCCAAAGGGGCCAATCACCTTTATCATTCCCCCTCATTCCTGTTTTCGACTGATTGTTTTAATCTGCAATAACAAATTTATGTGGATCTGCATCTAAATAGCAAAATTAGCATCATAATTGCTCGGTCTCTGTTTTACTAGGAATAACGAGCATCGTCTCATATGAAATATTCCGTCCACCATCACGAAATACAAAAAAATGTATCCACAATACACCCAGACTTTGATGTACGGTCACTCATGTAAGCGAATGCGTGACGTCCCAAAATGGTCCCTGGCAACCGCATTTCAAAACATGTTTAATTTATCGAAAAAAGGGGGTTCTTTTTTCCCATTGAAAACCATAATTGATTCGGTAAGTTTAAGCAATCAACGCTCAATTTTTTAAAAGAGAAAAAAAAATTTGCTATTCGTGTTGGGTTGGCGTAAACCCGAAATATTTTAAAATATCGATTTCTTTTGGAAGGGCGAGAATTATTTTATAGAGTTAGAGCACATTGTATTACATACTAATGCGATACTTTATAAGCGTAAATAAAACTAAAAGTACCCAAATTCATCCCACCTTTAAAATTTTTTTTAAGCAGCTTAAGTTAACAATGCTTAGAATTCCTCGTACATGGCAGGTCATAGTGCTTTTTATTTACTTTCTTTAAAA
>NC_051406.1:11280491-11280824 GCF_015228065.2 Penaeus monodon
GAGCAGCAGCAGCAAGCCAAGGAGAGAATCCGTACCAGAGATAGACGTTTTTCCCTCCCTTCTCCTCCTCGGAAAGGTAGTGTACTGGGCCGCTGGGATCGTTCCTTCCCCAAGCGCTTGTAAAGATCATCGTCAGCGGGTAATGGTCTTTTTAACTCCGAAGTACTGCGGTGTCTTGCTGCAATATATAACATTCGAATGAGGTGTTATTGCTGTTTGCTCGTTTCCGTCGTGTAGTTCGTGCTGTTAAGTCGAGGTGTTCTTTCAACATCCCTGCAGCACACGTTTCTCATTCCCATTGCTCTTTGCTGAAAGACAGGTAGGTACAAAGAC
>NC_051406.1:11281345-11283060 GCF_015228065.2 Penaeus monodon
CGGAATCCTAATACTTTATTGTTATTAGTGATGTTAAATACACGGTTTACTTATCACTGGGATCAGTAATATCTGTGGTTTGTTTCAATTGTTGAGATATTTACACAACACGGTTTTCGACGTTACTGGTTGTAAATGCCATAAGCGTTACGTTGTATCTATCATTCATAACAAACGGAATGAGTTATTGTTAATACTTCTTTGCTTTGTCTGCTCAGTTCATTATTTGTATGCACGCAAAACACACGGCTGTATGCTTGGTAGAAATATGGACATTATGAATAGGCTTTATATATATGCTTAGGCGCAATTATGATTCCTCAGTTATACGCAACAGTTCTGGTAATCATGATTAGCCGGCTGATGATTTTTGCGGGCGCTAAACGTTCCGCATTATGTGATTTTCCACACTAGTTTCAATGAAAAATAATGGGGAAAATGTACACACAAAAAAATCACGTTCTGTTATATAATTTTTACCAGGAAATTTAAGCACAATAAACTCTGCGCAAGTTATAATTGATAAGCTAAGCAAATCATAGATTTGCTTGGTTTATAAGTAGCCGAATACATTCTTCAAGAAATATTAGGAATACAATAATGAATACATTGCCCTGAAAATGCATTATTAAGGTTACTGTAAATAATAATGTTGTGACACATGGCAGTCGCATGTAATTCGCATACATCTACCAACTATGACATCACTGTGTAGATATTTCAAAAACAAATGGTTAGGGTAGAGAGCATGATCGGATATCTTTAACATCCCATATTAAAATATCTTCGTTAGATTCATCTTTTTTCAGCAATATAGGAAGCACCCATCTGTTCAGTCCTGCAAATTTTGACCACTCTTAATCGTCAGGCTTACCGATGTCACTGTATAATGCACATATGGAACATGAAATGTGTGACACCAGGAATTTTGTTTAAGCCTAACAAAGTGTTTACTACGCGTACCCAAAAGACACACATGTGTAGTGTTACAAACCTTGTTTAAGCCAGTATTTAAACAAGCGAAACTGCACCTGTGTATTGGCGGAGTATCTTCAAGAGGATAAAATACATAACCATCCACACAACTATGATTGTAATGGCCGCATACCCCGGGGCCTTTCGGTGGTCGCTATAGTGTCGAGAGTGAACGTCAGTAGAGATAAGAAACAGAAAATAAACAAGGTATCTCTTTAATAATGATATACTGTGATTGTGACGTTTGCTATTCACAAGGATGATTGCTCGACAACTAATAGAATATGAGAACATTTTTTACTAATTTTAGTCTCAACCGGCTTTAAAAACTTCCCCGCCCCCTCCCCCACCACACTTTCTATACTGACAGTTACATACAACAACACGCATGGACACTATACAACTCAAGTAATTGCACAGATATTTGTTGCGCCAGGCATGCCATACGGGAACACATACAATAACTGGCACTGTACAATTTCGTGTATAGTGCCCAAAGACCTGGCGGTGGTAAAGGGTATTCCTATGTACAAAGACCTCACGAACTTTTATGAGTGACTGTGCATATAAGAATAGACACAATGCTTTTAACAGCGTACCTGTGCTATCTATTAGAACAACAACGAATATCAAATTGCAACTACTGCAATAAAAACTTTTTTTCTTACATTCCTCCTTTTCTTGTTCTTGAAAAAGAGAAGAAAAAAATAGCGAATGGTCACACCTCTAAGGGCATTCCA
>NC_051406.1:11283302-11283400 GCF_015228065.2 Penaeus monodon
GCCCTTGGAATGACAGCCCGTCGTGGCCAAATTACCACCGTGTCGCTACGTCAGCCCGCAGCATCTCACGCGACAGAGCTAAAAGAGAGAGCGAGCGA
>NC_051406.1:11284437-11284606 GCF_015228065.2 Penaeus monodon
GAGGTGACCGGGAAAAATATGCGAGTCTCTTGGTTTATAAATGTTGCACTTAGACAATGATTGCAGACTTTACATCACGGCCGCCAGATGCAACCACACCTTCCCTGCGCAACTTGGATTCACTTGCAAGGATCTCAAGGAACAGGGCTGGTCTTGCAAGATCCGCGGG
>NC_051406.1:11284904-11285104 GCF_015228065.2 Penaeus monodon
AGAATAGGGTAAATAAAGTACATGATAATGAAAATAAAGTACATTTGCACCATAATAAAACTCCCTTGGAAGAGAAACCACCCGTGGCAACCATTGGGAATTACATTTCTTATTTAAATTCCTCGCATCTCCTAGCTGTGATCAAAAGTTTAATAAACCGTATTTATTTTTCTCTCTATATGACGAAAGACTGAACAATA
>NC_051406.1:11286844-11286995 GCF_015228065.2 Penaeus monodon
GTGTTACGTCTTCCTGTGTTACTCAATACACGAATTAACCCATAAACATGGTTAATTAAAGACATTTATCGCTACAAGGAGCCTTTTATTTGATTTTTTCACCCAATCCCGTGAATTTCGGCATTTCCTGTTCATTTAGAAATCAGTTACC
>NC_051406.1:11287208-11287305 GCF_015228065.2 Penaeus monodon
ACGGATCGACAGTTTCCTTGCAATTTCCGATGCAATTTGAATGTCTTTATAGTTTGTATAAAACAGTGTGTGGATAGCAGGTATGTGTGTCTTTGTT
>NC_051406.1:11287665-11287831 GCF_015228065.2 Penaeus monodon
TCATTTTTTTCTTCACCATTTCGTCGCACTGTACCCCCCGAGAGTGCAACTTCGCGAGGTACGTAAATCTGTGTGGTTATTGGCAGGTTGCGTGCGTGCATACATTACGGTGGGCGCGGAGGAATGCCGGGGCCGTATCTTAGGCTTATCGTAGGAGTACACGTTG
>NC_051406.1:11288503-11289210 GCF_015228065.2 Penaeus monodon
CCTTCATAATTCAACGCACTCAAATAATGCAACTTTAAAACCCCCTTTTCCTCCTCGATCTTTACACAAGGTAATGATGTACACCTTCCCTTCTTTATGACAGCCGGGGACACGTTTTATGCCAGGTCCACAGCTGTTGGCGTCAGGAGCTTCTGCAGCTGTCTCTCCGGGCGAAGGGAATTCCAGGTTAGGTGATCTGGCTTGTGTCATAGCGCTGGACTTATATCTTTTCCGTTTTCCTTCGCTTCCTTCCCATTTTCTTCGTTTTCTTCCCGTTTTCCTTCGCTTTCTTCCCGTTTTCCTTCGCTTTCTTCCCGTTTTCCTTCGCTTTCTTCCCGTTTTCTTCGCTTTCTTCCCGTTTTCTTCGCTTTCTTCCCGTTTTCCTTCGCTCTCATGCCATTTTCTTTCCGTTTTCCTTCGATTTCTTCCCGTTTTTCTTCGTGTTCTTCCCATTTTCTTTGCTTTCTTTCCGTTTATCTTCACGTTCTACCCGTTTTCTTCGCTTTCTGCCTATTTTCAGCATCTTTTAATTTATTTTAATTATTGTTCTTGTTTTGGTTTGTAATCGACGTTATTGACGTGGAAAGGTATTCTACATTCGGCATAACTGAGTGCGTGTCTGAGAGACTTTCAACCGAGGAAATATCTTGTAAATAGTTGCGTCATTGTCATCAATTAGATAGCGAGAAGGGTAGTAATAAGAGCTT
>NC_051406.1:11289254-11289474 GCF_015228065.2 Penaeus monodon
GTGGACAAAAATATTCAAGTATTTATAGCAGTTTTATACTAGAAGAAGGCAAGGTCATACTAATGATGTAATTATATTTATAATACGAAAGGTCCCTCTAATTTAAAATACGTAAATAAATAAGAAGTGGCTATCTTACGTTCCACCTCCTGTTACGTTAAGATCTTTGTTCGAGAAGACGCCCCACCCTTCTCCTTCTCCTTCTTCTCCCAAAAAGGGG
>NC_051406.1:11290691-11290775 GCF_015228065.2 Penaeus monodon
CTAACTCTCTTTCTCTCGCCCTCTTTTCTCGCGTCGAAATCCGGGCGAAACAGAAAAGGAATTAGCATGAATATTCTTCGGAAG
>NC_051406.1:11292043-11292272 GCF_015228065.2 Penaeus monodon
TTCTCCTCGGAAAATCTCTCCCCTTCTCTGTCCAGCAGTCATCTCACAGGCAACGGTGACTGCGCAAAGATCTATCTGTAAGTGGATGCAAATGTATAAATGTATGTAAGTAGAGCATCAGATTCCATAACTCTGACCAGTTTTGCATCGTGATAAGGAATACAAATCCCCTGTGTCGGGTACGATTCTCTTTGGGTTTGATCGAGGCATGAAAGGCTAGGTGACTTGT
>NC_051406.1:11292533-11292741 GCF_015228065.2 Penaeus monodon
TTTCCCTCGGCGTTTCTCTACTCCGTTCCTTCTATTCGAAGCAACAGAAAAACCGGCTTGTTCATTCCACGAAGTACGACCTCACTCACTACAGGTCTGGTGACGAAGCGACCCTACCTTATATAGCTTTGTAGATATGCTAGAAAGCTATTTTTAGAGTCAGTTGTCAAGTAGTAACCGCTTGCTGTTTTGACCCTTTGTCCCGTGG
>NC_051406.1:11293161-11293377 GCF_015228065.2 Penaeus monodon
TAGTTATCTTTATCTTATTCTTGCTTGTTCGCATTATTTATCACGTCTCTTGGTGATAATTCCGCCGGCTGTAAGTAAGGTCACAAGAAGGTGAACTTGTGTACAGAATATTTTTTGGTGGTATTAACGTTTTTTTCCTTTATCTGACCCTCTTTGTTCGTAACTTTTTATTTGTGTTTTTGCTAAGATTGGTTGATTATCTTCACCATCGAGAGA
>NC_051406.1:11293840-11294153 GCF_015228065.2 Penaeus monodon
AATCAAAGAGACGGAATAACTTCTCATCAAGTATATATTCATCTTATCAATAACATCACAACTCTATATTTTATAATGATAACAGATACCGATGTTCATCCTCGGCTCTCGCTTTTGCTTATTCTTAAATAAAGATGCAATATTTTCAGGTCTTATACATCAGCTGATCATATAGAGTTTATAGATGTGTTGTTTTATGATAAACTGAATATATATTTGATGATAAATAACCTTTATATTTGATTCTTTTATTGCTAGTGTCTTTCACCTCCAGCTGTTTTATATTTGTTTAGTGATTTTTAATACACACACA
>NC_051406.1:11295364-11295555 GCF_015228065.2 Penaeus monodon
CGCTAATCCATCAGCCCGACATCCCGGGGAAGAGGCTGCCGATTCCTCCCGATTTCCAGCCTGCCATTCGTGCTCACCATTCTTGAATAATAGTGAGGCTTCTTGTTCTCCATTGTCCGCTGCTGTGATTGATTGGCAGCTGTGGGGGCAGGGGCTCTGGTCGCTGGCTCGCTGTGGCTCTTCACTGGCTC
>NC_051406.1:11296778-11297382 GCF_015228065.2 Penaeus monodon
CTTCTGCCTTGGTCGCCGACAGCCGTACATGGACAGAAAAATTTTCTCCAGAAGCTGACACGAGAATATATGTCATGTATAGGGCTACCGATACTTTTCGAAACATAAGACCTTTTTTTGGTCGCGAAGAGAGTGACAGCTACCATTAACAGCCATAAAAAATAATGCTGGTTTGTTGTCATGCAATTACTAGGCGATAGTGCTAATGATTGTTATCATGGAATAAGTAGGTAATAAAGATAATGATGCGTTTAATAAAAGAGACTAAATAATAAGGGTCATGACAATAATGGTAAAGATCACAGATACAAGAGTACAGGCTGCATCTCCCTAATCAGGAATTCTATTGTTTGGCGAAGTTTTAGCGTGTCTGACAACCGCTTGTGCCCGACCACTGGCACGCTGGTACTTCGTTAGTACTCAGGTCACAGAAGAGTCAAGTCTAGAACTCTGAACGGCGGCCCCGGAGTGCTTAGTACGAAAGAGCTCAATGTTCTTCATTTAAAACCGGGATAGGAAAAATCTTGATCCCTTTCACAATTTCTAGAAGTCATTTTTCCTCGATATGGGACTTTCATCTCCTAGTGAGTTAACAAGAATTCTA
>NC_051406.1:11297466-11297556 GCF_015228065.2 Penaeus monodon
CCAGGGTGGATCATTCGGTCCCTCACGCAAACAGACCCCGTGTCCCTTGATCTTTAGCAAACGCTTTCTAGAACTACTACTCTTATCTCT
>NC_051406.1:11297682-11298285 GCF_015228065.2 Penaeus monodon
CGTTTGAACTCATGTCTCGCTCCAGGTAGTTATGACACCTTCCTTTTTAGACTGGCGTGTATGAAACCCGACAAGGAGCAATGGAATTTTTCATTATCCGTTCCTCTTTCCATACATACTGCGAGAGAAAGAAAAATGTAATTGTGTGGTTTTTCATTCTCTGTTATCCGTTTCCCTTTCGTTCGTTACTTCAATGACCTTTTTTTTTCTTTTTTTCTCCCAAAAGAGTAGCATTATAGAGTGATATTTCCTGTCCTTTTTGCACAGACTCAGCCCTGACCATCCATCAATTGTCTGGCTCACACAACTTCAAACGTAATAATAATAAGAAAAAAAAGGGAATGATATTTAAAGGTAAAGAAAAAGAAAATATGAACATTATCATCGTTATTTTATCAATTCATTTATCCTTAGCACAGGCGCCAAAGGTCAAAATGTCATTGCTGCAGTGCATATGTTATCATCTGTTTGCAATTTATTTTATCTGTAATTTCAGAAAGTTAGATTGTCACTCGATAGCATCTGCATTAATATGGAACATCCTGGAGTTGCATAGGATATTAGTTTTACTTTGGATGAAATGATATTTATGTATATACAGTG
>NC_051406.1:11298492-11298797 GCF_015228065.2 Penaeus monodon
TTGTATGTATATACACTAAGTGTGTGTGTGTGTATACAATATCCTTTAAATAACCAGAGGAGAGCGTAAAACACACTCTCTCACCGCACGAAGGGCCGATCCCATGCCTAGCGGCCCCGGAGGTAAGTACAGTGAAATGCTGAAGGCTCCCCGGGCGCAGATTTCCTGTCTGGCAAATGGACACCAAGCAAGGTTTACCGGGATCCAGTTTTCGACACGGCTAATAACACGGAAGAATTATTTAGAGAGACGTTAATCACAGTTTTGGATGGCAGATGCCGGGCTGAAATAAAGGTATCAGTTTG
>NC_051406.1:11299276-11299341 GCF_015228065.2 Penaeus monodon
CAACCCAACCACAAAATAAAGACAACCAGCACTTCAAAATATTATCCGAATGAATGACAACGAAA
>NC_051406.1:11299368-11299728 GCF_015228065.2 Penaeus monodon
ATTACCACCCAATCACCCCCCCCCCACCCCCTCCATCGAGCGAATATCGGAAACGGATGCATCATCCAACGGGAATAAACGATGTTGCTGATAAGAAACGAGATGTCTTCAAGTCCTTCCCATGAATACTATATCTCTCCAATGACAAGATAACAGATGGCGCTGCTTAACACAAAGGAATTATGCAATAGGAACCAAATTGCAGGCGGAAAGGACATGTGCAGCTTTTGCAAGAGATATAAGAGCATTTGATATACCGGCATACTGCACACACAGTTGATAAGATCACCTAATATGCTAATGGAAATGGTAATGTGGTTAAGTCCGAATGATATTTGATATTTGTTGATGTTCTTTATG
>NC_051406.1:11299838-11299961 GCF_015228065.2 Penaeus monodon
CATACATCGACATTTTTATTTTTGCTATTGTATGTGTCTCTTTTTTGCCTTGCGTTTCTTATTCCATTCATTCTCACCATCATCAAATCGAAATAATATCATACATTTCCTCATTCCCCGTTA
>NC_051406.1:11300033-11301175 GCF_015228065.2 Penaeus monodon
GTAGCATAAACACCAGACTCTCTCCTTAGGCCTAGTACAAGCCCCCCCACCCACCCCTCTTCCTCTCCATAACCGGAGGACACACACCCAGGTATTACCAGGACTGTAATGACTACCCCGAGAATTAAATTATAGGCCTATCTGTCAATAAAGCAGGTCGACCACAGTGCCTCTCAATTGCCCGTGGGGTCGCTCTCTCCGTGAACTCTCGCGCTCTCTGTCTCTTTAATTTTGTATTTTTATTTTCTTCTTCTTCTTCTTTCTTACACATCTTGTTTTTTCTTCTTCTTCTCCTTCTTCTTTCTTACACATCTATCCTTCTTTTTTCTTCTTCTTTGTCTGATTCTTCTTTTTATATATTTTTGTTGAACTCTCGCCTTTTGTCGAAGTCATTCTTTCCTACGTATCTATCTCTCTCTTCTTTCTATATATTTTTGAACTCTCCTTCTCTGTCTCTTTAATTCTTTCTTATGTAATCAATCTTTCTCTTCTTGTGATTATATCTTTGAACTCTCGCCCTCCGTCTTTTTTTCTTTTTTTTTCTTTCTCGTCTTTCTTGTTAGATATATTTTTAAAAATCTCTCTCTCTAGATCTTCCTCGTTTATCTGTCTTCCTCGTTTTTTTATGTTTTTGAATCCTCGGGATCTGTCTCTTTAATCTTTCCTCTCTAGTGCTTTTGTCTTTCCTCCTTTATCTCTTCTCTTTATCTCTCTTTTCTCCTTTTACTCTGGCATCCTGTCTCTTTTTTTTCTTCTTTTGTGCCTATGTCCCTCTCTTTGTGTCTATTTCTGATTGCTCTCTTTCTCTTATTCTTAATTATTCTTCTCTTGCGTTTATGTTTTTCACTTTTTTTCTCTACATTTTTGAACTCTCACTCTTTGCCTCTTTATTTTTTCTCTCTATTGCGGCTTCGTTTTTCTCTCTTTTTATTTATATTCGTCTTAACTTTTGTTTACGTCTATACTTCCATCTCTATCCATCTTCATGTATCTATCTCTGTTCATCTCTCTGGCTATTTCTGTCACTGCCTATTCTTTCTCTGTGTCTATCTGTGTTTATACAATGATCTTTCTGGCTTTCTCTCTATATTTCCAGTTTTCTCTCACTCTGTCTTTTCCCGGATATCTGCTAATCTAGCTCA
>NC_051406.1:11301424-11301493 GCF_015228065.2 Penaeus monodon
TATATCATTCCCTTTGTTCAATGACAGAATTTTGGCGAGAGGGGTAGTAAAGAAAGAGACAAAGGACAG
>NC_051406.1:11301575-11301725 GCF_015228065.2 Penaeus monodon
ACAGAGGAAGAATAATGATAATAAGACAGAACGAACAATGAAGTTACTGATAGTGTCATGATGATGTGCCAAAGCCTACAAAACATTAGAGGAAAAGCCTGTCACCATAAGATTGTTAATGAAAATGGGGAACAAGGGGAGCTGACAGTG
>NC_051406.1:11301808-11301877 GCF_015228065.2 Penaeus monodon
ACGTGAGGAGGATCATCTGTGTTTACTGAAATGAACGGATAGTGAAAAGGGTTGGCATTGCACATAAAT
>NC_051406.1:11302078-11302145 GCF_015228065.2 Penaeus monodon
CAAACGGAAATCACTTACTCAAACAGAAATGAAAACATTACTCTAAAAGAAGAAATAAGAGACAGAT
>NC_051406.1:11302198-11302716 GCF_015228065.2 Penaeus monodon
GATAATGATAAATCGAACACACCCAAAAAACTCGAAACGAAGGTGGAGACCACAAGACCCCCTTAACAACAGGTCTGACCACGTCTTCTTCCTCACCACGTCTCCGGGTCTTCTTCGAGTCTCCAGGTCTTGTGACAGTGCGGTGTCGCTTAGGGGGGATCGATCACTTCGCGGCGGGGTAACTGTTCCATCAGGAGGCTCAATGGAAGGAACACAAGAGCGTGTTTGCTTTACGTGTATTCATCCGTCACCTCACGTCCGGGCGTAATGTAGCAATATCCAGCCTTGCACAATGCCCTCTGGGATTGGGTGCGCTTCGGGCTGTGTTTGTGTGATGTTTGAGAGTGAGTGCGTTTGTGTTTGGAGATTGAGAGTGGGTGCGGTGCGTTTGTGTGGGTATGTTTGTGTTTGTTTGAATTTTGAGAGTGGGTGCGTTTGTGTTTGTGTGATAATTGAGAGTGGGTGCGTTTGAGAATGGAGAATGGAGCGTCTTTGTTTGTTCGCACTTTGGGAATGAC
>NC_051406.1:11302776-11303175 GCF_015228065.2 Penaeus monodon
TCACTTATATATTGACATGCAAACACCGTATTTCCTCGGCAAACTATACTCCGCCCAGTTTCAATAAAGGAAAAACTGGCAACTCACCCGTACCCTCGAGCACTCTGATTCACCAACTTCTTTTTTTCAGAAAAATAACAAAATGAGGTTGCAAATTTCAATTGGAAGAATATTATATATGGTAAAAAAAACAAGACATATGTAGAGATAAACATTAACTGTCACGTAATTAGAATGAAAAAAAAAACTTGGTGAATCGAGTTCCGCAATTTTTCTTCCCTCTTAGAGTACGTCCTCACAGTCTCCAAAATGGACGCGCTGCCATAATTTACGGACGCGGGAGAGATGCGGATTTGGGGGAGGAAAAATAATGGATTAGTTTCCAAAAGGCTTCCAAAA
>NC_051406.1:11303295-11303938 GCF_015228065.2 Penaeus monodon
AGGGGGGGAAGCAGAAAAGGTTCTTTCTTGAGCATGACTGAACTGCTTACCTTGGAAGTTTACCACTGACTTATCTGAACAGTTCAATATTCAGTACCAGGTTACAAATCTTAAAAGGGTACACGTGACCTCCTGTGACCTCCTGTGACCTTCGGTGGTTGGGTCATCTCTCCCTTTCCCATTCTAAGTATACACAAGTACATAACGGCTTTTCTCTCTTTCGCCCCAAACACACCAGCGTGATCGAGCGTTTGCAGCCCCTTAAAAAATATATATATAAGCATAGAGAGAGAAACGTAGCCATAAATTCAGGAAAATGAATCCTTAGTTGATCTCAAGTCTAATGAAAACCCTCGCAGAATTAATGAGTGTACCTGCCTCTCTGTCCAACAATTAGGGTAGCGATCAGGATGACGAATCACATGATTATCAGCGGGTAACGACTACCGCCCTCGATGATTAGGATTTGGCTGTCAACGTGAATAGATTCTCACTCTGTTATGCTTACCTCTTTACCTCTTTACTTTCTTACCCCTTTCCCCAAACCACAAGCATCGTGGCGTCTCCGAGTCCCGGTTCGGTGGCGCTCCGGCGAACAACATCCGCGCAGTTGATTTGTGTTTGGTTTATCTGTTTGTTTCTT
>NC_051406.1:11303980-11304256 GCF_015228065.2 Penaeus monodon
ATCGTGTGAGAATTTTGATTGTGTCTGTATGATATGCGTTTCCATTTATTTGTTTGTTTATATGTGATTCTATGTGCGTTTGTGTGATAGTATAAGTCTGTTTGTGTGATAATATGTATTTGTTTCCGTTCTATTATTCGTGTGCATTTGTAAAACTATTTGATTACAACTTTATGTCTGTGGATTTGTATGTGTGTGTACGGTGTATATCTGTCAGCGTGGGCTCTCAACTGGCAACACAGCCCCTCACTCAAGCTGATATGAGCAACCTACTTT
>NC_051406.1:11304556-11304646 GCF_015228065.2 Penaeus monodon
CAGCAACCGGATGCCTTGTCAATGGCAGAGCAAGGAGATTTCAACGGCAGAGCAGGGAGTAAGCCACCGTCTTGCTATGCCACCGCCTCC
>NC_051406.1:11305198-11305327 GCF_015228065.2 Penaeus monodon
CCCTATCGCCGTCCGTTCAGTGTGGCGTTGGACGTGGACCGGTGCAGACGGAACGACCTTCAAGCCCCGGAGCAAGTCAACCCGAGAGCGTTGTTTATATCCTGCACGGTATAGATGCCTCGGTAGTAT
>NC_051406.1:11305632-11305850 GCF_015228065.2 Penaeus monodon
AACCCAAGATCCCCGTGTAAATATATAGGGTATGTGTAGGTATGAACGGGTGTGTGCGTGTGCGAGCTTCTGTGTGTAGAAAAAGACCAGAGAGTGGGGTGATGTAATGCCTATACATACCTGACATATTTTTAACCTGCAGTTGCCTGTAACGGGAATGTGGTCATCGAAAAGCGTTAATTATGCCATACACTGGTGCAGGCCATGAAAATGACGTT
>NC_051406.1:11306826-11307123 GCF_015228065.2 Penaeus monodon
TTACAGCTCGACGTCCAGAGACCAAAACACGGCGCAATTAAGATTTCGTCCATGCCACGGAGGCAGATAATGTTTATGAGGTAGAAATCCACGTCTAGTCTCGTAGGCCTAACTCAATTTACACGTCTTTTCATTTCTCTTGTCACACGCGATAAATTTCAACCAGGTTTACATACTAAGAGAAGGTTGTAGCTTAGCGGATGGGGAATGACTAATCGCAGACAGAAAATTATGTAATAAGTTACAAGTGCGGGATGGTTGGTCAGAGGCTGCGATTACACATTAAGAAGAAAAAAT
>NC_051406.1:11309619-11309878 GCF_015228065.2 Penaeus monodon
CCTAAAAAAATGATTAACAGAGCTGAGATGATCCACTCCGATGCAAATATATTTAGTGCATTCCACAAGCACCAATCAACAATTTAATTACGAGATAACTTTCACGAGAAGCGCTTTGCAATAATGAAAAGGAAGAAAATCCAAGTTTCAGAATGATTATGTCATTATCGTCGTTATTACTGTTATGAAGAAAAAATCGTTTTATTTTCTGAATGTGTATAATATAAGGCCGTTTATCTGGATGTATGCAGATCATTTG
>NC_051406.1:11309903-11310126 GCF_015228065.2 Penaeus monodon
CAGAATTCACAAATAATGATATATGTTTAGGAGATATAACAAGAACAATTGATAATATTATCAATGAACTTTCTTGTAAAAAAAATCAATTATCATGATTGCATGAGAAATTGTTGAAGTTAGATATTATATCATTATGATGTCAGTGTCAAATACTCATCATCGCAACAAAAGACTTGATGTTGATATAATAACAAAAAATAGCGTATCATGGACATTTAAA
>NC_051406.1:11310615-11310713 GCF_015228065.2 Penaeus monodon
GATAATCAAGCAATAACAAATATAAAAAGATAAAGAGGATTGCACTAGGAAACTTAAATAAAAAATGAATATCATTCACAGATAATGATATGGGCAAC
>NC_051406.1:11310909-11311023 GCF_015228065.2 Penaeus monodon
TAATAACATTTAGGGATTAGGAGTGATATTACAAAAGCAGTAATGATAATATCTAGGAAACGGAGGGAATCATGAAGGTTTTGATGCAAATATTTGAAAAGGTATTCTTCTTTA
>NC_051406.1:11313815-11314667 GCF_015228065.2 Penaeus monodon
CTGGTAGATTTGGACTAAAGTAATATTCCGGGAAACCTGAAGCAGTATGCGAAAAAAACATTTGTAAATAGATATTATTTAGTAAAAAACAATAACACGTATATCTTCTTTTCAGACTCTGTGATAATCAGTGAGAATTTCAAGCCAAGTAATAAAAGACAGACGTGCGATGAAATGATAAAGAGAAAGAGAAAAAAATATTGATGTGAATTTTTGTGAATCAATGAAAGTGTGCGAGTGATAGTGCAATGAAGATATGTGCAATGGTTCATTAGTAAGCAGTGATAAAGTGAAAAATCAGCGATAGCATGAAAGTGAAGATGAAAAATATAATTCGGTTTAAGTGTTTGTATCGATAATCAAATGGCAAATCAAATGAAATAGCAAAAGCTGGGATACCATAGAAATAACTGCCATATTATACGCATACCAGTGCATATTTATCTCGCTTTTACTTTACATAACCTCGATCTAAGGATTTGCATATCTGCGTACAAGACCAACGGTAAGAAAAAAAAATTGTACTCGGCCACCCCGTGAAGGCAAAGACCGAGCGCATTCAACCGAAGGGACACGCGCGTTAATCTTAACTAACCGGACACCCAGCTAGACCGCGAACTGGACACCAGGCTTTAATAAGGTCACGTAGGGTCGCCACAGCCGGTCTAAGCCAAGGACGAAGCGGAACTGGATTGTCGGCAGCAGAAGGTAAGGCGGTTTAGTGTACTAAGGGCATTCGGACTCTCGACTCGCGCTTGGGATGAACTTTCTGTGTTCGAATGGAAGATCGGGATGTGTTTCGAACGCTGTGGGTTTGATTTGGTTTCTCTGTTGAAAGGTTGTTTGTTTTTT
>NC_051406.1:11316403-11316744 GCF_015228065.2 Penaeus monodon
GATCGGCACCCCCCTCCCACCTCCCCCCTCTCCACAACAAAAAAAACGGACCCCCCCCCCGCCCCTACGGCCATAAACCCCCGCACCAGAGCATCAATCGGCCGGGAAGCTGGGTGGCAAATTGGCGAGCACATCAAAGTGTTAGAGAGCCCATAAATCGCGCCCAAGATGGGGCCGCCCGTGGAGCTGGGTCAATCAGCCTCTCAGGGACTTCTCGGGCTGAAAGCAAAACCTTGATTAGTACATTGGTGGACTAATTTGGCGGCGAGAGAAGCCCGGACGAGGGAAGGTGGGAGGCGCGGAGGTCGGGGCAGTGCGCACCGGGCGGATGGCGAGGTTCC
>NC_051406.1:11317212-11317577 GCF_015228065.2 Penaeus monodon
AAGCGAGAGATGGCGTTGGTAGTTTTTTTTTCCATTTATCTTTTTATTTATCTTTTTTTAAAAATTCTGTTACAATATTGTCTCTTTGGATCTTTTTTCCGTGTGATTTTCTTTACCTTTGCTGTTTATGCCGTGGTTAATTTCTGAGTTATTTCATTTTCTTTGTTAATATTTATGCTAGATGGCAATTTCACTTTTGCAAAGCCATTTCTTAATCGACTTTACTTTACGTCAGTTTTCCTTTTTTTTCTCTTTTACCGAAGCGGACTTTGTGTCTGTATTTTCGATATTTTTTCCTTTTCGTTTTTCTTTCTCCAAAGCTTTTTGCAGTCGACGCCGTTACTGAATTTCGTGGTAATTGCGTC
>NC_051406.1:11317623-11317822 GCF_015228065.2 Penaeus monodon
CCTCTGACTCATCTCTTAGTGGGGGGAGGGGGGGGTGCTACTGACTCATCTTTCAATAGAGTGGGGGACTGACTCATCTCACAAGGGGTGGGGGGGGGGCGGGTATGATGAGCTGTAATGACGGGAGGATATGACGGAGAAGGAATTTTGGTTATTGTTGTGTGTCGATAAGGAAATTTTTAAAATGAATAGTTAGTTT
>NC_051406.1:11318041-11318365 GCF_015228065.2 Penaeus monodon
CCACCTCCAAATACTTGTATTCAGAGCATAACGACACAGGAAACGTAAAATTCAACACTACATAAATCTGCATTTTTTTCTCTCTGTTTTGTTCTCTATCTTCGCTCACGAAAGTAAAAAATGGGAAAGATACAAACACGTGGAAAAATTCGTTGGTTTTGTTGGATATTTGCTTGTATTTCTAAACTAAGCTTTTGCAAATAAAAGATTTTGATTTAAAGCAAAGAAAAAAAGAGAGAGAGAGAAAAAACGGGAAAGCATTTAAAAGTCGTTCAATATTTTCTGTAAAAAGATTATTTTCTTAAGCTTTGTTTGATATATGAT
>NC_051406.1:11320056-11320159 GCF_015228065.2 Penaeus monodon
AAAATGAAGAAGGTGATCAATGATTACTTAAAGCTAAATATACGATTAAATATACGATTAACAATAGCTACAGGACAAGCAAAAACAAGTGAACTGGGAAAAG
>NC_051406.1:11320201-11320351 GCF_015228065.2 Penaeus monodon
TGCCTAATCTTTAGAACTTATAACTGCACACCCAACGGAAGGAGCCTTGTGGTAATCATGATATTATTAAGATATTATTAATCAAGTCATAAGTCATTAATCATCTTCTGACATCTTCATTAACGACGTCATGAGCGTGGGAACTTCATG
>NC_051406.1:11320677-11320765 GCF_015228065.2 Penaeus monodon
CTATTGCATATCTAAGAAGACCCTTGGTAGCAAGATCTGATAGCTGTAAAAAAAACACACGAGGTCTTTGGAATGTGGATATTGTGAT
>NC_051406.1:11321126-11321221 GCF_015228065.2 Penaeus monodon
TGGTCGAGACAAGCATGTTGAATTCCATCTTGACTAGATTTCCACCTTGAATGAGGTCCCTCGTTTGCAATTGCACGTGCAACAGAGGTTTAAAA
>NC_051406.1:11321483-11321788 GCF_015228065.2 Penaeus monodon
CGCACCGGCCGGGAAGGGACGAGTAAAAAGTCATTTTTCTCACCAAGATTAATCACGATCACGAAGCCGGAGGAAACGCAAGAAGCGCCTGACGACCCCGGCCCTCCTTCAGAAGCCTCCTGGCGTGTAAGAAAAAGTCTCTGGATGTATTAAGCGGCGTGTCTTAAGCCTCAATATCCAGGCGAAGGTTTTGGCGTCTCTTCCACCCTGCCATTTCGGACGCGGTGTTCGGAACAATGCGGGGATTGATTGGCCACGGCTTCGTCTTGCCTGTGTCTGGATGACGTCATATTTATCTTGACGTG
>NC_051406.1:11324337-11324655 GCF_015228065.2 Penaeus monodon
TGTATTAAAGAAAAACTCCCATTATTACATGAGCAGTTACAACGAAGAGGCATCAGTCAGTCTAACAAGTCAATATGATTCCAAATCATTTTATGCAAACTTCAGATAGTAACAATGTGATTACCCAAGCACAAAATATATCGTTCTCATCAATTATCGATAAGCATCATTAGAACAACAGTAAGAAGTGTTACAGTCACCTGAACAAAGGATTGCATTGTATCACGTGACCTATTGACCTGAGATTGGGAGGAAGCTTTTTGCTTGGGTTTTGCATCAAAGGAAATTATTAATTCTTAAAGAAGTTTGGTGCGATTA
>NC_051406.1:11325534-11325771 GCF_015228065.2 Penaeus monodon
TCATTTAGGAATTTCCTGAAAAAGAAAATCACAACGATCAAGAAAAAAAAACTACAACATTTATAAACCGAGATATTTCCATCGACGAGCCTGTGATCTTCGCAGGAAAGAAGGAAACAAGCAAGAAACAGATATCAAAGAGGCGGCGAAGGCCACAAATACCGTCCTCTCATCCTGCTTTTATTTTTCAGGTTTGATGATTTGTTCTGATATAAAGCTCCGCGAAGAGAATTGCAT
>NC_051406.1:11328496-11328860 GCF_015228065.2 Penaeus monodon
GTCCTCACTGAAGTGGAAAGGCCGCGAGGAGTTGAGCTAAATTTTCTGAAGGCGATGATTTGAAAAAAAAACTTCCGTTTTTTCTCCTTCCAGACAATCAAGCGGCCCGAGAACCTGTTTAGAACATGAATGATTGCTTGTGGTCCGATTATTGATGGGTATGTTTGCACACTCCCGATTATGATCAGCTGCTCGCATCGAGTGTGATTTTCCAGCTGGCGCGAAGGTTTTATCAAAATGTCGTTTTGTTTTATTGCTCTGACATGTATTGTCTTTTGCGGGATATCTGCTTCTTGACGGGGGGGCCGGCACGCATTATGGTGTAAATATTGAGCGTCATTGATCACGTAAACGCTTTTATAAG
>NC_051406.1:11330220-11330471 GCF_015228065.2 Penaeus monodon
TATCATACAGTCCTAAGTTGCTCCTAAGTCGTTTAAACTTAAGAGCAGCATAGTATCCAAGTATACAGGCTCGTGTGGTACAACCCTGACTCCACCTAGTAGACATTAGCCTGCTGTGCGCTCACCCCCCCCCCTTCCACTCAACCCTCTCACTCCACGCTCAAATCTTCACTCTCCGTTTGCCACTCCAATAATTACCCCCCTCCCCCCTCCTTCCCCTCCGCCCTTCCTCTCCTACTTCATACACCTAA
>NC_051406.1:11330600-11330668 GCF_015228065.2 Penaeus monodon
ACCTGCTGGCCGTGGAGGTCACCTGAAGGCCGAACAAGGGCTCCCGCGGAGGTGAAGGCCATTAAGGG
>NC_051406.1:11331041-11331936 GCF_015228065.2 Penaeus monodon
GGAAGTCGACAAAATACTCTTATCCTATTGAGAGAGTATTTTTAATGAAATGACTATATCTTAACGGCACATAACTGATCAGCAATAAACTATAAAAATGATTATTTTCATACAATGAGCATACGTACTAACCTATTGGCCATTTACGTGTAACGCGTATATTGTACATATCCATCCGTAAATATATGCCTATGTAATATATACAGCCTATGCATACTTACATCCACGAGGTCTATATAAAGTACAGACCTTGTTCTACCATATCTGTATTCCCCTACTACGTCACAGAGGCCGGTGCGTGAGACGAGGGCGCTCGGGGGATTGTAAACTAAATTTCCATTTTGAGCATCGTCTTCTTGAGGTTATTTGGGACTCAGTAGATGTGTTTTTTTTTAAATAAAAATAAGAAAAAGATTAAGATAAATAAGAACAGCGAATGGTTAGATAAGAAGAAACGAGAAAAATGGACAACAATGAAAGTAAAAGACAAGGGATAGTACTTATAAAGCTTAATTAAAAGAAAAGAAAAACGATTGAAATATACTGAGACGGAAATGAGTTACAGAGTCAAGCCTAGTCAAAAAAAAAAAAAAATGTTGTGCCCTATTTTTGCAGTTAATCTTTAATAAAAGGAAATTATATAATCTCTAAAACATACCCATATTTTCAACGCAACACATTTTTCTGTTATATTATATATCCAGGCAAAAATAGCGATGCATTTTTTAGTGAACAAATTTTAAGCATAATTCATTTTATCCAGGAGCTATCGATGATGTAAAGATATAAAGATAGAATATTATTTCATAATGAAATGGTGTTTTTTCTTGTCATTTTCTTAAATTAGCACTTTCTCTATACAGTTTTTTATCACTGTCACCTTATTTCCATGTTA
>NC_051406.1:11332500-11333399 GCF_015228065.2 Penaeus monodon
AGGACAAATTCCATTTTCATTTTCAAAAGCAAGGGATACGATAACCAACCAGCCATCCAGCTCCGGTTAAGGAATGCAGGGTCAAACGAGGTCAAGCTCTCGGTGAACCCCGTCGCTTGCTCAGATGAGGTCATGCAACCGAGATGACGTCATGCAACGGAGGTTGACTGACTGCATTGTGGTATGCGAATGTGAGCTGGCCATGTGTACCGATTGGTTGCAGGGTTAACGAAACGGCTTGGTAGGTTGGCAAAAGAAGGGTATGGGGTTGGCAAGATGGTTTGAAGGGATGGTAAAAAAATGCGAGAGGTTGGCAAGATGGTTTGAAGGATTGGCAAAAAAATGCACGAGGTTGGCAAGATGGGTTGGAGGGTTGGCAAAAAAATGCACGAGGTTGGCAAGATGGGTTGGAGGGTTGGCAAAAAAATGCACGAGGTTGGCAAGATGGGTTGGAGGGTTGGCAAAAAAATGCACGAGGTTGGCAAGATGGTTTGAAGGGTTGGCAAAAAAATGCACGAGGTTGGCAAGATGGTTTGAAGGGTTGGCAAAAAAATGCACGCGGTTGGCAAGATGGGTTGGCAGAAAGGCTCGACATACTGGCAAGACGGGATGAGAAGTAGCAAGATGGACTGAAAACTGGCCAGGAAGGTTGGCAAGATAGCTCAAGCTGGGTTCAGACTTGCCAAGCTGAGTCGCGAAGTGAGTTAGAAGCTGCTGGGTTGCCAAGACGGGTGGCGATCTTGGCTAAAGGGGTTGAGAATTGACAAGATAAATGCCAAATCGTTAGCCTCCGACGAGCTATGCAGAATCTGCATGACGCAACACGAAATGAGTCTGAGCGATAAGCATTATCTATAATGATGATAAATGAGGCGCGAGAAATGCGTGTAAGCATTCTT
>NC_051406.1:11333777-11333947 GCF_015228065.2 Penaeus monodon
ATTTATCAATCTTTCTTCTCGCCCTTCTAAAAGCCTTGGAATATAAGACACAGCCGCCCCGCACAAAGCATCAGCGTTACAAGGGCCGCTTCTCAAGGCGTGATTCTGGAGCCACAACAACCCTGCGTATTTGTCAGACAGGTTTCATGGTCAGCGTGAAACACAATTCG
>NC_051406.1:11334726-11334838 GCF_015228065.2 Penaeus monodon
AATCCCGATAAAGAAGATCATTTTCGGCGCAAATTAAATTCCTGGGTATAATTCCAGTGACAAATGCTCTAATCTTATAGTCGAAAAGCGGGTATGGGACAGCTCGCGGCGC
>NC_051406.1:11334878-11334949 GCF_015228065.2 Penaeus monodon
TCGCGGTGGGTTATGCAATGCCAGGTGACGGATGGGATTACCCCCCCCCCCCTCCGCAAGGGCTGGCTCTA
>NC_051406.1:11335417-11336635 GCF_015228065.2 Penaeus monodon
AACTCTTGGTAAAAGACATCGCTCTAAATGAAACGAAAAACAACTTAATAATCTCGGCAATAAAATGTTAACTTTATTACTCTTAAGAAGTTTTTACAGATTTCCATCACGTTTCTGTACTTAATCGGCGACTCGTAAACTCCAGCAGCTATTTTCTCGAATCATCTTTTACTGTTATTTCTGTTGCTGTTATTACTGTTCTTTAGATATCATGAGTGTTCTTGGAATGAAATGAAATATATTGTGTACTATAGTTATTTCTAATTTAAGTGAACGGAACCAACACTCAAATAAACACACTTTTAATTAGAATAAATCAATCATAAACATTTAATTATGTTCATTTCCATTAAGACATAATTGCTTATATTTACATAAATAAAGTGACAAAAATCATTTTATAAAACTAGCAAGGTTAATGTAATGTCTAGACTTATACATAGACGGGATTGTTATAAAAGAAAAGAAAAAAATGTTATATAAAAAAATGAGCTCAGTGTGATTTTTTTTTCTAAGCCTTTTAGTTAAATTATAAATGCCTGTTTTCAAAAAGGAAACGCTTGTATATTTCCAGTTAGTCTTAACTCTCCCCCCCCCCGGTTAAGAAGTATAACACTCAAAACGCGTCCGAAATCAAGCAAGCACTATTCGAAATATCACTGCACAAAAACAAACGACTGGAATGCATGATAGAAAACCACACGCGTGAAGAAAGTTTTCGATTTTAACCAAAACGTTTTAGAAACGTACCCTCGTTTATATTATTAATATTTTTTTTCATCAAATTACCGGATCATTGTGAGAGAAGGTGACGACAGGTTAACAGTAATAAAGTCTACGAGAAAGGCTTCATATATCGAAATGATCGCTTTCAGTAGGCTAATGAAACGCCAAACAAAGCTCCGTCTTTAACCATGCGATTCTCATAACCTACATTGCTTACAATATCTGAATCGTGTTTCGAAACATGTTGAACAAGAGTATTTGCTCATACACGCACTCTATAGTCTGCACCTCCCTTCCCAGCACACTAAATTAAATCCTCTCTCTAACTAACTTCGAGACCCGAAGCTCCGAAGCCATTTTCCTGCTGCCAAAACAAGACCGCTTTCCCGCCGCCGGTGAGGCTGATTATCATAACCGCCGCGTCATTGTGCGGGTTGGATGCGCGGCGGAAGGCGGGTATTAAGTGGCTCCTTCGCGCGGAGAATGGATGGA
>NC_051406.1:11337095-11338160 GCF_015228065.2 Penaeus monodon
CAAAACCCAAAACGCAGCGCCAAAGAGACGTCACGAAAAAAATCAGGAAGAGAAAAAAGGCGTTGCAAAGGAACGAAGGAGAAAGACCTTGCAGTCAGTCACCGGCATCCACGCCCGTAATTACTGACCACAAAGCCATATTCTTCCCTCCTCTGCCCTCCCTCCCCCACTCCCCCTGCCCTCCTCTGCCCCCACCACCCCCCCTTCCCTCCTCTGCCCTCCCTCCCCCACTCTCCCTTCCCTCCTCTGCCCCCTCCCACTCCCCCCTTCCCTCCTTTGCCCTCCCTCCCCCACTCCCCTTTCCCTCCTCTGCCCTCCCCCCCACTCCCCCTCCCTCCTCTGCCCTCCCTCCCCCATCTCCCCCTTCCCTCCTCTGCCCCCTCCCCACTCCCCTTTCCCTCCCTGCCCTCCCTCCCCCCCCCCCCTCCCCCCTCCCCCACTCCCCCCCGCCCCTCCTCTACCCTCCCTCCCTCACTCCCCCCTTCCCTCCTCTCCCTCCCTCCCCCACTCCCCCCTCCCTCCTCTACCCTCCCTCCCCCACTCCCCCCTTCCCTCCTCTGCCCTCCCTCCCCCACTCCCCCCGCCCTCCTCTACCCTCCCTCCCCCCCTCCCCCTTCCCTCCTCACACTCTTCTTCACTTTTCGGTCCTCTTCAGCTTTCCCTTCGCTCTGATTTCTCTTCTTTTACGTTCTCCTTTTCTCTTACTTTATTTATTTTTCTTTCCACTAACTTCTCTCGTACACTTTTCATCTCTTTTCTCTTCCGTCTCTACCTCTCCTTCCTTTTCTTCACAAACTTCAACTTCTTTCCTTTCCCTCTCCTCTCACCCCTTCTCTCTTCACCCTCCCTCCTCCCCAACCTCTCCCTAACTCCCTCCGCTAACTTCATCCTTCGCTAATCTCATCCACCTCTCCTCTCCTCCCCACCCCTCCATCCTTCCCTCCCTTGGCCTCCTCCCTTCCCCCTCTTCTCTCCCTCCACTAACCTCCCTCCCTCCTCATCCCTTCCCGTGTCCCTGTGAGCTGCGGATGTTGTTCTCTCTCACAAGTAGAGTCTCACGAATCC
>NC_051406.1:11338195-11338398 GCF_015228065.2 Penaeus monodon
GACGTTCATCTCCCCCACCCCATTCTCATCCTTCTCATCTGCAACCTCTTCTTTTCCCTCCCCCTCATTTATCACCCTCCACCTCCCATTCCCCACGTCCGTCATCCCCTTCCTCCCTCCTCCTCCCTCCCTCCCCATTTACTCCCACCTTCATCCCCCCTCCTCTCCCCAACGCTTTTCCCCTCCCCCTTTCATCACCTTTA
>NC_051406.1:11339304-11339664 GCF_015228065.2 Penaeus monodon
ATTATCAACAACAACAACGATACTCAAGACTGTACTAAACATCGAGCTAATATTGCTAACGACTATGAAAATGTGACGATATTAATAATAACAAACATTACCGGAAATTATAACAACACACTCACACAGTTACGGCCGCCAAAGGAGCTACTGTTATTATGGTTTACGATGACCGAATGAGCAGTCAGAAGTCATCATGTCAGTCGTCACGATGCTTTTATGTATGCGTGTGTTTGCGTTATGCCTTGTGCTATGTTTCTTGTCTCATTTCATTGAGTCTCCTGAGGGATTCCAGGTGTTCGTTGTAGTTTGGGGGGTTTGTGATAATGAGGGTGCGAGGCTCGTTGGGTTGGGTCGTGT
>NC_051406.1:11340068-11340318 GCF_015228065.2 Penaeus monodon
CGCGTTACCCAAAATAGTGCAATAGTTTCTCTATACAGGTAAAATAAAGTAGAGAAAAGAGAAAATAGAACAACAAAAAAATGCTCCTTAAATCAGAAGGAATTTTATTTCGCCATAAAATGTGGGCGTTTTTTTTTCATCACCACGCCTCATTCATGTCTTCATGTGAAACAGCTCATCAAGCATACTCACCTTTGCATGCAATAGCACACTGACCTTTTGAGGCTGTAATGTAAAGTATATGCAACCT
>NC_051406.1:11340549-11340701 GCF_015228065.2 Penaeus monodon
CTTTAAAATTCATAAAGCATAGGTTCCACGAACGATATATTTCACTAATTCATCTTTTAATTTATTTCTTATCTGTCGACCAATTACTATTTTTCGTTCATTCATCAATTTCTCACAATTTACTTATCTATTCTTTCATAATCATAATCAAT
>NC_051406.1:11340962-11341795 GCF_015228065.2 Penaeus monodon
TTGTTTCATCTCCTTCCTTAGCGAGAAAAGACAAAATACAAGAGACAGGATCCCCCGCGCATGCGCAGACCCGCCTCCCTCCTCGCCCGCCGACCGCATTTCGCCGCCAATCATAAAGCTTAGTTTCCATTCCTGGTCGCGGCTGACGGCGCCATAACTCAAGGCTTCTTCATCTCGCGTCTCTCCTTGAGGGTCGTCTTGTCAGCGCCCGAGATCTTGTCCGGGTCGTCAGCGCCGGCAGTTAGTCGTATTTTAAGAGCCATCGCGACGGACGACTCGCCTCTTCCGAAACTGTAAACACTACATTTCGGATTCGGGCGAAGTTCCTGTTTATTTCTGCGGGGCCGTCGTGGCGGATGTCTTCGCCTGTCGTTCCTGGATTGGACTCGGCTTCGCGTTCGTCTTTATTATATCTTCCGGCTTTTTCCCCGTTTTGTTTGTCCTTTTTCAAGTTAATCTGAAGATTATCTTGAAATTCGCGGCACTCGTTCGAACATCGGATTAGCTTCTGATTCATTCTCTTTTTCTCTTAATTTTTCTTTCTTTTTTTATTCTCTTGTCATTCATTTATCTTCGCTATTCCTTTTTTTCTCTCTCTTTCTCTTCATCTTTCTTCCCTCCTTCCTCATGTACTTCCCTTTTTCTGCCTCTCTCTATTCTTCTACTCCCCCGTCTCCTACCCTTATTCCTAATATCACGTGTATTTTTACGCCAGCTCCTCCCACCCAATTCCTGTTATCAGAATATAAAATTGATCTAGTTTCCCGTTTTCTTTTCCACTGGCTCCCTTGAAGACACGCGGATCAGTTAATCAGCATTTTACTAAACTGCTA
>NC_051406.1:11341823-11342376 GCF_015228065.2 Penaeus monodon
CTCGACCCAGGCAGTACGTGTTTACTCTCTCAATATTCTCCCGTTCTAGGTTTTCTCAGAGACCTCATCAGTTAATCACCTTTAGTTTAAATATTTTTCTCGAACTTAAAAAAAAAAACTGTTTACTTTTTTTTTCTGGTCCAGCCAATGCATAAATTTACCATTTATCTTTCTTCGCTTTTCCCTAATTCAAAATTCTTACAATACATGTGACAGCCACCGGTGCATAGCGCAACCGTCCTGACTTCATCGTCTTGTCTCGAAGTCCCCTCCCTTCCTCTGACGTCTCGAACCATGACTTCCTCGCACAGGCCTCTGACATCATTACCAACGAAGCCATTGCGCCCGAAGGAACCTCATGATGAGATGACATCCCTCTATCTTCTCGGCCCAGACGCGAGAGCTCAAGGAAGCGCCGCCTCCCTGGTATTCATGTCGCATTGGTATTCATGCTCCGCGTGGGATGCCTCTCTCATTCCGCCGCTTAGCAAAACGGGTGGAATTATTTCCTTCCTTTTAGCCGGTCTGTGTGTGAGAAATTCATGAATTTCGG
>NC_051406.1:11342579-11342864 GCF_015228065.2 Penaeus monodon
ACCCTCCCCCTCCCACATACACAAACAAACACACCCCCATGAACACGACTCTCTTACGGTCTCGCCCTGACAGCCTAGCCGTAGCCATTCAGCGCAAACGGAAGGGAATTAGCTAATCACACCAATCTTAGCCGAAGTGACAGGCTAATTGCAATGCACGTCGAGAGTTGATTCCCAGGCAGCTACGTCTGTTTTGTTTCCATCACGTGACCTTTTGACCTTAACCGTTGACGATCATGTTTTGTTTTTTTGATGTTTCTTTTATCTTGTTTACCGGTCACTGAT
>NC_051406.1:11342999-11344139 GCF_015228065.2 Penaeus monodon
CTTACCCCTGAATTAATTAACGGGAATGTTGAGTAACCCCTTTTAATGGTGCGGTATTTTCATCCCAAACCACACGACATTAACCAGTTTTCTCAAAAACAATAAGACGATAGATGACAAATAAAGCAAAACAATTACAACAAACGAAAAAACAATCTTTGAAAATTGACCTTTCTTGCAAAGTGACTAAAAATAACCTCAGATGCAAAGTGTCTCCAAGTTAGACCGTCTTTTCTTAAGCGACGTCTTTAGATAATGGAGGGTGCTTAAGAAAACATAAAAAAAATGTGCTTAGTTAATTTCTTACCTGCGGAAAAGTTTATGTTCCTCTGTCCCTTGATGGAAGAATTTATCCCACATTGATGGACAAAATGATAAAGGTTAAACTTACATAAATACTTCACTCGATCCTTAACATATATATATATATATTTCCCCTTTTTTCGAATGTTTTTTTTTTTCAAGATAATTGTCAATTACAGAGGTTTGCATACATGTTGAAAAATTATGTTCCAACGTTTTTTTTTTCATCATCGTCTTCAAAGGGTGTGCATTTTAAATCATTTACTTAAGCATATGCAGGCATCCACCAAACACCTACACACGTTATACCAATAGTTCTTTTCTGCTTTAACCTTTTAAGATGTCTATCGTTTATCTATTTTTAGCTGACAGACTACATCACACGAATGCATGTGCATAGAACTTAACTGGAACTTGATATTATCGAAATATGGTCAGATGAATTCTGTGCAGAAATGAAGGATATGAACAGCTAATTCTCACCTGATCCTGTGATACCGCCAGGAATGGAGTGTCATTATTTTAGAATATAGCAATAGTTATAACAAAAAGGAAATAAGAACTTCAATCAACTCTCCATGTGGAATGATTCATCTTGCTTTGTTTGCCTAAAGCGAAAAAAAAGGGAGCTACTAAGAATTAGAAAAAAAAGAAGAATATTAGAAAGATGAAGTACCGCCATCTCGATTGCTACGGGTTCGCGGGATTCGAAGACAGTTTCGAAGCCTCGCAGATCAGTTGGATTCTGAGGTTTGACTAACGGGGTGGGTTGTGGAGGATGGAATAGGAGGGGATGGTTGGAGATGGAGGGAAGGGAATGATGAGGATTAGAGAGAG
>NC_051406.1:11344325-11344489 GCF_015228065.2 Penaeus monodon
GGATGGGAGGTGGAATAAAAAAACAAATGCACTACCCAAGCGATTGCGAGAGAGGAAGAGGGAGGAAGGGGGGTGGGGGGGTTGACGTATGGTATGTTATGTTTCCTTTGTGGCACTCTTGTGGTTTTCTTCTATTTGCTCCTGCCACTTCTCATATTTGCTTG
>NC_051406.1:11344799-11345137 GCF_015228065.2 Penaeus monodon
TGTCAACATTCACTGCAACAGCAAGATCTCTCTTTCCACTGTCTTTCATCTGCAGTATCCACCAACTCGCTTTGCAGTGTGCAACGGCAAGGCTTACCATCATTAGACGTATCAGGTTTGGACTGGCGAGCCTCTTGTAGTTTTCTCAAGAAATATAACTATTTTCTTAGCGGAATTAATAACACCAGTTTCTTAAAGAACGCCTGTGCTCTGGTATAACAAACTGTGTGTCTGTGTGGCGTCCGATTGCTTGGCGATGAGCTGAGAGAATGCGTGTCAAATGTAAAGTGCATTTCCGGTCTTGCTTTGTAGTGCGGCTGTCGTGTTTTGGTTAATAG
>NC_051406.1:11345522-11345596 GCF_015228065.2 Penaeus monodon
CGGCGCGAGAGCAATGGCGACAGACGGGAAGCGACGAAGAACGAAGTGGCTCGATAACGTCGGCGAGATCCTCG
>NC_051406.1:11346748-11346817 GCF_015228065.2 Penaeus monodon
TTTATTCGCCCTAGAGTCTCCGGAGCGCTTCCTCTTGTCTCGTTTTATGTTCCTGCTTCTTATCTATTC
>NC_051406.1:11346997-11347827 GCF_015228065.2 Penaeus monodon
CTTTCATGCCCCCCCCCCTTTCACATACCAACAGCTGAGCCCAGACGGAAAACTTTGTTTTAAACGCGTATAAGACACGTTTTTAAACAAATATAACTTTAAAAATATAACAGAATATAGTACATAGAAGCTACCCCACGTAAAAATCTAATAAGTAATCTGTTAATGCCATAAAAAAGTCAAAATAAGTCTGCCTGCCATCACAATCACTGAGAAATATCGCTCGACTACCCACACATAGAAGACATTATGGGAAAGTTGTTCCATCTAGGGCAGCACCTTCGTTGGGCGGACAGTACCATCTGGCACTCAAGGTTACGTCTCTTTCTAGCCGTGAGAGGCTGACGGTTGCCACGGCAGTTCACGTTCGTCTCGGGAAAGTTTATGGAAAACCACATGTAAACAACCTGTGCTCTTGGCTTTACGCGTCTTTCAACGTCCGCTACTGCGATCTATTCTCTTTCATAACAGCAGCTGGTATCTGCCGTTTACGTATTCACCTGCTCACACTTGTTTCTCTTAAAACATATGCTGATACTTACTCTTCTCGAAGTATCTGTTGATATTTGCTTCTCTCAAAACACCTGCAGACATCTCTGATGTCACCTGTTTCTCAAAACACCTAATGACACGTGCCTCTCTCAAAACACCTGTTGACACCTGTCTGCTTCAAAACACTTGCTGACATCTGCCTCTCTGAAATCATCTGTTCACACATGTCTCTCTCAAAACACCTGTTGACACCTGCGTCACACTAGCTGATGTCTACCTCTCTGAAACTATCTGTTAACACCTGGCTCATCAAAACATCCACTGACATCTGCCTATCC
>NC_051406.1:11348277-11348660 GCF_015228065.2 Penaeus monodon
ATGAAATCGATGTTCCGAAAAGTCAGTTGCAATTGCAGACCGACAGCCAAGCAGAAATGCAAGGCGAAAGAAAACCAGCTTTACCTCACATGAAATTTAAAAACTTTTCGAACACCTGCGTTTTACCTTTGAAAGAGTGCGACAGCCTGAGCCCACATGTATTTCAAAGTGATTTCCATTGCCCAAGAGATGATCACAGACAAGAAAATACCTATAGTGTTTTTTTCTCTCTATCTCTCTCTCGAATTTACGAGTTGAACTTGTATGCGGTTCAGTTAGAGAGTTCGAAACGTGGGGTTGAATCTTGAATGATGACGAGTTTTGCGAAAGAGGTGTTTTTGGTGCTTCGAAAAATTGGTCATATTCATGAATATGAACTGACA
>NC_051406.1:11349711-11349827 GCF_015228065.2 Penaeus monodon
CCGTTCCAATATTCGCATCGTCGCCACGAGCAGAGCAAGATGGCAACAAAAAATCAAATAAACACTCTTACAAGGAAATAGATAAAAGTTTGATTGCGAAATCGTTGACGTACAGC
>NC_051406.1:11350017-11350219 GCF_015228065.2 Penaeus monodon
GTAGGGCCAAGATCTACGAATATTAATTTCCTGAGAAGAGGGTCGGGAAATGAAGGAGCATTTTGCGTTTTTGCCGACAGTCGCCAGTCTCCTGGTTGCTGACTGTTACATCCATGCTGGGCTCGTCGAAGCGACCAATCATAGACGTCATAATATAGCCATTGACCTGTGCCTTAAGACCAATCAATGAGCTTATTGCAGT
>NC_051406.1:11350999-11351323 GCF_015228065.2 Penaeus monodon
TCTTAAGTAATTTCACTCTCGAACAACAATTGCTTTTAATCGCAGAAACTCGATAACTATCATTCAAGTGACTGGTCTGCGTTCTCTGTTGGAATATACAGCGTAGGTCCTTAATCTTTAATCATTCATGTCCTGATTATTTCATTGGAAATTTTGAATATTAAACTCAGTTAAGTTTTTTTGATAGGGAAGAATCAAAATTCGTGTTTGTGTATCTATCACAGTAAAATAGTTATTAAGTGGTCTTTATAGTCTATTAGTTATTAATGCAGGAAACTATACTCGGTATTGAGGATTTGATAAAGTGGTGATAATATTCAGTTT
>NC_051406.1:11351619-11352116 GCF_015228065.2 Penaeus monodon
GGAGAAAACCCGATATCTTGAGAACTGTGCTCCGTTCCTTATACTTATTATTTTCAGAAAATATTTTGACATTTTATTTCCAGGTATCCAGAGCATTTGACTCCCTAACAGAAATAGTACGCAACTAACGAATTATATAGACTGAATGTTTGATTTTACCGTTATAATCAAAGACTTTATTAAAACCACACGGTTCGGCAATATTTATGTATGTTTTGACAAGCTGGACTTCACATCCCCTTAACTAACACTAGCACCCAAATATTCATCTTCGTACACATAGAATTATTGAAGGCGTTTGTCTTGGATCTCCTTGATTATCTAGACACTGAGCCACAGGGTCTCAGGGTAAGAAAATGGCAAACCAAATTTCTCCTGCATCAGGATGATACATGTGCATTCTATTGTCTCGGAATGGAAGCTGGTCGAGCACTTGGTGGAAGGTGTGGTTCGAGAGCCACGTGGGGGAGAGGGAGTTACACGCCGACCGATGTCAG
>NC_051406.1:11352255-11352873 GCF_015228065.2 Penaeus monodon
GTACATAATTCCAAACATATGTAAAAGTAAGTATTAGATGTCAGCTGATTAGAATAAAAACGAGAAGACGAATTGGAATACTCCAGAGTCAAGGGTGAGTTGCCAATTTTTCCTTTCCTGAGATGGAACGCACTATACGTCAGTTAAAAATTATTTCTTTATTCGAAATTCCTTGACCCAGGAGGGTATGAATGGGGGAAACGCCAGATATTTCTGTGGCAGGCTAAGTGATGCACAGAATGTAAGCAAAATCAGCTCTAAAGTGAACCCAGTGAGGCCAGTTACAAAATGTAAAGCACTCCCTTATTTACCTAGAATGCACACTGCCAGACATTCTCAATGGTGGGATACCTCACCAATTGTGATATGATTTATACTACACGGACTGTCATGAAATAACACTGCCAGACAGTTTCAGTGGTTGTTACCCTCTGCCAGACGCCTCCCAACCCCCCTAACCCAGGCATTCTCAGTGCTGCTGTACACAATGAAAGGCACCAACCGAAAATATGCTAAGCTGCTAATAAATGAACCCAATGAAATGATTTGCGAAATGTTTAGCACCTGTCAAGGTATGGTGGACGAGACCCCTTGTGGGAAAGGTATGAATGAGAATGA
>NC_051406.1:11352928-11354715 GCF_015228065.2 Penaeus monodon
CTTGTTATTCTCAGTAATGGGGGACCCCACCAAGCGACCCGTAAAATAAAGCAAAATCTTATATGATTTCATATCCACTTATCTCTCCATCTCATTAATAAATATTCATTTAAACAAAAAAGAAAACCAGTCCTATTGATGAATCACAACCAGAAGTGTATTTGGGCACACATGGTGTTTTGGATGTTTTTCGTATTTTCATTTCTAGTGGGTTGTGTGAGGATGACAGCAAATTATCTTTCTGAAACACGCAAATTACTCGTAATATGTCACATTTGTCTTGTACGCGAATCCACTTGCAAACATAAAACAGGTTCACCCGCACAGTATAGTGGAACCAACCCAAGAAAACATTCTTTGATCAAAGGTTCCTTTTGTAAATGGAAACCTTTTGTAGCCATCATGGTTTTGAAGGACCTGTATTTCTGGTACTCTGGCCAGAGGTTGCGACAATACTGTGACCGACAGTGACCACTCAATAACCACGGGGAGTCAGCCAAAGAAGGTTTCCATTAAAGACATTGAAATTAGAGATGATTTGATTGATTGTGACCTGTCCATGGGTGAAGCACAGAGTGTAGAATTGGATTCTAATCAGGCAACTAGATTAATTATCAAGAGGAATCATGAATGCAAAGTCATCAAGCTATTTCCTACTTATCCTCAATTGTAGCATACCAAAGAATAATACCTAAACTTTAAATATTGTTCGTGTCACTGTAATTTTGCATGAACTGGCTACACTGTCTATAACAACGATTTGTACGAAGTGTAAGAAAATTAACTTTATCAAATCAAAACGCCAGTCAAAAAAAGTTAAAACTGAATGTATCAAAAAGGACTGATTTCCCCCCCTAATTCAGGAGGGCGTTAGCCGGGGGCAACCTATACCGAGAGTGTCGGTTCATGGTGTGATATTAAATATTTTGCCGTTGGTTTCACTGGTTTGCCTCTGATCGTGTTTACTTACTGTCTATTGCATCACCCTGGTAATGGTAGCCCGCCACTAAAAGTGTGTGACATTACCCCATTCATAGTGTCATGGGGCGAGAAAGCATTTTGACATTCGTTTTAAAGACATCGTGCTAGAGCTAATCAAACCCCGCCCTCCAGTGCTCGACAACCTTCCATACTAATGCACTCGGATGGACATACATCACCATGATACAAAAGGAACTTTGTTCACATACTAGCTTCCCAGACCCCGACGGGCCTCTGCCATCCTCTGGGAAACCTCTGACACAATATTCTTTGAGGGAGACACCTTACTGGGAATATCGTCAAAAGTGGGATTTTCAAATATCTTGTTTTACCAGACTGTTAACACTAGGTAGATCTAAACCAATGTCTGTGCACAAAGACTGAAGTCCATTAAACCGCCTGAGGCTATGGGCTATGGGTGAGTAGGCCATATAGACACTCTGACTGCATGACTTGGAGTTCGTTCGTTCACATACCACACTGTAGATCATCCATTGATTTCTGGGATTGAAGAAAATAAAGCAGCTACAGTTAACAACAATTTCCACAACCTTATGCAAGCACTTTGTCAGCGGAAGAGGAAGATTAGCATTTGACGATTTAAATACTACTCTTTTTGGCATGGGAATATTTTTATCAGCTTAAACCTATCAAGACTGAGGATGCTTCTTTAACTCAAATAAAAAACAACTTGCTTTAATGTTTCATCCTCTTTGGTAAGATTTCGAGGAGTCGAATTTATGGTGTTCACGAGACGGCTCAGTAAGGTTGTAAGGTTTGGCTTATATGTGGAATCATATTCTCTT
>NC_051406.1:11355333-11355752 GCF_015228065.2 Penaeus monodon
AGGGAAGTGAGCCCAGAACATCATATCTACAAACAAACTGCACATGGCATTCGAATCACGACGCAAAATATTATATAACAATCTTGTAATCTGTACTGACGCCATGTCCCTTCCTCGGCCTCTGTAACCGATGTTGTTAAAATGATTTCTTTCCTCAAAGCATAGACCAATACAAGAGAGATCAAAGGCTAATGGAAAAGAAATATTATTGAAGCCTGCGAAAAGTTGCCGATCCAGATCCCCGCGCCATCCCGGATAAGCATATAAATAAAAACTTTTGATTGAAATGCATAAATCTCGTCAACATTGCATTTGCCGAGTCTAAAAAGCGTGTAACAAAGAAGAGCCTTTAACTAGGGCTTACAGTTGATCATTTGACAGCAGGAATTCATTTTTTATGCTGACTCGATATACCGAAG
>NC_051406.1:11356451-11356651 GCF_015228065.2 Penaeus monodon
AGGTTCTTTTAACTCCTGCTCTTGGAATACATATTCTTCATTAAAACAGCAATGAATGAGTTCAAAGTTTGGATTTTCGCTTGGCTGCCGGGATATTTTATTATATCTGTTACAGTTGTCAATAAAGAATACTATACACAGTGCTATAACAGTGAGAAGGAATACCAGAAGTCGCTTCTAACGGAAATATTATGACCAGG
>NC_051406.1:11356686-11357176 GCF_015228065.2 Penaeus monodon
AAATTTTCTTCCCTAATTCAGCATGAAAGAAACGTTTCACAAAAAAATAACCAGCTGGCACCTTTCTAATCGAGAGAGTCTAACACGTGAGACAAATAGACCTTCATGAAAACAACAATCACTGCCATTAAAGCCGCGTTTCATGACGTAACGAACTGCCTCGGGTCTTCTCTTAATGACCTTGTAGTAATCAAGTTACACGGAGAGCTTAAGCTTTGAGTTAATGAAAGAATACATAGCCTCTTTCATCTTCTGTTCCTGTGGTCAGTAAGGTGGAAGTTACGGCATAAATATTTTCTTTTATTTTTCTTTATTTATCTAGATCGAAATTGAGGGCTGTGAGGGTTGTTCTCTGGGTCCAGTGTTAGTGATTCATGTTTCTTTGATTACGGTATCGACATGTACGTATGACCTCTCACCCACTCGCACGCACGCACGTACGTACGCACCCGTCCCCCCCCCCCCACACACATACGCTAGCACCCTCCCT
>NC_051406.1:11357387-11357557 GCF_015228065.2 Penaeus monodon
CATCACCACCCAAACACCCAAGCGATAACGGGCGTGAAGGAGCAAGGCGAGGAACTATGCGCGTGAAAAAAGAGAAAAGAATCATTACTTCATAACCAAGCGTTCGTACAAGAAATATCTTGCACCACCTTGTAGTGGACATAAGAGTGCCATAGCGAACTGTGCTAGAC
>NC_051406.1:11357982-11358179 GCF_015228065.2 Penaeus monodon
TATTTGTCATGGTACCATACAAAATATCACCATAAATCTCGCAAGCAGAAAAAAAGAAAATCGTTACACAAAACGTACATTGCTAAACCGTAACCACCTCCACCACTTCCCAACCACAGCCCCCCCCTCACCCCCTCACTCCCCTCACCCCCTAACTCCCCTCACCCCCTCACTCCCCTCGAGGAGCCCGCAGTCTT
>NC_051406.1:11358198-11358377 GCF_015228065.2 Penaeus monodon
GATTGAGACGAGAAACATTAGGAGAGAAACAGCCTTACAAGGAGCGGCACTTCTCAAGACTACCGATGGCGGGCGAGAGTTCATATTTGTAGTACGTTTGCCCAATGCCATTTCCTGTGTGAGGCGTTAAGCTGCCGGCGACGAAATAAATCCTACACGAAATTGTATTTACCCGCGAT
>NC_051406.1:11359084-11359353 GCF_015228065.2 Penaeus monodon
CAAAATGATAATTGGCGAAATGAAACACTGACTATCCTCATGGCATAAAAGAAATAGGTTGATGAAACATTTGCAGCAGAATTGTTGAAATCACTGCGGGAAAACGACAACAAAAGCCCTGGCCTGTATTTACCGGCGGCAAAACCTTTGTAATTCAGGAGCTGAAACTTCCTCAAACTACAGGAAATGGTCTGAAAGCTTCCTCGATCAGCTTGTTAGTCTGGCTTACTCACATCGCCCGGTAATTACATAGGACTTTTTTGTCTGTC
>NC_051406.1:11359713-11359780 GCF_015228065.2 Penaeus monodon
GTGAGAGGTCTTAATTAGGGTTGTTTCGTCGTTATCTCCTTCAAATGAGTTTTTCTTTAACGATATA
>NC_051406.1:11360324-11360472 GCF_015228065.2 Penaeus monodon
GTGAAGAAGACAAACGTACTTCATTCTACCACGCCTATTACCGTCATCATTAAGGAATTGTTGTCATCACCGTTACATCATTACCTTCATGCCCCGTTGCTTTTGCTGAGTAACTTCTGTTGTACATCACGTCACACTTGAAGATCGT
>NC_051406.1:11360595-11360676 GCF_015228065.2 Penaeus monodon
TCGTTTTGTTTCTATGTTCCTTCCTTCCTCCTTCCTTCTATTCCTCTCTCCCTCACTCCCATACTTTAACCATCTCTCTCT
>NC_051406.1:11360790-11360964 GCF_015228065.2 Penaeus monodon
CCCTTCTGCTTTATCTCCCTCCTCTCCTTCCACATCTTCCCTCCTCTGCCCTCACTCCATACTTTTCTCGACTCCCTCCTTTTTCCATTTTCTCTTTCCATCCTCTTCACCCTTGTCTTTCCACTTCTCGCATTCTGCTTTATCCTGTCTTCTCTTTTCAATATACTCCCCATC
>NC_051406.1:11360996-11361171 GCF_015228065.2 Penaeus monodon
TTCTTACTATCATCACTCTCCTTGTTCTATTTTAGTTTTATTTGTACTTTTTTTCCCTTTTCTGCATTGTATCTGTTACTTTGTCTAGGTCTTCTCTCTCTCTCATATATCATATATTTCTTCACTTCATCTCTTTCATATTCTAATATTTACTTTTACATCTATTGTCTTTGTC
>NC_051406.1:11361220-11361533 GCF_015228065.2 Penaeus monodon
CTATCTTGTGTCTGTCTGTCTGTCTGTCTATCTTCTCTTTTTTCTCTCTCTCTCTCTTTCCTCTCTAGTGTATTCATACTTTCTCCTGTCTTTCATCTATCTCATCTATCTATCATCTGTCTATTCTACTCTTACTTCTCATCTCTGTCTTCGTCTCTACTCTTTCTCTCTCTCTCGCTTCTCTATTATCATTATTATCATTTATTCACCTTTTTTACTGTTATCTCTATACTATTTGCTCTCATCTGTCTTCTCTTCTATCCTCTCTCGTTTCATTATCATTCACTATCATTTTTTCTTTTACTTTCATCAT
>NC_051406.1:11361681-11362022 GCF_015228065.2 Penaeus monodon
ATCCACTTCCCCACGCCCCTTCTGTTCCCTCCACCCCCTCTGCATCTCCCTCCCTCTCCACCTCCCCTCCCCTTCCCCTCTTCACCCCCCCTTTCCTTCCCGTTAGAATGAACTTATTTCATACAAACAGCTCGTCACATTTCAATCCTTAATTCACAGCGAAACCACTTAACATTTTATTTTGTCATTTCTGTTGCGTGAATATATACTTAGTTGTATTAAAAGCATACTATGTTGCACTCATTTTGTTGTAAACTATGCTATTAGATATTATAATTTCAATCATACTACAAATACACATACATGCATGTGGCAATCACTCTTAATCATAATCAATTAAA
>NC_051406.1:11362344-11362467 GCF_015228065.2 Penaeus monodon
ACTCCCCGGATACTCTCAATAATCAGTCAATCCATCAACGGTAATATGCATGTTATTTGCATTTCACGTTAAGGTCAGACGGTTGTAGAATGACGTAAAGGTGCTCATTCACCTCGTCACAGG
>NC_051406.1:11362505-11362611 GCF_015228065.2 Penaeus monodon
AGGAGTTACAGGTGTTGAGGTTCTCCTTGTTTTTAGAAAATAGAGAGATTGACATGCCGTAGAGGTGATTACGCTTTTTGAGATGATTATTATGTTTTAGGTTGTT
>NC_051406.1:11363088-11364088 GCF_015228065.2 Penaeus monodon
CTCCCCCTCCCCCCTCCCTCAGTCAGTCCTTGCACGTGCGGAAACCCTGATATGCGCACAGGCGTCACAAAAGACCGAGTAAATGACCAGAAACCGCCTTCCCAAAGGCATGAATGGCGCGTATCAGCGGGGATTTGTGTCTTTTCCTCTCCGGGATGAATAACCCAAAAGAGATTCATCACAGGATTACGTGCAGGTAATCCCCCCCGGGCGATTCATCTCTCTAGAATGAGGATGAAGGATGAGCGCAGGAGATAAAGGATGCTTGGGATAAAATAAGAGAACAGGTTAGGTGATATATTTTTTTAAATGATTTTTTGTTTTGTTTTGTTTTCTTTCTTGTGGTAAATATGTCACAATTAAGGATGGAAATCAAAGGCCATTTTGATTTGCAATTTCCATCAGTTCTCATTTTTCTTATATGCTGAACAAAACACAATGGTGCCACTTTGGTGTTGTTTTCATTAAAATTGGTGACTTATTTTTTTTTTTAATGAAAGATTATCTAAAGTAAGACAATGCCCTTTTTATATGAACTTAAAGACACCCAAACAAAGAAAACTGTAAATTATGATTTATTTATCGCAAATAATAAGTAACCAAAAATAAAATTCGAGCGTTAGTTTTTTTCTGTAAAAAAGCGGAATATAATCAAATATCTGAGAGTTTATGGAAAGAAAAAAATTACAATATGCTGTTTTGAGGTCAAATTCTTCCTGGTTAACATGCAACAAGAAATTTGGACATCGTCAAAACGCAAGTCGAGATATATAATAATTTGCGTCAAAATTTTAGTTTCGAGAAAATCGCACTTGAAGTGTTTAAGTGATGATGAACGGTAAAGATATGGTCAGGTCTGTCAGCAACTTCTCTGGGGTCATCTCGGGTCAATTTGGATAAGGGGCATCGCAGCTGATTATTCTACCAGCGGTTTTGGGCACCTGGTACCTTTTCATCTATTATAATACATGTTATCATGCACATATCTATCATGAAAGGC
>NC_051406.1:11364106-11364567 GCF_015228065.2 Penaeus monodon
CTAGCTCAGTGACACCCTCCTCCCTCAAAAGGGGGGGGAGGGAGTGGTCACTAGGGCGTCACCCAGCTCACTGTCAACCAGGATAGGCCTATGGAAGTCGTAGGTGTCATATGCGTAAAACCGCTCTCAGAACACGTCCTCCCACTGCTTCCGAAACTGTCGTACAGTACCATACATTTTAATTATAGAAAAAAGTTCCCCCCAAAAGGATAGAGATGAAGATAAACGAGGATAAGTGAAAGTTTAGTCGACTGACGTGTGTGCGTGGGGGTGACGCTCCTACACCTGGCAACAGAGCGTAGGAAACTTGCCTTGGTCTCACGATGTCACTAGTTGATTTTTTTAATAGATATTTTTAAACCGTAACAATAATTTTCTCCTTAAAGATAGCATTTTTATACTCATAGAAGTTTGAATAGGTGCACACGTCCTCTAAAGGTTTCTCTTCTTATTTCAAGATA
>NC_051406.1:11364597-11364783 GCF_015228065.2 Penaeus monodon
CTCATACACACACGAAAAACACACAAGCATTTATTGTCACAGATTACTGGTTCGATAAAATGCTACACCGCACTTTCAACATCCGAATTCAAACCTCACGCACCCGAAACGCACAGATTGATCACAGTAGTGGCTCCTGCAATCAAATCTAACACAGGAAAGGTGGAGTTGATACGAAATTCCTGG
>NC_051406.1:11365509-11365671 GCF_015228065.2 Penaeus monodon
CGGGTAGTGACAAGTGTAGCTTTAGATCGCTCTAACGACCAATCAGGCTACTGCGAGCAACTTGCAACAAGCGTGCAAGTGTGCAATGGCTAGCGAGAGAGAGGCACGTTTAACACCAGATCCAATTAGCACTAAACGCTTAATGAACACACGTCGTTATAT
>NC_051406.1:11365870-11366110 GCF_015228065.2 Penaeus monodon
TATTACGACTGATAAAAACAAGAACGGAACAGACCTAAAAAAAATATATATTACCTCATCTCCCCCACGAAAAGGCAAAACGACAAACCCTATCTAATAAGATATAACAGTATCTAATAGCATTTAACAGAATCTAATAGGATTTAACAGGATCTGACCCGATGCTTCTACGCGGAGTCGATTCGCCCTTGTCTCGCGCGGGCGGCTCCTCGGGTCCCGCGGTCGCCTCTTTAATCTCCC
>NC_051406.1:11366957-11367031 GCF_015228065.2 Penaeus monodon
GAAATGGCAGGATATTTTTTCAGACCTTACTTCTTCCATGTCTTTTTCCGGATTTAAATATAGCTAGTCGAAGT
>NC_051406.1:11367144-11367264 GCF_015228065.2 Penaeus monodon
TCCTCGTTACGAATATATTTTTCTTCATAAGTACCATCGATCTGATCCATATTCCCTTCCCATCCACATGCAAAGACTTCTCCTCTCGGTCATTTCCTCCAAGAAATTTTCTCGACATTT
>NC_051406.1:11367311-11367539 GCF_015228065.2 Penaeus monodon
GGGAAATATCTTCAAGATAAACCATTCGCGCAACAATAGGTTTCCGTTCAATAGATTTCCTCTCAGTAAAGATGGCAATGAGCTGTGGTTACATAACACCTTACTTGAGCCTCTTCACCTCTCCGAGCGATTGAAACTGCACACAGATCTCGCACAATAGCTTATCAGCCCCATACTGTGTGTGGTTAGAAAGAGTTGCAGATCGACTGTGACTATTTGGGTGATTGG
>NC_051406.1:11370572-11370880 GCF_015228065.2 Penaeus monodon
TGATATGCAATATAATTGTGCACGATCGTTTTCTCGCTTTCGTTCTTTTCATTTGAGTTATTTGTTTAAATGTTTGTTGTAGTAATAAGTTACACGCAAAGGCGTAGACGTTGCAAAAATATATGTTCATTTTTATTGTTATGTAATACAGAAATAATAAAACACTTTTAAAAACGAGAAAAATAACAGTATCTAATTGTCAACTTTTATTCGTTTCTACTAAATATTCTATTTCTTTTTGAGTCGTTTTGTTATAATTTGTTAAAAAAAATTTTTTTAATGTTTTTCACACCTAATGTCAAAGTTAC
>NC_051406.1:11371137-11371269 GCF_015228065.2 Penaeus monodon
GGATCTGAGATAATGTAACACAGGGACATAATGTAAAGCAGAGAATGACGTCCCGACTCTATTGCGGTTTAAGAAGTAGGTTTTATGTAATGTCACGAGAGCGCTAGAGTGCCATATTTTCCTTTGTGCCAG
>NC_051406.1:11371314-11371399 GCF_015228065.2 Penaeus monodon
TGATTATCATGCCGCATATATATATTAATTTTGGTATTATTTTTGGAAGATCTGTAATACTAGAATAAAAAAATCTGATATTTCT
>NC_051406.1:11371540-11371618 GCF_015228065.2 Penaeus monodon
ACACTTCAGAACTAATTTGTCAAGCCTTGCTCTTCCTTCTCCTCAGTTATTCCAAGAACAGCAGATTATTTACGGAGG
>NC_051406.1:11372570-11372664 GCF_015228065.2 Penaeus monodon
TTCTCCATTTATGATTTCGTATGAGAAACAAACAAACTAATGATGTATATAAGAAAGAAAAGAGGAAGAAAAAATACCTACGAAAAGAAAATAA
>NC_051406.1:11372693-11372788 GCF_015228065.2 Penaeus monodon
AAAAAGAATTTGACATGAGAAACGAGAGAAACGAATCGGCTTGATCACCATGGCGTCACGCCAGCGGTTGATGGCCAGATAATGTAGCAGCTAAT
>NC_051406.1:11373017-11373541 GCF_015228065.2 Penaeus monodon
ACAGAAACCGAGTTATACCTATTAGAGAAACATATTTTCTCGATATCACTGTTCTTATTTCCAATGATTATTATTATTGCAACATGCAAGTTGAAAGATTTACACTACCTGCCATCGCTTTGTCACACAAATAACTTGATAAAGACGCACAATATGCAAATACACGCACACGTACACATATTTGGTGCTCCATCCGCTTACTCATCTCCTCCTGCCACGGGAGACGAATTTTTGCTGCCTTGTCTCTTCTCTTTCGTTAGAACTGTGTTTTGATATCGGTTTCCTCCCTCAGCTACGGTTCTCATATTCAGGATTCGTGAATTGTAGGTTTCGTTAAAACACTGATATCACTGGGAGCCTCCAATATAATTTCTTTGTCAGTTAGGGATCAAAATATGCGTCTGTTCTTCTCTCGCTAATCTTACTATTTATAAATTTCTTGTCTTCTGGTTTCTTACACTGTCTGCCGGTCTTCCTCTTTCCATCTTTCTTTTCCTGTCTCTGTCCCTCTCCGTTTCTCTGTT
>NC_051406.1:11373602-11373694 GCF_015228065.2 Penaeus monodon
AAAGGTAAAGATCAAAAGATGAAGATCGAGAAAAAGGCGCTGACGAAGGAGGCCGCGAAGGAGATTAAAACTCAAGGACGAAGATAAATTCT
>NC_051406.1:11374737-11376094 GCF_015228065.2 Penaeus monodon
ACACACACACACAAACAATAAACAAGGAAAGGAGAACAAAATTAAAAGAGAAAAACGAGAAAACCGAGGGAGGAGATCCCTTTCCAGGCGACGAGGCAAGACGCTCCGGGTCTCGGCCAACGAGCTCCTCGGATCTGCATGAATTCCTTGCATGACTCCCCTGATGTCGTCCATGCGGTGAACAAGCCTATTAAATCCTGTATAAATCCTATCAAATCCTGTGTAAATCCTATTAAATCCTGTGTAAATCCTATTAAATCCTGTGTAAATCCTATTAAATCCTGTGTAAATCCTATTAAATCCTGTGTAAATCCTATTAAATCCTGTGTAAATCCTATTAAATCCTTTTAAATCCTGTGTAAATCCTATTAAATCCTGTGTAAATCCTATTAAATCCTGTGTAAATCCTGTGTAAATCCTATTAAATCCTGTGTAATAATCCTATTAAATCCTGTGTAATCCTAAAATCCTATTAAATCCTGTGTAAATCCTATTAAATCCTGTGTAAATCCAATTAAATCCTGTGTAAATCCAATTAAATCCTGTGTAAATCCTATTAAATCCCGTGTAAATCCTATTAAATCCTGTGTAAATCCAATTAAATCCTGTGTAAATCCAATTAAATCCTGTGTAAATCCTATTAAATCCTTTTAAATCCAATTAAATCCTGTGTAAATCCTATTAAATCCCGTGTAAATCCAATTAAATCCTGTGTAAATCCTATTAAATCCCGTGTAAATCCTATTAAATCCCGTGTAAATCCTATTAAATCCTGTGTAAATCCTATTAAATCCTGTGTAAATCCTGTGTAAATCCTGTGTAAATCCTATTAAATCCCGTGTAAATCCTATTAAATTCTGTGTAAATCCTATTAAATCCTGTGTAAATCCTGTATAAATTCTGTGTAAATCCTATTAAATCCTGTGTAAATCCTGTGTAAATCCTATTAAATCCTGTGTAAATCCAATTAAATCCTGTGTAAATCCTATTAAATCCCGTGTAAATCCTATTAAATCCTATTAGCGAAAAGCAAAGGAGATTCGATCCCTCTCCGTTTCGTCGTCTATAATTTTGTGTTTTTTTCCCGCTAAAATGGCCGAGTTTTTTTTTTTTTAAGTCTGTTTCATCTTCGTAGTGAAGGAGGGATAAAAACCTCTCTGAGATCGCCGGATATTCGATAAATTTGGGCTTTCATTAAGCTTCTGGCCTTAATTGCTTCCTTTGCTGTGGGTCGTCCTTGGCACCTGTAGTTGCAGGGTGTTGCAAGTTGCTCGCTCTCCCTTGTTAGGCCTTGTTAGGTAACTCTGGCCGGATTATGATTGTTTGGCAGTGTATCTCGTCCTCCTGTCTCTCTCTG
>NC_051406.1:11376124-11376219 GCF_015228065.2 Penaeus monodon
CTCTCTCTCTCTCTCTATTTTCTTTCTCCTCCCCACACAAACAACACTTTTATCTGCCTGTCTGTCAGTCCGTTTACGTATCTGTCCGTATCTGC
>NC_051406.1:11376435-11376551 GCF_015228065.2 Penaeus monodon
CCTGTCTTGCGTCTCTCTCCCTTCCTCCCCCCTCCCCCCTCTCTCTCTCGCTCTCCTTTCCCTCTCTTGCGAATCTCTCACTCCCTTCCTCTTTCTTCTCTTCTTATTTTATCAAC
>NC_051406.1:11376606-11376808 GCF_015228065.2 Penaeus monodon
ACTCACTTCCACACACACAATGGCGCTTTTTATGCTCCGATGAATCTGCTTATCACTATTAAGTAATTATTTTACTGCCCTTAATAAGAACAACAATGGAGAACGAAATGAGATTTTATATCTACGGGCTCATTAATATTATCATCAAAACTGAGAGGACTCCTTATATCTCCTCCACTAACTTGGTGATGAAATTATAAAA
>NC_051406.1:11378461-11378581 GCF_015228065.2 Penaeus monodon
TGAAATCAGAATGTCAATCAAGGTCATATCATTTATTGCGACTGGAACGAATTAGCTCGCACGTTTTAATGTCCAGTTCATAAATCTTCATCTCTCTCTCTTAACTACTATTCGTAGTTA
>NC_051406.1:11378791-11379723 GCF_015228065.2 Penaeus monodon
CGAAAAATGCATAAAATTATATACAAAGGAAATAGATAATAGGGTATGCCACAGATTATCCAGTTGGCCAAGCCCCGCCCACTGCCTGAAGGGCGTGGAGAATCAGCCATGGTAAGTGTTGCAGGCTGGAAAACAGGATAGACGTGACTGAATCATGGGGCGGATGTTTCTGTTGTGTTTGTTGTTTGCACCTTTTGGTTTCATCTTACTGCTTCAGTTTCGCTTTTGGTTTCGGGTTTTCGTTTCGGTTTCAGTTTTGGTTTTTGGATTTTTGGTTTTGACTTTGCTTTCCATTTCGGTTTTTGATTTTGGTTTTCATTATAGGTTTTGATTTTGCTTTCAGTTTTGGTTTTAATTCTGGTTTTAATTTTGGTTTCAAATTTGATTCCAATTTTTGTTTTAATTTTGATTTTAATTTTGGTTTTAATTTTGCTTTTAATTTTGCTTGTAATTTTGCTGTCAGCTTTGCTATCAAAATTGCTTTCAATTTTGATTTGAATTTTGCTTTAAATTTTGCTTTTATTTTTCTAAATTTTGCTTTTAATTTTGCTTTTCATTTAGCTTTAAGTTTTGCTTAAATTTTGCTTTTAATTTTACTCTTAATTTTGCTTTCAGTTTTGGTTTCGATTTTGCTTTCAGTTTTGCTGTCAATATTGCTTTGCTTTTACCTTTGCTTTCAATTTTGCTTTTGATTTTGCTTTCAATTTTACTTTCAAATTTACTTTCATATATACTTTCAATATTGCTTTCAAATTTCCTTTCAATGTTGCTTTTGAATTTGCTTTCAATATTGCCTTCAACGTTGCTTTCAATTTTGCTTTCGGTTTTGTTTTCAAATTTGTTTCAATTTTGCTTTTAATATTACTTTCAATTTTGCTTTTAATTTTGTTTTCAATCTTGCTTTCAATTCTGCTTTCGAGATTGTTTACAAG
>NC_051406.1:11380152-11380499 GCF_015228065.2 Penaeus monodon
ACATTCATAGCTCACAAACGACAGTCAGAAGAGCACTAAGCACCACAGTTCGTACGAATGGCAAAAATCCCCAAATAACGAGTATCATTATCATGCTCATCACTATGCTGATAATTGTGATAAGAGCTATGCCAGCAGCGAGAGATAACGAGGATGTTGCAATCTTCTCTTACGTCAATCCCACGAATCACTATATTCTCGCCTCTGATTTTCCCTCATTTGATGCAAGAGCTATGCATGCAACACAAGCAAAACCTAATTGAACACTCAACAGCAACTTAGTGCAACGACAGGCAGTCGAGGTTATTACGAATCGTCCTCTTCGGAGGTTGCAAAGCGTCATTGAA
>NC_051406.1:11381387-11381465 GCF_015228065.2 Penaeus monodon
ACCTCCGAAGCGATCGCGTGCGTGACCAAAAGCAATCGATCTCCCGGGCAACGGCTCATAAGGTATCTCGAAGAGCTT
>NC_051406.1:11381515-11381635 GCF_015228065.2 Penaeus monodon
CGGTCGCTCAGAGAAGGGGGTTAGGGGAGGGGGAGGAGGGGTAGGGGAGGTAGGGGAGGTAGGGGAAGGGGTGTGATGCCTTGTTTGGCAGAGGAAGGAACACGGAGAAATGGTCTTAAA
>NC_051406.1:11382650-11383659 GCF_015228065.2 Penaeus monodon
CAATTCTGATCTTGCCTCGGTATAGCTCATTGCACTGACTTTATATGTAATCATTCTAAACGAACCATATTGTTTGTGAATCGTAAAGGAATCAAAAGCAAAATTTATATACGTTATAAAAGTATATTTGTATAATTTATGTGGTTTCCTGGGCAGCGTTCCCGACCGTGACTTAAGTGTTTAAGAATAAATATTGAGGGACACCATGTTAGTATTTATATTGATGATTAAATCTGGTATATATCCTCACTGTCTGTTTTAATGTTTATTCAGATTTTAATCCATTTTGATACTTTCACATTATGACACATGTTTGGCATTTGGACCAATAGTGTGTCTAACAGGTCACTTTTACTTTCTTGTACTTTATTACATAAAAAATAATATCGAAAAATATCGACCTTAACTGTGTAACCTTGTCTTACACAAGCTTACACGACACAAACCTTAATACACACCTGTGATTGATCCCATTCGTATATATATACAAAGCTTGATAAACATCTGTGATTAATCCCACTCACTGTATGTACAAAGTTTGATATACACTTATGATTAATCCTACTTAGTGTATGTACAAAGTTGATAAACATCTATGATTAATTCCACTCAGTGTATGTACAAAGTTTGATGACTAATCCCACTTACAGCATGTACAAAGCTTGATAAACACCTATGCCTAATCCCACTAATTGTATGTACAGAGCTTGATAAACACCTATGATTAATCCCACTCATTGTATGTACAAACCTTAATAAACACCTATGCCTAATTCCACTCATTGTGTACAAACCTTAATAAACATATGATTAAGCCCACAACGGCGGTATAGAACATCGAACTCATATCCTCCAAAGTACCCCAATGTACAATGGAATCTCTTTCTCACCCGAACCCACACTTTCACCTTTTGACAGTCCATGCTATTGGAGGTACGTGATCTAGACGAGACCACGCAACACATAATACGCTAATAAATACACGGACAGATAAGATCAAATAAAGAAT
>NC_051406.1:11383729-11383917 GCF_015228065.2 Penaeus monodon
GGCAATTAACGGTTTAGAATGTGGAGTAGCTAAAAGAAAATCGAGGACAACCACCGTCCTAGATTCCCCACCGGGCCCACACTTTTACCGCACGAGATGGCGACGACTTTTAATCTAAGAGGATCAGTACAAACAACGTCTTCAGGAAATGTGATAAGAATCCCTTCAATTCTGACGCAGTTGATACC
>NC_051406.1:11384123-11384229 GCF_015228065.2 Penaeus monodon
TTTATTAGAGTCCACCATGGAGGTCTTCGTATTTGCTCTACACTCGTCTATCACTTTATTAATCAAGAAAGTTGGGTAATCTCCCTTGCCAGTGGAAACCGAAGTA
>NC_051406.1:11384902-11385049 GCF_015228065.2 Penaeus monodon
TTAATCCCTCAGAGGAACCCAAAAGCAAACTAAAAGAGATTAACGAATGAACTCTTGATATTAATGAAAAACCTGATTTGCATAAGAACATACCTTGAAAATATGATTATCTTATTATTTTTTATATCATTAAGATTTTTTTACAAT
>NC_051406.1:11386113-11386466 GCF_015228065.2 Penaeus monodon
TCCACCTCGCTGTCGCCACCGTGGAAGTGACACAGTATCAAGAAATTTCAAGCTGATAATTAAATCCCAGTTATTAATTCGTTGGCGCGTGTCCACACTGCTGCTGGCGCTGTACATGCAAACAAGTGAGGAAATTTTCGGTGGAGAAATGAGAGGCAATTTATAAGAGTTCTTGACATTATTTTCTCTTTCTTTCTCGTTTTTTTTTCTTTTGGTGTTCCCAATTTTTTTCTTTCTTTACTTTTTAAATTAAGTTCTGTTGTTTCTTCCTTTCGTAATTTGATTTGGCTTTCTTCTTTGTTTTCTATCTTCATTCTTTCCTTTGTGTTTCTCTTATTTCTTTCTTGAAAAAA
>NC_051406.1:11386666-11386784 GCF_015228065.2 Penaeus monodon
TCCACAAAACTCTTTCAGAAAGGCCCAGATTAGACCCTCCAACACCGACCCAATATCTACGCTTAACAAAACACAGAATATCATTGTATCTGTTCATTAATTCACTCACTTCCTTGCA
>NC_051406.1:11386809-11387107 GCF_015228065.2 Penaeus monodon
CAGAGAACTGCCCTTTGAAAGGATGAGAGGATATTGCGTTGCAAAGGATGGCATGCAATGAAACGAGCAATTGACTACGCACGCTGGCTAAGATCTCTCATTATTAAGTCTGGTGTTCTCACGTCGTATATAAGGGATAGAGAATTGTCTGTCTGTTTGTGTGTTGGGGGGTTGGAGGTCTGTGAGTACGGGGGGTGGGGGGGTTGTACGTGTGAGTGGGGGTCGGGGCGTTGCATGTGTGTGAGTGGGGGACGAGGGGGGGGAGAGGGGGAGGGGTCCGTGTGCGTGGAATAGAATA
>NC_051406.1:11387219-11387475 GCF_015228065.2 Penaeus monodon
AATTCCCCTCATCCCTTTACGTAGATTTAGCACTAAGATTTAAACAGATCATTTGCAATAAAATGATACTGGAAAGGGAAATATTCGCGGGGTAACTTGGCTCGACCTCATTAAGCATAAGTTTTGCAATGAGTTCGCGCAGATACTTTTAAGACTGAACAAACAATTAATCAAGATTTAAGAATTCAAAAAAACATAGAAGATTAGATTATACGTTTCTATCACAGCGACGTAAGTGGATTGGTGAAAGTATATT
>NC_051406.1:11388198-11388473 GCF_015228065.2 Penaeus monodon
TATAATTCCCCCTCCATCTTTACCAGAGGGCTACGCCATAACACAACAACACATCCAGTTTCCATGGAATATTTTACAGCGTTGGTAATAAGATCCGCGTTCGTTAAACCGCCCGGTAAAACTTGTTTCGATTAGGGCCCGGAAGTGTCCGTTGCACTGGAAACATGTAAATACCAATAGGAAATCATTACTAATGGGAAAGCGGAGATCTGTAACTAAAAAATGGAAATTGATGCGGGAATTGTGTTCATTCGGTCGCCATGCAAAGTATTATC
>NC_051406.1:11388749-11389112 GCF_015228065.2 Penaeus monodon
CCTAATCCAAAGATCTTCCATGCATGATGCAATATGTAAATCCAAATTTCCATTTTCTATGCATCGAGACTGCATTGCAAATTCTATTTTGTTCCTTTACTCACCCTATCAATGGAGGTTATTTTCTTTCAGAACTTCAAACCAGCTCTCCGGTTGTCAGTTCTCGTTATTCGTATTAATATATGCATCGTTCTTATTTCCGTCGGTCACTGTAACTATAAGCATTATTACTACGATTTTCGTAACTAATGTTAATCATGTTATCCCCATCAATTTCATTATCTTTATCGTAAATATCTACTTCTACTATCATGATTATTGCGTGATCGAAATTATTATCGCTGTTTACTATGATTGTTCTAC
>NC_051406.1:11389174-11389814 GCF_015228065.2 Penaeus monodon
AAAAAAAAAAAAAATCACGGACAGTATAGCGTACCCTCACAATCACAATTATCCCGTTTTCCTGTTAATCCATTTCATGAAGAAAACGCAAAGAAAGAAATGATCCTCTGGACATTTGCATATCGAAGGCGCAGTTTCAATGTCTTTGCGTGCGTAGATAATAACACTGCGGCATTTTATTCAAGTCAGCCCTTCGTGATTTATATTCTCCTAGTTTAATGGTTTCGTTATTTTTCTTTATTCCCTTGTTATTATTTCGTATTGGATCGTGGTCCTTTTTTTTTTTTTTTTATAATGATAACGATACTACTATTGCTGCTACTCCTAGTGATGACGATAATCGTAATAATGAAAATGAAAATTCAAGTAACAGTAAGGGAAATAACTATAAAATAATTATTGATGCTTGCAATAACCACAATGGTGATGTTGGCAATACCAAGAAACGTCATTGCAAATAATGATAATAATAAAATCACAGACAATCAGACAGAAGGTGCGATCAAAGGACAAAACATTCTGCAATATGACAACAACGGGTCACGGTTGCTAATGAAAAGTGACCTTTCCTGAATGGGAGAGGAACAGACCAGTAAAATATAATCTACGGTACACTTTTGCCGCATGGAAGCTGACACAC
>NC_051406.1:11391095-11391382 GCF_015228065.2 Penaeus monodon
CACTGAAACATATGCGTGAGTGCGTACTGTTCATGTGCCTTGCATGAGATACAGTCTACAGATTAACCAGCCAGGTCAGCGCCGCTCAAGCGCGCCGGGCGCTGGCGCTGTCCCCTCGTAACCCTAGATGTATCTGTCCTTTTTTGATAAATCGTTATCCATTCTACAGTTCAACTTCTGTCATAAATATCAACTCTACTGATAGTTCAAATAAACAGGAATCACAAGTTCGCCAGCGAGCGAAGCGCGCCCCATGCGCACATATCATAACTTTGACATATACTTTG
>NC_051406.1:11391739-11391926 GCF_015228065.2 Penaeus monodon
ACTGGATTTGATACATTCACTGAGCTTGCTTACGCTTGTTCAGTATAACCAACAATCCTCCCTTCTGGATTAAACAGCTTTTCCCTTCATCTTATTACTTTGATTCTATTTCATCATGCACATGTTAGTCCTCAGTGCACTAGGAGCTGTCACCTTCGACCGATTTAGTATCCATACTCCACCCCCT
>NC_051406.1:11392159-11392346 GCF_015228065.2 Penaeus monodon
CATCGCTCCGACAAAAACATGATTGTTATTATTGCAAAGGCAGTTGTTCTCTCGCAATTTTATTGGATCGCTAGAAGTAATTGAATCTTACACAAGCCGGAGAACTGATGCTCTTCCTCACCAGCTTCTTTCTCTACAGTTGTGAAATGTCGTAGAGTTTTTACACACTTGTTTACTTCTTCGATGT
>NC_051406.1:11392893-11392997 GCF_015228065.2 Penaeus monodon
CTATTAAAAACAAACAGACGGTATAGAATCAGCCACCCCCACTCCTCGGTATTTTTCCATTCAAATAGGTAATCAATCCTACGCCTCTTTTTTTTTATTTTCCT
>NC_051406.1:11393141-11393253 GCF_015228065.2 Penaeus monodon
ACGACATTGGGCTGACAGAATCAAAGCTGTTGTTCACTCACGAATTTTCCCCAATTTCTTTCTCTGTCTCTGCGTGCGAGGTGAAAGCAACGACTCGCCTTAGGTATCACAA
>NC_051406.1:11393359-11393497 GCF_015228065.2 Penaeus monodon
GATGAGAACACGACTCCACTAATGTACGACCTGCTGATAAAACTGATAACTACTTCCCCCTATTGAACATTTATACAAACAAACTTTTTGTAGATAACCAATCATAATTTACTCTACTCTAATATTAAACTCTGCTAT
>NC_051406.1:11393966-11394422 GCF_015228065.2 Penaeus monodon
GCACTCACGAAATTAGATGTAACAATTAACGTTCCATACAACAAACATTTCATTAAAAAATATATAGATAAAAAAAAAAATGCCCAGAAACTTTTTCACTATGGCCGGCGCCGCGAATAAATTCTTGCATATTACACATATTTAGGCACGAAACACACACAGACATTCTGCCACTGCGATTATGAATGACCAGGAAAGAGATTCATTATAACCCCTTTAAACGGGGCACATTCAAGGCTATATAGGTTATTATACATAATGGTCACTGTCGTTTCCATAATGCCGTTATGGAGTCATGTGCATTTGCAGTGTTAGTTGAATCTGGAATGTACAGTTGAATGCAACGCTTTTAATGAAATCTGTGAAATACCATGCAATGGAAAAATTGTGTCAATGTTATTTTATATAAATATTGAGAGCATGTGATGCAGAGCGGAAAAGTACGATGTGATAGTC
>NC_051406.1:11396659-11397151 GCF_015228065.2 Penaeus monodon
TCAAGCAGACGAAGACATACGCATAGATGAAAACTTTACATTTCTTTATTACCGTTCTTACCACACGGAGGTAGAAGGGTAATACATGTTTGATACAACACAAAAAGGCATATAATTATCGTGTCAATATAGTAAATAGTCTATGTGCCTGGGAACACACTGGTATTGGGTTCACTTTACACTGAATAACACTAAATCTCAAAGAGAGGGTAGTACGTGTTACTGGTGTCCTTGCTGTTGTGTACCGTCCAGCCTCCAGCCTTATTTCAGATCACCGTTTTTCCTCCCTTAACACCAACAACAGTGCACTGGTTTAGCTTAGCATGAGGGCTGCATTTACCTGAACTATTTTGTCATACAAGTTTCCCATGGCACTCCATGGGACTCTTTATTTAGTGTCCAAAATGCACTGAACCACAAATTATTCCGTCCTGTTCACCAAGCTTAGCGTCGCTCCTCCTTCTCCCAAACAAGCTTCGCGAAGACTCCCCC
>NC_051406.1:11397313-11397553 GCF_015228065.2 Penaeus monodon
AATATATAGAGAGATACATAGACAGAGCGGCAAATAGAGATACAGGTATATAGATTAATAAAGATAGCTATATCTAAATACAAAAAGACAAATACATATAAACTTACCTTTACATACTACAACAAACACATACCCACACATACCCGTTTAATGCCATTCATGTATAGTTTTAAGCTTTTATATTTGCATGAGATATCTGTGAATGTTATTCTTGATCTGTAATTGGTCTCTCTCCTTCTC
>NC_051406.1:11398210-11398332 GCF_015228065.2 Penaeus monodon
TCGTGTAAAAAATATTTTTGACTGATGTATGCGAAAGAAAATGAGAAAAGGAAATTACTGTACAAGGTAATTTGGTTTTCTTCTTCTTTAAGAAAAAATGCCTTTGACTTCATGATTAAGGC
>NC_051406.1:11398643-11398793 GCF_015228065.2 Penaeus monodon
GCTTTAATTATCAATTAAATGGGAAGCAGTAAGCAGATATTCAGAACCGTGATTCAGGTCGTAGCTTTTATCTCGTAAGTGAAATAATGCAGTTATTGAAGCCATATGCAGTGAACTGTGGTAACTAAGACTTGCTTTCATCTTGCATGC
>NC_051406.1:11399074-11399199 GCF_015228065.2 Penaeus monodon
ATGAAATTTGTGAAAGTTGGAATGGGAAGACAAATTCGTACCAGCAAATAACGGAAAATACTGGGGAGTTGGAGGGGACTGTCTTGATCCAAAGGGAGGGTGTAAAGTTAAAGTGACTTGAATTG
>NC_051406.1:11399443-11399511 GCF_015228065.2 Penaeus monodon
TTCAGTCCACCCCCACGAGCCACAAGTCCGCTAAGTCAAGATACTCAAATCAAAATAAGTCAAAATGA
>NC_051406.1:11399578-11399657 GCF_015228065.2 Penaeus monodon
TAGACTTAATCTTGACAAATTGGCAGCAGTAATTTAGTAAGGATATATTATAGGTCGTCTGAAAATTTCTCGATACGAC
>NC_051406.1:11401107-11401201 GCF_015228065.2 Penaeus monodon
TTTTTGCAGTGCTGTGCCAACTGGGACATCTTGATCAAAGGATTAATTGTTAATTAAGGAAGGATCAACATTGGGATTATGAATCGTATTTGGA
>NC_051406.1:11401904-11402111 GCF_015228065.2 Penaeus monodon
TTCTCTGGAAATACAATACGCAGATAAATTTCCACTTATAATTCCAACCTCTGTAATTCTAGGAAACGTCTTACGCTTGAGTCACATTATAAGAAAATATCTCGTCTTTTCTTGTAAGATTTTCTGGCAGTCTGAAGATATTTTCTGTCTTGTTAATATGCGGTGAAGACCTCAAAGGACGTGCGTTTTCTGTGTATCATTCTGGGC
>NC_051406.1:11402390-11402454 GCF_015228065.2 Penaeus monodon
GATTTATCTTTATCAAGTTTCTGTTTCCTCCTTACTCTTCTCTTTCCTTTCATCTCCCTTTATA
>NC_051406.1:11403309-11403412 GCF_015228065.2 Penaeus monodon
TGAAATCACCTTGACATCAACGGTGCGAAAGTTGATAAGCAGGGCGACCCTCTGACGTCACGGCTGATTATTTTTTTCACTTTTTTCTAATACGTTATCTATC
>NC_051406.1:11404307-11404761 GCF_015228065.2 Penaeus monodon
TGTCTGTTTGTAAGATTAATTTCCTGAAGAGCGACAAAGCCTCCGCTGCTCTCATCATGACGCGATCTCATTAAACCTCCTTCAGTCAGCGCCAATCTCGACCTGCCTGGCTGTCAACCAGTCCAAAGGGGAACGTCGGCTGAGACCCAAACTGGTGTGGCGAAGCCCGTGTCGTGTGTGGGACATCGCTGGGACTTGTGCGCAGCGATACACGATTACGCATATTCTGTACACACGCACTTCTCACTCACATATATAAGATTATATACCATTAAGATTAAAATACTAAAAGGGGAGAGAAAAACGGAAGAAAATCAGATAAAAGAGTGTTGATGAAACAAAGCTATTTGAACCTCTCTTTTAGCCCAAATACCAGATGCGGTTTAACAAAAATATGCTACTTGACAACCTCAGCGTCGTTTAAGGAATAGTTGCCAATTGACATGTTTACACA
>NC_051406.1:11404781-11404924 GCF_015228065.2 Penaeus monodon
GCGAGGAGTTGTCACCTTGCTTAAATTCAGTTTACATTCTCCTTTTTATTCCTAGACAACGGAGAGCAAACGCAAACGGTTTTGTAAAATGAAGATGTGTCTTTATCGAGTAGGAAACAACGGTATGTCATGCAAGGTATTTA
>NC_051406.1:11405186-11405255 GCF_015228065.2 Penaeus monodon
GGAAAATTCATTACGCCCAAAGTTCGTAAAATACACGGTCATAAACACTTTACATCCACATTATGTATT
>NC_051406.1:11405834-11406197 GCF_015228065.2 Penaeus monodon
TAATGATATGCAGTCCACAACCCAAGTCCCTGGTGAAATAGACCTTCTTCAGCCTCTGCTCCACATTCGCGTGGCTGTTATCACCTCAAGCACCTCATGATATCTTCTACCAATCACTGAAGGTGTTAAGTGAGTGCGGAGTGTGCATTACAAGATGACACTTCCAATTTGTCTTCAGCGGAAATGTATCCCAGACTTCACACTTCGGCCATTCTTATCACGTCCCAGTCAAGAGAGAGAGAAAAAAAATAGTGTGTTTGTACAAGTCACTCTTGCCAGGCTGCATTCGGGTTTGGAAGCGGTCATACAGAAGCAACGCAGATTCTGGGTAGGAGGGAGAGGATAAAAGAATGGAGGAGAGTA
>NC_051406.1:11406309-11406706 GCF_015228065.2 Penaeus monodon
AAGAACGAGAAACAAACACAAGAGACCGAAAGAAAGAAAGAAAAAAAAATACAGAGCTGAAAATAAGTTGAAAAATACACACATAAAAATCAAAGAGCACGAGAAACAGACGAAGAGAGGAGAAGAGAGACAGACAGAGAGAGAGGAGAGAAGACCACGCCATTTTCATTCGCACAAGGCCCGGCACTCTCCAAGCATGCAGGAACAGCAAATGACGCCAGCGACTCCACAATCATTTTCCTTCCCAACCAAGAAGGCAAGATGGCCGAAGGAGACGCCATTATCATCACCAAACATCAGGTCACAAGAAAGTCAACTTAATCCAGGTCAACGAAGGTCATTTGTATTGCCATGGTGGACGTGGATGCAAATAAGGCTTCATCTAATGTCTGTTTTG
>NC_051406.1:11407449-11407541 GCF_015228065.2 Penaeus monodon
TGGCGACTTATCCGGAAAGTCACCAAAGCGCTGATCCTCAAGCCAGATCGAGCGAGCAAGCAGAATGGCCAAGCACGGCCCCTGCTTGATTT
>NC_051406.1:11407582-11407793 GCF_015228065.2 Penaeus monodon
TTCCCCCCCCTTTCTTTCTTGTCTCACTAAACAACAATCAGGTTCCTCAAACACCGCGGTATCAGAGTGAGTTCAGACGGTTTCTACGATGTCGGGAGGTCGTCGCAAGGAAAATGCGGGGTCTCTGTGTTGTGTTTATGCTCGGGCATTTACATCGTCGTTTGTTACTGTTACCATGATTTTTCTTGTTTTTTTTGTTTGTGTTGTTACT
>NC_051406.1:11408339-11408482 GCF_015228065.2 Penaeus monodon
CGATCATGTTCCGACTATATACTGAGGAATTAATCAAATCCTTTTGACTAGTGAATATATCGTAATGAGCAATGCTTGCTTTCATATTTCATTTTCTCTTTTACAGGCTGTAAAGAGTTTTATTTATAGTTAGTGAAACCAAT
>NC_051406.1:11410354-11410458 GCF_015228065.2 Penaeus monodon
TATCTTTTTATTCCAGGTGTCAGTAGCTGATTAAGTTTCCAAGCCTGTGCTCTGTATTATTCAGCCATAATAGGTAGTGCATATTTGCGTATGGATATTTAGAA
>NC_051406.1:11410642-11410738 GCF_015228065.2 Penaeus monodon
CAACGCAACAAACACAACAACACACGCCCAACAACCAATAAAAAAGCACCATCACTCACCTCACGCATCTTAGACCTAAGCGCCCATGCCCTCCAT
>NC_051406.1:11410788-11411927 GCF_015228065.2 Penaeus monodon
GGCGACGCGCGTATCATGCCTGGTATGGACTGGATGCCAAATGGTGATGAGGAGGATGAGGGAGGAGGATGAGGGAGGAGGATGAGGGAGGAGGATGAGGGGGGAGGATGAGGGAGGAGGATGAGGGAGGAGGATGAGGGAGGAGGGGATGAGGGGGGAGGATGAGGAGTGAGGAGGATGGGGAGGGGAAGGAGGATGAGGGAGGAGGATGAGGAGTGAGGGGGATGGGGGAGGAGGATGAGGGGGGAGGTTTGAGGGGGGAGGATGAGGAGGAGGAGGATGGGGAGGAGGAGGGGGAGGAGGATGGGGGGGAGGGAGGGAGGAGGTGGGGGAGGGGGAGGTGAGGAGGAGGGGGAGGAGGTGAGGATGAGGGGATGAGGAGTGAGGAGGATGGGATGAGGGGGATGGGGGAGGAGGATGGGGGAGGGTTTGAGGGGGGAGGATGAGAGGAGGAGGAGGAGGGGGGGGATGAGGATGAGGGGATGAGGGAGGAGAATGAGTGAGGAGGATGAGGAGTGGGGGGATGGGGGGGGAGGAGAGGGGGGGGAGAGGGAGGAGGAGTGGGAGGAGGATGAGGAGTGAGGAGGATGAGGGAGGGGATAAAGGAGGAGAAGGGAGTGAGGAGGATGAGGAGGGGGGGATGAGGGGGAGGATGGGGAGTAGGGGGGATGAGTGAGGAGGATGAGGAGTGAGGAGGATGAGGGAGGAGATGAGGGAGGAGGAGGGGGGGGGAAAATGAGGATGAGGGGGATGAGGAGTGAGGAGGATGAGGGGGGAGGATGAGGAGTGAGGAGGATGAGGGAGGATGAGGAGTGGGAGGTTGAGGAGGGGGATGGGAGTGGGAGGATGGGGGAGGAGGGAGGGGGAGGTGAGGGGGGAGGAGGGGAGGGAGTGAGGGGATGAGGGAGGAGGAGAGGAGGGGGGGATGCGGGGGGAGGATGAGGAGTGAGGAGGATGAGGGAGGAGGATGCGGGGGGAGGATGAGGAGTGAGGAGGATGAGGGAGGAGGATGAGGAGTGAGGAGGATGAGGAGTGAGGAGGATGAGGGAGGAGTTTAAAGTTTAAAGTTTTAAAGTTTGGTTTGGATTCCATTTGATACAATGGATATTCTTGGGGGTGGGACATACTGTTGTTTGATT
>NC_051406.1:11412111-11413513 GCF_015228065.2 Penaeus monodon
AGGAGGATGAGGGAGGAGGATGAGGGAGGAGGATGAGGAGTGAGGAGGATGAGGGAGGAGGATGAGGAGGGAGGAGGATGAGGGAGGAGGGGTGGGGGGGGGGAGGAGGAGGAGGAGAGGAGTGAGGGGATGAGGGAGGGGTGGGGAGGAGGATGAGGGAGGAGGATGAGGGAGGAGGATGAGGGAGGAGGATGAGGGAGGAGGATGAGGGGGGAGGATGAGGAGTGAGGAGGATGAGGGAGGAGGAGAGGGTGAGGAGGATGAGGAGGAGGAGGATGAGGGAGGAAGATGAGGGGGGAGGATGAGGGGGGAGGATGAGGGGGGAGGGGAGGAGGAGGAGATGAGGGAGGAGGATGAGGGAGGGGATGAGGGGGAGGATGAGGGAGGGGGATGAGGGAGGGGATGAGGAGGAGGGTGAGGAGGAGATGAGGGGGGGGAGAGGGGGGAGGATGAGGGGGGAGGATGAGGAGTGAGGAGGATGAGGGAGGAGGATGAGGGGGAGGAGGATGAGGAGTGAGGAGGATGAGGAGTGAGGAGGATGAGGAGTGAGAGGATGAGGAGGAGGAGGTGAGGGTGAGAAAGGGGGGGAAAGAGGGGGGGAGGAGAGGGAGGAGGATGGGGGGGAGGATGAGGAGGAGGGGATGGGAGTGAGGAGGGTGGGGGGAGGATGAGGAGTGAGGAGGGGAGGAGGGGAGAAGGGTGAGGGAGGAAAAGAGGGGGAGGATGAGGGGGGGGAGAGGGAGGAGGATGAGGAGGGTGGAGGATGAGGGAGGAGGATGAGGGGGGAGGATGAGGGAGGAGGATGAGGGAGGAGGATGAGGGAGGAGGATGAGGGTGGGGGATGAGGGAGGAGATGAGGGGGGAGGAGAGGGGGAGGATGAGGGAGGAGGATGGGAGGGAGGATGAGGAGGGGGGGATGGGAGGAGGAGAGGGAGGAGGATGAGGGAGGAGGATGAGGGAGGAGGATGAGGGAGGAGGATGAGGGAGGAGGATGAGGGAGGAGGATGAGGGAGGGAGAGGATGGGAGATGAGGGTGAGGAGGAGGGGAGGGGAGAGGGGGGGGGGATGAGGGGGGAGGATGAGGAGGGGGGGAGGAGGAGTGAGGAGGATGAGGGAGGAGGATGAGGGAGGAGGATGAGGGAGGAGGAGGAGGGAGGAGGATGAGGGAGGAGGATGAGGGGGAGGATGAGGGAGGAGGATGAGGAATAAGGCGGATGAAGATTGAGGAGGATGAGGAATAAGAAGGATTTAAAGTGAGGAGGATGAGGGATGAGGAGGATAAGTGAGGAGGATGAAGAATAAGAAGGATGAAAAGCGTGAAGGAAAAGGAATAAGGAGGATGAGATGATAAAAAGGATGAAAAGGGGAAGAATTGGGGTAAGAGAAGGGGTTCTAAGGGAAA
>NC_051406.1:11414125-11414192 GCF_015228065.2 Penaeus monodon
CGTAGGCGGCTTGAATTCAGAAGAGGAATAAGAGAAAAGGGTAATAATTAATATCAAACCAGTACAA
>NC_051406.1:11414247-11414358 GCF_015228065.2 Penaeus monodon
CTACGAGAGTAATAAAGGAAAGTAGATTTAGTAAAGCGTAGTGATGGGGAGGACGATAGGTGGATACTTGTGTCCGGGAGCCTTGTACTTTTGGGTGGCCTCTTTCTTTCT
>NC_051406.1:11414895-11415190 GCF_015228065.2 Penaeus monodon
TTTTTTTCTTTTTCCCTTTCATTTCAAACGGGGAAAAGCAAAACAACAGCGTTAACTCATTATATTCCTTTTTGGTGTTTTGTCTCGTGTTCTTACTTGTTCTTATCTTTGTCTCTATTATTCTTATTCATAATTTTAAAAATATATATATTTCTTGCTTTATTTGTAGTGCTTTTGTTTATTTTATTTTTAATTTCTTAAATCTGAAGTCGATCTTATTCACGTTATCAAAATTAGTATTCTTTGCATTATAGTTTATCAAAATGAATATTTATGAGCTTTATAGTAAATGCGG
>NC_051406.1:11415356-11415553 GCF_015228065.2 Penaeus monodon
CTTTTTGCCCTTGGCTTCAAAGTAATATATTTAGTTACCCCTATATTTTTTGCCCTTTCGTTGAATCTCGTTTTCTTCCATACATAAATCTATCACGAATATTATTTTTTTGCTTTTTTTTATATCCATTCATCTACATTTGATTCCGCGTTGAAAGGTCTGAATAAAAGTCCATATTTTACTCTCACATAAAAAAT
>NC_051406.1:11416783-11417148 GCF_015228065.2 Penaeus monodon
CAAGGTAAACTAAACATGAAGGCAAATAAGATGAAGTGAGATGTAATAACCAGCGACAGATAGATTACCCAGAAATTTCGAGGCAGGTGTTATTGACCGCCAAGTGAGTGTATACTAGTGTATGTTTCTATTCATTTATCAATTCAATCCTTTTTTTTGTTTCTAGGTATGTGATGGAAGAACAGAGAGGAGATGGGATGCGTAAGTATTTAATTGTTCTTTACTTACATACGCACAAAAATGCATCCCTGTTGAGAGAAAGAAAATAACATGAATAAGTTTACGTAACCTTTATTGTTGTGATATCAAAAAGTGCATGACGTATGTGCATTCATATACAAGTCCCTATGTATTGTCTCATATAG
>NC_051406.1:11417276-11417468 GCF_015228065.2 Penaeus monodon
GCATTTCATCAAGCTTGCGCATCCTGTGTGTGTATTGTTTCGATGTCAAAGGACCTCTACTACAATAAATCTGTCCCGGAGAAATGCTCAGATATGAAAACTGGGCGAGGTTAATGGCAAATGGCTCCCCCATAAAATTGAATTACTGCGCAGAAATATTACTACGAGAGAGAATATTACTTGGGGACCAGG
>NC_051406.1:11417976-11418227 GCF_015228065.2 Penaeus monodon
CCCTTCCAAAACAAAGGAATAGTGAGAAGCAAATCACACGGAAAAGTAATTCTTGTCAATATCACGCATTTTCCTTTTTATTAAGAACCGTTTATTGCAATGACATATATTTGACTTTAACGGTGCTTGATCGTCGATTTTTTTTAGCCGATTATGGAAGAAAATGAGGTATATATATAAAGAATAAAGAATGGTAAGGAGAAATTACATTTTCATAAATTGAGCAATTAGGTTAAGAGACGACAGTTGTG
>NC_051406.1:11418289-11418357 GCF_015228065.2 Penaeus monodon
TAGATGAATGGAATTAGTCGAAGAGGGGGAAATTCGGTAGAGAGGAAGGGAGGAAGGGGAACGTATGG
>NC_051406.1:11419471-11419539 GCF_015228065.2 Penaeus monodon
TTCGTGCGGTAAAATTGTGTTTTTCGTCTGGAGTAAATTACGTGACCCAACTGTATTTATGCTAAAAT
>NC_051406.1:11420316-11420631 GCF_015228065.2 Penaeus monodon
TAAAATCCATTTATCAGGCGATAGGATTCAGCATGAAGAGGTGACCGCGTTAAATTTTCAGGAGCCATAAATCACTAATTTTAAAAGCTTGGTTGAAAGGGATTTCGCTCCCATTAAATTCCTTATTTCGTAAGAATGCTTAGAGGCACCTCCAGTCTTGTAACATGACGCTTATCATATATATCTTTATGGCGTGTTACGTTGATTTCCTTTATGATGTTATATTGTTTGTGTGTGTGAGGTTATCGTGGACTAATCTCTTTTGATTTACATCCAGATTTTTTTTTCTCTGTGCTTCGTTTGTGCTTTCTTTCT
>NC_051406.1:11420879-11421065 GCF_015228065.2 Penaeus monodon
TTAGCTCTCTTTTCCTCACCCAGGTCGTGTTACCTCGTTGAAAATAATTGCTTTATATAGCGCAGCGTTGTGTAGCGATACCTTGATATCAAAAGCATGGGCCATAATTGAGAAAATCTTTCATGTTTACGAAATCATATTAACGAACGAGACAGGAAAATGAGGTAATGAATATGCGATAGAGGG
>NC_051406.1:11421910-11422145 GCF_015228065.2 Penaeus monodon
TCAACTGATGAGATGTAAAATACCTTTGCAACACAGAAAATGCAAATACCATGCCACAGTTCAATTTACATACACAATTCATTAAATTCAATTCGTGGACCCGAAAATACGCGTATTCAGCCAGGCGAAGAGAGACTTCACTCGTTCATCATATTACTGGCATATAAGTTACGGGTATTACAACATGGGCGCGTGTAAGTGATGATAAATATAAAAACGGCTTCATAAATCATGA